>NW_028291131.1:0-600000 GCF_041222555.1 Hakea prostrata
AGAGCTTTATTTAGATTTTGATCTACCTTCCGCATGTGTTTGTAGGGTATATTTCCGCTATACTCTACGATTTGTCTTTTGATTTGGTATCTTGTTATTCCACACTACGATATTCTATAGTGATCCTTCCGAGATCATTTCTTGATTTTATTATAAATTACTTGAACATTATGATTTGTTCTTGCTTTTGATTATGTTATTGTGCGAAATGGATATGATCGTTCCTAAACTTGATCTTTAGGGCCGTGGATCACACTCTCGGGTATGCTAGTTAGGGTACCGGCTGGGAGGATGTGACACCACATCTGATGCTTTCGTTTTGCAGGTCATCATAAGGAGATCTAAGGGCTGAGCAGATGTTGGACGCATCATTTGGCGCCGTCTATGGGAAAGACTTATAAAGCCATGGTGACTAGATCGGCAGGAGCTGCTGCACAATGCGATACCGGTGTTCAAATTCTTGGAGGGAATAATCCAGATATTCCTCAGAGAAGTTTACCACCTCTTGAGGTAGATGGTGGTCAGGGAGGACATGGTCCTCCGGAGACATTCCAAGATCAATTGGATCAGGTAAAAAATTCAACTCTTGGAGGTGAGTCAAGCACTTCGCATGCTCACCAGACGAGTGGTATTACCACAAGAACCTGATCATCGCGATTCAGGGAGGCGTGCATTGCCACGTGATCAAAGATTGGCTGATGATCGGAATATCGGTCAAAACTTTTGTGAAGGTGACCGAGGGCCTAGGAGGATGGACGATCAACCTAGGCAGGACGATCAGTTCGACAGAACACAGGAAAGTACAACCGATTCAAATACAAGGTTGCATACAGGGGTGAGGACTCACTCGCCAACTGTTAGACGAACCGCTCGTGATGATCGAGCAGTTCGCGATGAGCGGAATGTTCATGATGGAAGGGCCGTTTGTGATGATCAAATAGCTCGTGATGATCATGTTTTTCGAGGTCGTGATCATATTGCTGAAGATCACCCGACTCAGATTGGTCAGGAATTGGTTAACATCAATCAAAAATTAGGGCAGTTGGCTAAGGGAAGGATAACTGAGGATATTTATTCAGTTATTCGAAAGACCCCCTTTGCCGAGCCAATTGCAGGATATCAGTTTCCCCACAACTTCCGTTTGCCTACCTTTTCTACATTCGATGGCTTCGGAGATCCTACGGCCCACATCGGTTATTATCAACAGACCATGGCAGTTGCAGGTAATTCTGATGAAATTCTCTGCAGGGTTTTTGGTTCATCCTTAACCGGAGCAGTACAAAAGTGGTTTTCGAACCTCCCATCTAGAAGGATCATAAATTTTGATGAGTTGGCGCGCAAATTCATAGGGCGATTCCACAGTGGAATCCAGGTCAAGAAAACAGAAGAAACCTTGTTTACCATCAGACAAGGAAAGAGCGAATCAATCAAAGAGTTTCTGAAAAGATTCAACAAAGTAACGATGGAGATAGAGAATTTGGATGAGTAAGTAGCTAAAACTGCTCTATTCACTGGACTCACTAACCGAAAACTCCTGGAGCTATTACTACAGGATATGCCTATAACTTATGCTGAGTTGGTACAGAGATGCCGAAGCCAGGCTAAAGTCATGGAGATCCTAGATGCACTCCAGGGAGACAATAAAGCCTCCACTAAGGAACAGAAGGCTCTTGAGCAAAAGCAGAAGCCAAAGAAGAATGTTCGCGATTGGGTTGGAAAACCTCAGGCTTGGCGGCAAAGGTCTCCCGGTAAAAGTGAGTATACTCCATTGAATGCTCCTTGGGCTGACATTCTAAATATCATCAAAAGGTGAAATATTTTGAAGTGGCCACCTAAAATTCCTTTGAAGCCTGGAGAGCAGCAGGATCGAGAAAAATATTGCCGATTCCACAAGGACTATGGTCATTATACAAATGACTGTCGTCATCTAAAAGCAGATATTGAGAGATTAATATCTCAGGGACATTTGTCCATTTTTGTTAGCAGAAGAAGGGAGGAGCCACGTGATACACGCAGGGCTGCCCCTAAAAGGGATCGTTTGGTTAGTTCAGAACGATCAAAGGAGGCTCCGAAGTCTACGAAAGGCAAGGAGGTGATTGATGCTACTCGATCACCAATCCTTACAATTTTCGGAGGTCCAGAACCCGAATCACTCTGGAGTTTAAAGACAAAATCTAAATTTGTCGGAACCGGAGAGACGCAGAAGCGGAAGAAGCCAAACGGTGAAGATTCTATCACCTTTGGCGAGGAGGATGAAAGAGGCGTTTGTCTACCTCATGATGATGCCATAGTCATCAAGGTAGAGACTGCCCGCCGAGAAGTGCATAGAGTTTTAGTTGATACAGGGTTTGCAGTTGACCTAATTTCTTATGAAGTGTATCAAAAGCTGAGGGTGGATGAGGACTTGATGGAGCCTTCATCCACGCATTTATATGGCTTTGCAGGATCATCTGCAGTAGCGGAAGGATCTGTCCAGTTGGACTTATCTATTGGAAGTTTTCCCAAGGAGACGACCATCCGAATCAATTTTTTGGTGGTTTGGGAACTGCTAGCTTATAATGTTATCCTCGGGCGACCATCTTTATCCAAGATAGGTGCTATTGTTTCGACGAAACACCTGAAGATAAAATTCCCGACTGACATGGGAATTGGTCAAGTTTCCTCTGACCAGAGGATCTCTAGGCAATGTTACGTTGCCTATTTAAAAGACAAGGAAGGCCTGAAGAAGGTGACTGCCCTACCTATAGAAATTCGAGATGATCGGGAAGAAGCAGAAATGCAAAGGCCCAAGCCAGTGGAAAAGCTGGAACAAATCCAACTGTGTACCGAGAATGAGAAAAAGATTACTTATCGGGTCTGAACAGCTGGAGGAATTTAAGGAAGAGTTGAAGTTTTTTCTTCAACAGAATAATGACGTATTCGCATGGTCTGCCGAAGACATGCCAGGAATTGATCGGGCTGTCGCAGAGCACAAACTCTGGATAGATCCGAAGGTGAAACCAATGATCCAGAAAAGGAGAAATTTCTCCACTGAAAAATACGAAGCCGTTCGGGGCGAAGTTGAAAAACTGAAGAATTCTGGTTTCATAGAACCAATTGAATTCCCAACTTGGTTAGCCAACATGGTAATGGTCAAGAAGGCAAATGGGAAGTGGAGGATGTGTACAGACTACACAGACCTCAACAAGGCTTGCCCTAAAGATTGCTATCCGTTACCTCGGATTGATCTCTTGATAGATGCGACTGCAAGATATGAAACTCTAAGTTTCATGGATGCCTACTCAGGGTATAATCAGACCCTTATGAATAAGGAAGACGAGAAGTTCACGGCTTTCATGACTGATCGTGAAAGCTACTATTACAAAGTCATGCCATTTGGCCTGAAAAATGCAGGAGCTACATATTAGAGGGCCGTCAACAAGATTTTCAAGGACTTAATTGGGAAGAATGTTGAAGCTTATGTTGACAACATGCTAGTAAAGAGCTTTACAAGAGCAAATCATATTGCAGATTTAACTAAGGTATTCTCAGTACTGCGAAAGTATCAAATGAAGCTGAATCCAGAAAAGTGCGCCTTTGGAGTTTCTTCAGGCAAATTTTTGGGCTTCATGGTGTCACAGAGGGGTATTGAGGCTAATCCTGCCAAAATACAAGCTCTGATTGACATGGAGGCTCCCAAAATTGTTCGTGATGTGCAGTGTTTAACAGGGAGAATTGCCGCTTTGAATCGTTTCATCTCCAAGTCTCGAGAGAAGTGTTTACCATTCTTCAAGGCACTCAAAGATTTGAGGGGCAGCAAGGAAGCAAAATGGATTGAAGAATGCTAGAAAGATTTCGAAGAGTTAAAGGAGGCACTGGGACAACCACCACTTTTGTCCCGACTAGAGAAGGGGGAAATCTTACAGCTATATCTAGCGGCGTCCCTTTCAGCGGTCAGTGCAGTACTTGTTCGTGAGAAAGATAAGAAACAGTGGCCAATTTACTATGTGAGTCACGTATTACTTGATGTGGAGACACGATATTCGCAGATTGAGAAGCAAGCTCTGGCTCTCATGATGGCCGCCAGGAAGCTACAGCCATACTTTCAGGCTCATCCAATAGAGGTATTTACAACTTTCCCTCTTAGTAAAGTTCTTAATAAACCTGATTTGTCTGGAAGGATGGTGGCCTGGTCGGTCGAACTCAATGAGTTCCAAGTGAGCTTTAAGCCCAAAACGACAATCAAGGCTCAGGCATTAGCTGATTTTATAGTAGAAACTACTACACCAGTGGAGACCACTATTGAAGATCCCATTATACCAACCATTTGGGAGGTATATGTGGATGGCTCGAGTAATAAGGATGGAGCAGGAGCTGGAATTCTATTGAAAAGTCCAGCAGGATTTATTATTCGATATGCTTTGAGATTTGCATTCGAAGCTAGTAATAACGAAGCAGAATATGAAGCTCTGATAGCTGGACTTCGGTTGTCGAAAGCATTGTCCATTGCAGATGTTACTATTTATAGTGACTCTCAACTTATAGTCAACCAAGTCCAGGGGGAGTATGGTATTAAAAAACCTCGCTTGTAGAAATATCAAGAGATTGTGCAGGCATTTCAAAAGCAATTCCGGAATTTGAAGATATCTCAGATTCCGAGGATTGAAAATACAGTGGCAGATGAGCTATCCCGATTAGCCAATGCCAAAGAAAAAAATCTAGAGCCTTTGGTCTACATTGAAGAGATAACATTTCCAAGTTATCATGAGAAAGAAATTTCTTATATTTGAAGCAGAGCGTTGCTGGATGGATCCGATAATCGAATATCTGAGAGATGACAAACTACCTGAGGATCCGAAAGAGGCAAGATTGATCAAGATACGATCAACAAGATTTGTCATTCAGAATGGAAGACTATACAAAAGATCTTATTCTGGACCCCTTATGAGATGTATAGGTCCCGAAGGAGCAAAATCAGCTTTGGCTGAAGTTCATGAAGGAATTTGTGGGGCTCACATGGGGAGGACCAGCCCTAGCACACAAAATTCTAAGACTTGGTTTATATTGGCCTAAGATCCAAGAGGCTGCTATGGAGTATGTGCGTCGATGTAGCAATTGTCAAATTCATGCTACGGTAACAAAGTGCCCAGCGGAAACCATGACTTCTAGATCCCATCCCCTTTGCGATGTGGGAAATTGATATCATGGGCAAGTTCACAAAGGCATCAGGCGGACGGGAATATCTGACAGTAGCAATTGATTACTTCACAAAATGGGTTGAAGCCAGTGCCCTGGCAACAATCACTGAGAAAAAAGTGGAGAAATTCGTGCTTGAGTCAATCATGTATCGCTTTGGGATTCCAAAGATTATCGTCATTGACCATGGTACTCAGTTCGACTGTCCACAATTTGAGCAATTTTGTGGAACTTATATGATCGAGCATCGTATGTCCTCAGTGGCATACCCCTAGAGCAATGGACAGGTAGAAGTTACTAACCAAATGCTGCTGGAAGGGATAAAGAGATGACTTGAAGCTGACAAGGCTTTATGGGTCGAAGAACTTCATAATGTACTGTGGGCTTATAGAACTACGGTTCGAACACCCACAGGAGAAACTCCATTCAGGTTAGCATATGGGTCCGAAGCACTGGCACCTATGGAGATAATGGCGGGGACATTACGGGATCAAGAGTTCGAGGAAAAAGCGAACGAGCAAGGACTGCTTGATAGTCTTGATTTGTTGGACGAAGTTCGGGCAAAGGCAATAGCACGAACTCAACATTATCAAAGAAGGATAGCGTCGCATTATAATACCCAAGTAAAGAATCGTCGGTACTTAGCCGGAGATTTGGTGTTGAGAAAAACCTTAGCTTCAGACCCACGCCACCAAAGAAAATTGGACCCTTCCTGGGAAGGACCTTATATGGTTGTAAAACCAGTCGGTTCAGGAGCTTACAGGCCGAAGAACATCAACACTCAAAAAGAGTTGGATCATTCGTGGAATGCCAGGCATCTCAAAATTTTTTTATCCTTGATGATGATTTCAATTTTTTTCATGATGTAAACATTTTCAACTCAATCAATGCAATTATTGGCTTTCAACAAATTATCTTTTGATTGGGGGGCATCATACAACACATTCAAGAACAAGATCCGATTATAAGGCATCGGTTTAAAACCCGAGTGAGTTCATTCAAGACTTATTGTATTTCTCTGGAAATCCTTAAGTAAAGGCATCGGCTTAAAACCCGAGTGAGTTCCTTCAAGACTTATTGTATTTCTCCGGAAATCCTTAAGTAAAGGCATTGGTTTAAAACTCGAGTGAGTTCCTTCAGGACTTATTGTATTTCTCCGGAAATCGTTAAGTAAAGGCATCGGCTTAAAACCCGAGTGAGTTCCTTCAAAGACTTATTGAATTTCTCCAGAAATTTTTAAGTAAAGGCATTGTTCTAAACAACTAAGACCTAGTGCAATAGCGATTCAAGTGACTAGCAAAGTTCAGGATGAAGTTAATTTCTTATTTCTTCAAAAGACCGAAAGAGGCCAATCTTTACATCAAATATGAGATTACAAGAGTTGAATACAATCTTCGGTCAGAAAAGAAAGTCATCATCGGTGATAATTAAGAAGTCATACAAGATCAGTACAACTTTGCTAGAACAAACACGTGAGTCAAGCATCGGTATGGATTCAAGAAAAAGAAGAGGAGAAATGAGAACTACAAAAAGCATTTCAGTATGTATAAAATCCTTTGCAATTTCATACTCTTTGTCCAGCTTGTCCAGAAGAAGTATGGTCCTCGACCAAACTTGCATTCAAGGCGAGCTCTTCATAATTGAATCCTTCCAGGGGAGAATAAACAGGAGAATCTTCCAGGTAATGCATAACATCAGGATCAGAAGGCAGAGGATCAGTCTTATTTTTGGTCCAGTTAGGAGAAGGAAGACCCAGGTTGGTAAACATTTCAGGATGGCAAACAACATTGTAGGGAGTCGTATCAAAATGAGGATTTTTCCTTAATATCGATTCCCATACTTCGTTCTCACCGTCCCGGTACGCCTGCAAGTTATAAGCATTCAGTATATCAAAAAAGGGCTTACTGTGTAAATACTTGAAGATGCAGGCTCTGCGAACGTCGGTTGGAAGGGATTCGGGCAAAGGAATGACAACTTGCCTTTAAGGTAACGCTTCAGATCCTATGGCTCCTGACTTTCCAACTCCTCGCTCCAGTTGCCGAATCTTCTCCCTGGCATCATCCAAGTCTGACCGGAGACGATTGATCACCGAATTCTTTTCTCCTGCAACCTCCCAAGCTAATTTCTAAGGCGAGCAATCTCAGCGTCTTTAGCTTCAGAGATTTCCCGAAGCCTAGAAACTTCATTGCTAAGCTTACTGAGCCTAAAGGCTGCTTCCACTTGGTTGTGGAAGTTACCGGTAAGACTCCTGCAAACAACTTCTGAGTTAAACAGGAGCAGAAAAGCAACATTCAGAATCGAAAGATAATGAAGAAAGACTTACATCACCATTGACTTCATAAAGACCTCGTCTGGAAGTTTGGAAAGAATTGCGCTCTCAGAAGTCATTTGAGTAGCAATGCACCATTCTAACGCTTTGTCAAACTCGTTTAACACTAATTCAGGCCAAGGATGAGAAGGATGAGCTACATCAAGAGAAGGATGAGCTGCATCACTTGCCAACCGACGACGCTTCCTAGTGGCAAAATCCTCCGGCTCCAAACGAGAGGCAGAGGATGCCAAACAAGCTCTAGAGTTGGAAATAGAAGCACCACCTGCTGGGACCGCACCTTCATCAGATGCCAACATAGTTGCCTCAGATGCCCGAAGAGTCTCATTCGGGGATGCATGAACGGTCTCTGCAGCAGGGGCATCAGCAGCGCCATCAACAATGGAGTGATCAAGATCTTTCTGGGAAGAACGGCCGATCACTTCAGGCAGAGGAGACGTAGGGGTTACATCAGTAGAAGCTATGGGAATCTGACTTGAAGATTCACCAACAGCAGTCGCCTTACGTTTAGAGGATTCACCAGATGAAACCACCTCACTGGCCCCAACCACCGCCGTTGGAACGATTCTCTTACAAGATTTTGCTCTGATAAAGTTTGGATCGATTCTGGGAGCCACTGTGTACACAGAAAAAGCCGTATCAGTACAAAAAACCAACAACACAAGAAACGAAGGAAAACCTTAGTTCTCTGTCAGATATGCATTACTCAGAATACCCATTAAATAAACCCCAAGTATTACTACTGTGAAGTTTACTCAGGGGGAAGGGGAAAAGATTGGTGATAGCAAAAAGCTCACTTGTTCAGAAGCTGATAGAGTTATTGTTGGAGTACGAGGAATACAGAAGCAAGCAGGAGGACGGAATGTCGATTTTGCAAATCTAACTTGCAGATAGCAGGATAGAAGGAGAGTACCCACGAAGGCTTTAAATAGCCTCAGGTATTAAGACAACGGTTGAGAGCCAAAGGCAACCAATGGCCCAGATCGAAAAAACGCTTTGAAATCTTCAACAAGCAAGATCAACTGTCAAAAGGAGGCCACGTGGAAATGAGCACCTAATACGAGAATACCTCCAACCGTCGCACCACCATTGGGATAATGGATGTGTTACCAATTCCTTGGAAACAGTGAATGGTATACCAAAGCAAGAAAACGTTTGGACTTCGCAGGTAGCAGAAGGGAAACGTGTAGACTTTGCAATAAATGAAGGAGTAAGGAAGAATAAAGGAAAAGGCATCTTTCCAAACCATCTCTTCAGGGTATCTTTACAAGATTATCATTCGTCGAGGAATGTGAAGTTAAGTGATAAGTTTTATCATTTATATTTTGATATTCAAGACAAGCTTTCGATAGGAGACGAGGAAGTATTAAGGCAAACATGGAAGAAGTATCTATTCATTAACAAGGAGGTCAATCTTTAAAAAAAAAAAAAAAAAAAAGATAACTCCCTAAGCCTCTTCCTTATTGTTGCCCGAGGAGCCCTGTACAGGAGAGCTTTTCTCAGGATCCTAAGATGAGCCTTCCTCAAGATTGTCGTTGTCAGAGTCCTCTTCAGCAGCAGCCTGTGACTCGGCCTGTGACTTTTCCTCTTGGAGTGGCGGTTCATCAGCAAGATATTCCTCATATTTTGGGTCAGCTGGAAAAGGATCATCCTCTTCCCGAGCCCAGTCAGGGAGATCCATGTCTAACTTCCCGAAGACCTCTTTGTGGCACACCTCACGAAAGGGAGTTGTATCGAAGGAAGGGATGGATTCAAGAATTTTTTCCCAAACGTCATTTTGCCCCAAACTGTAAGCTTGGATGTTGAAGGAACCCAGCAGTTTGGAGAAAGGTACGCTGTTCAGGTACTTCCGAACACAATCCTTTCGAAGCTCTGGCTTGATATGCTCGGGCTAGCTAGGAATCGCCAACTTTAAGTATTCTTCATTCTCTGCACACTTAAACTCAAGTCTGTCACCGAACAATGTGGCAGCTGCTTTTTGCTTCTTAGCCTCGTGCTCGGCAGCAACAGCGCAAGCCGTTGAAGAGTCGAGGGCCTCCTTTAGGGAGTTCATTTCCTCGTCATGCTTTCTCTGCAGCTCCTTGGCAGCTGCCGTCAACCGGTCTATCTCAGAATTGGCCTTTGCCAATTCTCTTCACAGGTCTGCAGCAAGGAGCTATTGCGGCCAACCCGGCTCAATTCTTCCATGTGCTGATAAAAGCTCAACACACCATTCCTGGGAAAAAAGAGATTATCAGAAGAAGTCATAAGAGATTATGAAAAAATGAACAAACAGGAAGACCGGTACCTTGTGGACTGACTAACAAGGGCATCATCGTCCAGGGCTTCAAATTCCCGACCATTATAAGGTATAAGACTGAGGGAGCTCCATTCGCAGGCTTTCTCAAGGTCTTGTGTCACCCTATCGGTTAGCTTCAGGGTCCACTGAGGGGTGAAGACCTCCTCACAATCCTCGGAATTTTTTGATTTTTTATGGGAGGAAGCATCAACTATATCATGCTTCCTTTTGGTTCGAGCGGAAGAGGAGACATTTGACCTCTCCACCATCGGTTTCTCCTTTTACCTGAAGCATCAGCCATAGGTTTGATGTTCCTGATACCCCTGTAAGAAGGGTCGGGAGAGGGAACAGAAGCTTCTTGATCAGTGGTTAAGGCTCTGGGCGACTGTTGCTCAGCTGTCACAACGGCCCTAGCGGCCTTCACTCGCAGGTTCTCATGGTTCATTCTTGGAGGCACTACAAAGAAGAACAAGAGTCAGAATTATGAAAAGACGTATCACTTCAGTAAAATTATAGGATGGTGGTTAGAAGCTCACAATGAGCCAAGCCCCAGTACTGAAGGATGGAGTTATACTCCACCTCAAGTCCATGTATCTCCTGATACCATGGAATTGATTTGATCTTCTTGACGGCCGCCTCATCTTTTTTGGATAAGGGAAGGCCCCGATTACTTTCAGAATAGGAAGTACACTGCTTCCAGACGGTCAGGAAGTTGAGATCTGATTGAGGCGCCTGACAGAAAAAGTATCGTTCGCACCATCTTTTGTGGTTGGAAGGGCAAGTTCCTTTTGCAAGAATGCTGCCCCTCCAATCAAGTTCAGCCTTATTGCGTTTGGAAAGAAAAACCCAGCCGGGAGGATGGGAGATAGAAAGAATATGATAGTGCACAAAAAGAGAAAGAGATGGCATAACGCCAAGTTCAAAACACAAACCCAAGAAGCCGACGATCAGACGCCAGCTATTGGGAAGGAGCATTCCAGGGCAAATGTCTCAATGATTCAGAATGGCTGAAAACAAAGGATTGGAAAAAGGAAAGCGAACCCCGCTTTCCAGTGCATCTATGTACAGGGAAAACTCGCTCGGAAGGGTCGAATCAACCCTCTCATCAGAATGGGGAGCCCTAATATGATAAGAAGAAGGAAAATCAAAATCCTGGATTGCTGAAAGAAGCGTTTCCTCCTTGAAAACGGAGGGGACAGAGCCAGGTCCGCCATTAGACCTGGAGATTTGTTCCGACTGCCTAGAAGACTCGATAGTCACCCTAGGAGTCTTGGAAGATCCAGACTCAGGAGGGGCGGAAGAAGTTTCGGCTTTTCTTTCTAAACCTTTTTGGGAAACTTCAGCAAATTCGCGCTAGAGGACAGTTAGGGTTTTGTTATCATTATCCGACTGTTCGGAAGGAAGGGAAGAAAAAGCTTCGTTACCACTACTATTACTGACACTGGGTACCAGAGAAACCCTATTATCCGCCATTACTAGTTTTAGTAAGGTATAAAAAAAAAAAGACTGGAGACAGGAATTTTAAAACTTTGCAAAAGGACCAGTAAACTTACTGATTCAGTGAAGCAAAGGCTCAAGAGCGAGAAGGCGCGAAGGCACGACGAAGGTTCAAATTCTAGACAAGAAGAATGAAACCTATGAAGACAACGAACCGCTTTTAAAACACCCGCATGAGTGTTCGGGGATCTGAATGATCGAGATTGATTCAGCATCAACGGTCGAGATTAGAAGACGTTTTGAAAGTTTGAACTCACGAATCCAAAACAGGCGTTCGAAAACCGTCGTTTGGGTTACGTGAGCCACAATAGATCGACTGCAAAGAGACGCGTGGCATTGCCCTCACAACGCTCGAGGAAAAGTGACCACTGTATTAAATGTGATATGACATTTAGTGGGATACGCATAGACTATTGCCTGACGAAGAACCCAGTTAAAAACCAAGCCCTCGGGATCGACCGAGTGCTTGGTCTGGGGGGCTCGTGATATGGAGGAAATATGATCGAACCGGGTTCATACTCGGTTTGACCCTCGACCCCCGTTGAGACGGAGGATATCGACTCGCTTCCGAGTGAACCAGATCCAGAAGATAGCTTGCTGAGGAAGAAAACTAAATCAGCTACAAGCACGCACTAATCCGACTTATGGATTAGGCTAATTACCCTAATGACGACAGGCACAAATTGGCGGCTGTCACTTATCATCATTGAAGGGATAATCATCAAATAACCTGGAGGTTATCTCAGGAGTCCTCTACAAGATCAAACTAGTAGAAGTCTATCGCTCAACGGATCTAACTGTTAAGATCCAACGACTACCCGAAGAAGGCTCGAGTGCATCCAACGAAGGAGATTCGAAGGTACACTCTATATAAACCTTACTTGCCTACGAGGTGAGGAGGACTCAGATCCACATACACACTGATAGACGTAAACTATCAGAGGCTTACGATCTAGATCACTTTTCTCAGTTCTTCATTCCTTAGCTTTGTGCTTCTAGTAGAGCCGTTTGTGATTAAGTTCATCAACTGACTTAGCCTTCGGAGGTGGACTCCCGACCCCCGCGGTCGGGCCACATCTGACGCTTTCGTTTTGCAGGTCATCATAAGGAGATCTAAGGGCTGAGCAGATTTTGGACGCATCACATGTAAATAACATTCTTCAATAATCTTCTCTCCCCCCCCCCTCCATTCCCGCTTTTATCTACCCCTCTGTATTCTTAATTTAGGATTTACTTTCAACATTTATTTATTGTTCTCCCTTCCCCTTGGTCCTTGATCTAAGATGCCTACAGTCGTGCCTCTCTTTAGTTAAGGTTTCCCTTTTTCCTTTTATTGCTTGTTATTTACTTTTTGCATTTGTTTTTTTCCGCTTTAATATCATTTCCCCTGATCGGTGGACTGTAAGCTACGGCAAAGGGTCCATGGTCAAAGTTATTATAATTATACTCCCCTTCCCTCAATCCAGAGCTGACACTTGGATCACTTCCTTTTTATTTATATTGTTTGCATTTTTATGTTTGCTTTATTTTTTGTCTTATTAATTCGATTGCATTAGATGCATGGATTAGGATCGCTCGTTTGTTTAATTAATTAGTTAACAAATTTGAATCATTCCACTCTTGCATTACCATTAAGAAGATGAATTCTAGGTGACATATCTCCTTGAGATCGACCCGTTAGCTACACGATACGGTGTGCTTGCGGTTATTTTATTTTGCAAACACTTCACATCCATCTGGTATAACTCTGAAAGAGTCCTTAGAAGAGATAGGTGAGAAAATTTCATTAGTCAACTTCCTCTTTCTGAGTAAATACTTTAGCTGCCAGTCTGGTTTTAAACCTTGCAATCTTTCCTCAAGAATTCTTATTGGCCTTATACACCCACTAACAACAAATATGTTTATAGCCTTTGGGAAAACATAATAAACTTCCCAAAAATTGTTAAGTCTCATTATCTATATCATATCTCTTGTTGCACCCAATCACAAATCTAATTAAAGATTAATGACAACTTTCTAATAACTGGGTCAACCCTAATGCCAATGTTAAAGTCATCAAATAGTCTGGGAACAAGCTACCCTTCTTGGCTATATCAAACTCTAGAAAACTAAGAATCCACAATTCTGGTGTCTCGACAAAGATGGTAAAAACAAGATTTGGTTAAGAAACAAATTAGCAATGAAAAATTTTTAGGTTCTAATTTCTACAATACTGGATTATAGAACCTTAGATTTGCAAAACAACTCAACCACTAAGATGGTTCAAGTTAGATTTATGAATAATCTGCAATGGAAAAGGGAGTCAAAGGAACATATTTGGAAAGATATATGATTAAAATAGTTTTTCTACCATACTCCTCACTATGTCCATAAGGGTGTGATTAAGCCTTTTGGTTACACTATTTTGCTCGAGACTATCAAGCATAGTGAACTAACCAACTATATTTGAATCTTTAAAGTATTTGGCAAATCGGCCCTTAAGCTGTCCAACATCCTCATATCAACCATAATACTTTCATCCCCGGTCAGATCTAACAATTTCTCAACTTCAGTCTAAAAAATCTTGAAGATCTCAGAGATTCAAACTCTTTTTTAATTGAGTACGAAAACCATATTAAGAGTGATCATCAATAAAAATGATGAAATAATAATTTATATGCAAGGTGGCTGAATAAGGACCACTATCTAGATACCAGGAACGAATGGGACAAGAGAAAATCGGATCTTCAAACAAGAACTAAAGAATCATAACTTTTATTTTTACACTTAGCTAACCAGACTTTATTTTCAATGCAACTTATACTTACAAAAAAAAGTAAAATAAAATAATGGTCATCTCCCTTTAATAAGAAAGTTTTCATAGGTCCCAAATTGTTAGTCTGACCGGACTCTCTTTATCCTTACCCTGAACATTTTTATGAGTATTGATGCTCATAAGAACAAAGCTTTTTCTTGAAAAAAGTTTGGTCTTTAAGTTTCCAAACTTAGTGAAGAATGCAAAGGGCATTGAGATAATAGCAGGGGTAATGAAAAGAAACATTAGGAGTCTTGAGTTTTATCTTGAAAAACAATCATCATAATGAAATAACCCCTAACTCCTCCAAAACCATCACACCTTATGATAAATAACTCTTACAAAAATATATTTATTTCAATACTAGATCGATGAGACTCTGTATTTTTGTGCTACTACACCTAACAATTTTAAAACAGTGTATTCAGTGAGTAAACAACTCTTCAAGTGTTCCTTGATGTACTTCTTAATGGGCAGTAAATAGGCATAATTATTTTTCACTTCTTCGGTGTAAATCAACTTCTGTCTTCTATACTCTTATGAGTCATATCCATCAGTTTTCAATAACTAAGAATGTCTGATTATCTACTATTTTCATAGTAAACAACACATCATTTACAATTTCTTGAAGTTTGACTTTATAAGAATCTCAATAACAATCATATTGTTGTAGACAGAAAAGATGACTAACATTTGTAATAATTCATCACTTTATTAGCACATTATATGTAACTTATAAGTACATAATTATAAAAAGTACACATATATCATCATGAAAACATCTTTGGGCAGAATTCATGACATACAGTTGTGATACTTCCTCACTTTATTAGCATATTAATATATAACTTATAAATACATAACTAGAAAGAGCACACATATATAATCATGAAAACACATTTGGGCAGAATTCATGACATACAGTTGTGATACTCCTTCACTTTATTATCACAATGTGGATAATACATCTAACTTATAAATGCATTATTAGAAAAATTACACATATATCATCATGAAAACACCTTTGGGCAGAATTCATAACATACAGTTATGATACTCCCTTACACATCAGCGGCCAGCTTTCAAAAATTTACCACCTTTGGGTGTATAAAGTTCTTAGATTAGTCAATTCTTAACCAAATGTTGTATGTATCACCCTTCTTAATGCCAATACACAATTACCATCTTAGGGTGTATAAAGACACATTGACACCAAGAGACATCTCATGACCATGAGTGCCACTTTAGTAGTCACCCACAATCAAACCCATGTAACTTTCTCATATTATGATACACTTTATATTACCCACAACATAATATCAGTTGTAATTTTAAACCTAATGGAAAATGTTGGAGTGCCGATAAAATTACAACACATGCTAATACAATGTTTGAAAAAGATTTCAGGATTACTAAAAGGTAATCAAAAATTTTTATAAGGCATGTATGAATACATCTTACAATTGTATAATATAATATAAAACATGCTCACATACAAAGCCATATGATAAAATAAAATAATCATATTAAAAATTTCACCAAACGGTGAAGTTACACACACAGCATAAACATGTCATATCATTTTTCATGTATATATATAAGTGGAATTTGGTCTTGAAAATGGTTTCATTGTGTCTAGAATGGTCCAAAGCATAAGTCCTAAGAGAACTCTTCAAAAATTCCTTACGGTTTAGCCATAATTAAAAAATATTAAACATGTAGCATTTCAAATTATCGGCTTAACCAAAACATGATGTATCATATTTCACACATGTAGGAGTAGAATTGGGTCTTGAAAATGGTTCCATTGCGTTTGAACGGCTCCAAAACATAAAACCCCAAGAGAATGCTTCAAAATTCCATACGGTTTGGTTAGAAATAAAAAATACTAAAAATATAGTATTTTGGAAAAATAAAATTTTAAACCGGTTCGGCCAACAAAAAAAACGGTCCAAATCATAAACAGAATCATATTCAGTGGAATCGAACTGAAATCAAATTGAAATTGAAATTCGACCGTTATCTGGACCCAGCGAGTTGACTCGTGAAACTGGCAGGTCGACTTGCTAAGTAATAAACAAGTTGAGTCAAAAAATGGTCCAGATAGTAAAGCGGTTCACCCGACACAGACCCATTTGGTCAGACCGTTGACTGGCCAACCGGGTCGACCCATTTGACCCGACAGGTTCAGATTCGGGTCATTCAAACAGGTCATGGGTCAGTCACCCGACTCGTTGACCCGGTCACCTGCCACGTCAACGTTACTATTAATTGAAAATTTCAAAAAAATCAGAAAACCATTGCCGGATTCCGGCAGCGATTGGCGGCATGTCTGGTGATGACCCATAATATATCGATCTCTTCATTTTCTTGAGATCTACGCAATGGTAGTTTTGGATTTTCAAGATCTGTTTTGGGGAGAAAAAAAAAAGTTATTAACTAAAGCCCCTATGGTTTCGATGAAAAAATCAGGAGAAAAACTTTCCAAGTTCCATTCTAGAACCCTAAATTCATCATTCAACATTCCTATGGGTCCCTAATTGATTCTATATAGGCTCTAATACCACATGTAAGAATATTCCTATCCAAGATCGCATAAATCAATTAAAAACTCCTTAGTACGATAATAATAAAAAATGATGATGAACATACCTTTTTTAGGATCCATTGGAGACGAAGCGAAGCGGAATCTCTTCTTTAGTCTCCCACTTGGAACGAACTTGAGGTGGAAGTTGATTCTATGATCAACTTAATGTTAGGTCTTCTCCTCTAGACTCCTTCCTATTCACTAGCTTGATGGAATAACCTCTCTGACGAACGTGGAGAATAATGTAATACTAATTAGGGTTTATGGGAGGGACCTAGCATCCTTTATATAGGCAAACCCGTTAGATCGTTCATCAAGATCTAACGGTCTCTATTAGCCCACACTAGCTAGTCCAATAAGAGTTTTAGTGACCATATATTATCTATATCAGACTAATAAAGAAACCAAATTAAAGTGTAACACAATCAATGAATCCCATCTTAGGTGAAATATTTAATTAATATTCTAATAGATTCTTCTCCAAGACCTCTCTTCTTATAACTAATTCAATACCTGAGCAAGAATCTATGGATTCCTTACAGCAAAACCAGATTGATGAACCAGTTAAATCAAGAACCGAGTACAATCCCATAATAAAATACAGGAAATTAGTAATAATAGTAATCAAAAGAATATGTAAATCACAAGAAACTTGGGATGTTTATTCCAATGAAAGTAGAAGCTAACTGGAGAGACATAAATACTCATTTTAGTTTAATTGTTTCTATGAAAGAAACTCACCAAAAGACAATTAGAATTCTTTAACAATTGGTTATCGTCGCCATTTGCAGAAGACTCCACCAATTACTTAAAATTTCTCCTTTTATTATTGACCTTGAACTTGCTCATAGAAATCCACATATATCGTGCATGACCATAGAATAGTCAGTTCTAGACTTCTACTTATATAGTTATATTACTCCTAACATAAAAAATAAAAATAAAAATAAAAATCATATTCACCTTCTAGTTAGGTATAGTTCTTCTGAATTGATTGAGTCATGCTTCATGAAAAAATATTCTTGATTACATGTAGTTCCTTCACAACATCATTCATTTGCATACGTTCTCTGGGCAACTCCATGGAGCACCATAATGCAATCTCAATTATTGAAGACACACAATCATGCAATTTCTCTGTCATATGACTAGGGCCTTCAATTTCGTTAACAACACCCTCTTCGATTTCTTGTCTATGTTCTCCCTTGCCTAAGAATGTGGGATCCAAAATTTGCATCATGCATGCAGGTAAAGCTGCCTTTGCAAAGTCATGGAGGTTCAAGTCACCAATAAATTTGATCTATTGGCCTTTTTCCTGTGAACATTTCTAGTAAAAGAATACCATAGCTATACACATCCACTGATGTAGTTGCCCTTCCACCCATGCCATATTCTGAAATTACAAATCTCTTGCTATTAGTATGGCAATTAGAGATTTCATATATAACACACAAAAACTATAGTTTGGATATAGAAATTGTGATCACTAATGGGTATAGATATTGTGATCACATTACCCAAATTAGCTATTTTATCAAATTGGATTGGTTCAAATAAAACATAGATTTATTACCTGGTGCAACATAGCCAATAGATCCTTTTAATCCAATCGTACTAGTTTGATCCTGAGATGAATTGTCTTTGTGATCTAAAAGTATCTTCGCCAAACCAAAATCACTAACATGCGCAACCATATCATGGTCAAATAGAATATTGCTTGGCTTTAGATCACAATGAACAATTGTGATATAGGAGTGGTAATGAAGGTAATCCAATGCAAAAGCAACATCAATTGCAATGTTCAATCTTTCAAGAATATTTAAATTTCTTGATCGATAGTGTTCCTCTACTGCCGGATGCAGCCATTCATCTAGACTTCCATTAGCCATGAACTCATAAACAAGGGCCTTGAAATCTTTTCCTTTTGAATCAAGACTTGAACAACAAGTTAAAATGTGGACAAGATTTCGCTGCCGAATGTTTCTTAGAGAATTACATTCAGCTGTAAAGCTCTTGTATGATTTTGAGTTTTGAAGGTTGAGTACCTTGATTGCAACAGTAGTTTCACCTTGGTTGATAATCCCTTTATATACAGAGCCAAATCCACCAGAACCTATGAGATTAGTTGAAGAAAATCCTCTAGTAGCTTGAAAGAACTCCTTGTAAGAAAGATTTAAGAATTGATAACCACTTGATGGTGCAGATGGAGGTTTGCTTTTTGATCTTCTTATCCAATAGAGTGTAAGAAAGGAGAATATCAAAAGAAAACCAAGAACCACACCAGCTACTATCAAAACTACTCTAGAAAGATTGGATCTTTTTTTATTTGTAGATCCATGGTTTTTGCATGCAGATAGGTGTAACTCTGCAATTCCCCCACAAAGCCTGTCATTTCCATACACAGCAATTGCACTTGCATTTCCAAAGATTCCTTTTATTGGTACCTCTCCCTCAAGATTATTTAACGATAAATTTAAACTCTGCAATGCCACAAGTTTTGCTATATCATTTGGGATTGGCCCGGTTAAATTGTTGTTTGAGAGATCCTACTCTCTAAGTCCCTTCAAAAGAGTCAACGATTGAGGAATGGTTCCCTCAAGAAAATTATTCCCCATATAAAGATGTTTCAAACTATGACAATCTCCAATGGAGGAGGGGATTTCTTTAGATAGTTTGTTGTTTGAGATAACCATTGCAGAAAGACTCTTGATGTTACCAATTTCAATTGGTAGGGAGCCGACAAGAGAATCATAAGATAAGTCAAGGCCAATCGATAGGGAGGAAATGAGAAATAGTTGTTTAGGTATTGGACCTTGGAGGTTGTTTACATGAAGGGTTGAATATTGGAGTCGTTGACAATTTCCAATGCTAAAAGGGATATTTCCATTCAAGCTATTGGAATCTAAATGGAGATCATACAAATGAGTGAGGTTGCCTATGGAAGAAGGTATCTGTCCTGAGAGTCTATTTCCATCCAAGTATAGTCTTTGAAGGTTTGAAAGTTTCCCAATAGTAGATGGAATATTACCTTTGAGAAAGTTCTCCTTCATCTCCAATCCAATTAAGTAGATAAGATTCTCCATCCCCATAGGAATAGTTCCAGATATCTGATTCTTTCCTAATCCGAGTATTGAGAGTTGTGACGAGAGATTCACTTTAAAGTTGGGAATTGGACCCCTAAAATCATTACCTCCTAGTTCCAAAAGCTCAAGATGTGTAGAATTGACCAAAGAATTTAAAATATCTAAATCACCACCTTCCCTTGTTCCACATTGATTTCCAGGTATACTCAAATGTTGAAGATTTTGAAGATCACCAAAGTTGTTAGGGATAGGGCCAATGAAACTGCAGTCACCTAGATCAATTGTTTCAAGTGTAGAAATATTGGAAATGGAATTTGGAATACTCCCTGAGAAAAGGTTTAGTCCCATGTCTAGGTTTATAAGATTTGGAAGAGAGAGGCCTATGTCTTGGGGAAGACTCCCATGCAATTGGTTTTGTACAATAGAAATCATTTCAAGAGATGAGAGATTATATATTGAGATGGGGAACGTACCACTGAAGTTGTTTACATGAAGTGCAAGAAAGTATAAGTTTGTTAGTTGGCCAAGGGATTCTGGAATGCTCCCTTGTAGTCCATTATAACCCAAGGAGATAACACGAACTGATGACATGTTTCCAAAAGAAGCTAGGTATGGTTCCTATCAAGCCATTAACATTCATAGAAATTAGCTCTAGCTTGACAAAGAGGTAAAGACTTCACTCAGAATCATCCCCACAAAATTGTTATTGAATAAGTGAATTTCTCTTAGATGAGTGCAGTTGGCCAAGCTGGGAGGAAGTTCTGATGTTGTTCATCAAAACAATATCTTGTAGTCGAATTAGATGACCAATCTCTTGGGGGATTTCACCATCCAAGCTATTATTCCCAATGTTGAGGAAACGAAGGAAAGAAAGATTTCCTATGAAGGAGATATCTTACCTCCCAAGCCCTTGCCTTGTAAATTCAGGCTAACAACCCGTTGGTGATGACAGTGGCCGCATGTGACCCCATCCCAGTTGCAAAATTTGATTGAATCATTCCAAGAACTTAGTGCTCCATATGGATCAAGATCAATTTGTTTCTTGAACTCCAACAAAGCAAATCGATATGTCTCATTATTCCCTCCTAAAATCATCAGTAAGCTTCCAGCATAAAACAAAATAAAAACTAGAATACTCTGAAGAGCCATGAGAATTAAAATTTTGGAACGCAAACGTAGAAACCATGTAAGAAATCTTAAGCTATTGAAGAGTATAAATTACTCTATTGATAATAGTATTCTTGCCGAATTGATGTGACCTTGCACTAAAAAAAATATTGAAATTAGTGGCTAAGTAGCACTATAAAAGAGTCACCAATAACACATTTTATTAGGCGTGATAAGGATGATTTTTTATCCTTTCCCTAATTGTCTCATTTGAATTCTTTCCATATAATTTCATCCTCTCATTTGAATTCCTTCCATTCATCATTCTTTATATTTGAATTCATTCCATACCATCTCATCCTTCCATTTCATCAATATCCTAATTTATTAGGCATGATAAGGATGATTTCTCATCCTTTCCCTAATTGTCCCATTTGAATTCTTTCCATATCATTTCATCCTCTCATTTGAATTCCTTCCATTCATCTTGTACAATTTCTACCACCTTTTGCTTTGAATTGATACATTGTGACATAAGGGGACCTTACTTCGTTTATTAGGCGTGATAAGGATGATTTCTCATCCTTTCCCTAATTGTCTCATTTGAATTCTTTCCATATCATTTCATCCTTTCATTTGAATTCTTTCCATTCATCATTCCTTACATTTGAATGGTGATTAAAAAACTCACGACCATTATCAGTTCAGATTTGTTTAATTTGGTATCCAAATTGGGTTTTGATCATAGCAAAAAATTCCCTTAATCAGGACCAAACATCAGATTTATGATTTAACAAAAACACCCAGGTGTATCGTGAAAAATCTTCCACAATAGTTAAAAAATATTTTGCACCACAAATTGAGGGAACAAAGTAAGGTCCCCATATGTCACAATGTATCAATCAAAGCAAGAGGTGGTAGAAATTGTACTAGATGGAAGAGGAAGTCGAGTTTGCTTAGCTAAAGGACAAATGGAGCAAACACAATCTTTAGAAAAAGAAATACTAGGATCCAAATGTACAATATAACTAGAAACATTTAAAGATGGATGGCCTAAACAAGAATGCCAAAGGTCTTTGGCAAGTAAAACAACAACAGCGACGGGATAATCCAACTCCAAATAATAAAGTCCATTGTATGCCTTGCCTAGCCCAATCCTCTCCTTCGTGCGTAGGTCCTGTATCACACAATGATTAGGATAGAAAGTTATGAAACAATGAAGTTGTTGGGTAAGTTGGGTAACAGATAATAAATTAAAACCAAAAGAAGGAACATGTAATACGTTCGTGAGAGGTAAAGTGGGTATGGGGCTGCAATTCCCAATATGTGTAACGGGAGCAAAACCACCATTTGGAAGGCGAATAGATCGGGTGTGGGGAACAATACTATCTGAATGAAATAAAGATAAGTCGGAAACCATATGAAGACTGGCACCCGAATCAATAACCCATAGAGAAGATACTTTACCTACAGCATTTGCCAATGGTGGGATGTTACCAGATTCTAACAGAGATAGAAGTTTATGGTACTGATCTGTGGTGAAAGATGGTGCAACAGCTGAAGGGATCACATTTGTAGCAAAAGAGTGAGCCGTATGAGAGGAATCCATTGAAGACGTAGTATTGGCAGCCATTGAAGAAGAGGTGGAAGATGAGGAAGAAGAAGACGTGGCTGATGAAGATGTAGAATCGAATGTTAGGCTGATACCATAATTTTGTAACAATCAAGCTGCTTTACATATTGCTGAAAATCTAGTCTTTCACGAGTGCACCAAGCACATTGAGATTGATTGTCATGTGGTTCGTGATCAGGTTCGACATGGTCTTATTCAACCCACCTCCACCACTAGTGCTGCTCAAGTTGTTGACATTTTCACCAAGGCCCTTGGAAAAGATTTATTTCTCAGTCATAGAGGCAAGTTGGGAGTTCTTGACATTCACTCCAACTTGAGGGGGAGTATTAGGCGTGATAAGGATGATTTCTCATCCTTTCCCTAATTGTCTCATTTGAATTCTTTCCATATCATTTCATCCTCTCATTTGAATTCTTTTCATTCATCATTCTTTACATTTGAATTCTTTCTGATGCGTCCAAAATCTGCTCAGCCCTTGGATCTCCACGTGATGTCCTGCAAAACGAAAGCGTCAGATGTGGCCCGACCGCTGGGGTCGGGAGTCCACCTCCGAAGGCTAAGTCAGTTGATGAACTTAATCACAAACGGCTCTGCTAGAAGCGCAGAGCTAAGGAATGAAGAACTAGGAAAGGTGATCTAGATAGCAGATCGTTGATAGTTTAGGTCTATCAGTATGTATCTGAACCTGAGTCTCAGAATAGTATTCTTTTTCCGATTTTTCCACCTTGTATGGTAGTGAGGTTTATATAGAGTGTACCTTCTAATCTCTTTCGTTGGATGCACTTGAGCCTTCTTCGGGTAGTCGTTGGATCTTATCAGTGAGATCCGTTGAGCAATAGACTTCTACTAGTTTGGGCTAGTAGAGGACTCCTGAGATAACCTTTAGGTTACGATGTTTATCCCTTCGATAATGATTATCTGCAGCCGTCAATTCGAGTCTGCCATCATGAGGGTGATTACCCTAATCCATAAGTAGGATTAGGGCACGCTTGCAGCCGAATAAGCTTTCTTCTTCAGCAAGCCATCTTCTGAATCCGGTTTGCTCGGGAGCGAATCGGTTCTTTCCGTCTCGACCAGGGTCGAGGGTCGGACCAGGTATGAACCCGGTCTGATCATAATCCCTCCTTATCACGAGCCCCCCAGACCAAGCGTTCGGTCAATCCCGAGGGCTTGGTTTTTAACTGGGTTCGTCGTCAGATGATAATCTCTGCGTGCTTCATTAAATGTCATATCACATTTAATGCGGTGGTCACTTTTCCTCGAGCGTTGTGAGTGTAAGGCCACATATCTCCTTGCAGTTGATCTGTCGTGGCTCACGTCATCCAAGCGACGGTTTCCGAACGCCTATTTCGGATTCGTGAGTTCAAACTTTCAAAACGTCTTTCAATCTTGATCGCTGATTTTGAATCAATCTCGATCGTTCGGATTCCCGAACACTCGTGCGGGAGTTTTAAAAGCGGTTCGTTGTCTTCGTAGGTTTCATTCTTCCCGTCTGGAATTTGAACCTTTGTTGTCCGCTTCGCGCCTTCCCGCTCTCAAGCTTCCGTCTCACCGAATCAGTAAGTTTACTGTTTTTCTTTTTGTAGTTTATGAAACGAGTAATGGCGGACGATAGGGCTTCTTTAGTACCCCTTGTTGGTAATAGCGGTGATGCTTTTGCCTCTCCCCGCTCCCGAACAGTCGAATAGTGATAACAAAACCCTAATCGTCCTCTCGGCAAGAGTTCGCTGAAGTTTCTCAAAAAGGTTTTGAAAGAAAAAACGAAACTTCTCCTGTCCTTCTCGAGTCTGGATCTTCCAAGATTGTCGAGTCTTCTAGGCAGCCTCAAACCTCCAGGTCCAATGGTGGACCTGGCTTTGTTCCCTCCATTTATAATGAGGAAACCCTTCTTTCAGCTGTCCAAGATTTTGATCTTCCTTCCTCATATCGAGTTAGGGCTCCCCACCCCGATGAGAGGGTTGATTCATCCCTTTCGGGTGAATTTTCTCTCGTATATAGATGCACCGGAAAGCGGGGTTTGCTTTCCCTTTTTTAATCCTTTGTTCTCCGCAGTTTTGAATCATTGGAACATTTGTCCCGGAATGCTCCTCCCCAATAGCTGGCGTCTCATCGTCGGCTTCTTGGGTTTGTGTTTTGAGCTTGGCATTATGCCATCTCTTTCTCTCTTTGTACATTTTCATGTTCTTTCTATCTCCCATCCTCCCGGATGGATTTTTCTTTCCAAACGCAATAAGGCTGAACTTGATTGGAGGGGCAGCATCCTTGTCAAAGGAACTTGCCCTTCTAACCACAAAAGATGGCGCGAACGATACTTTTTCTATCGAGCGCCTCCATCAGATCTTAACTTCCCAACCACCTGGAGGAGGTTTACTTCTTCTTCCGAGAGTAACCAGGGCCTTCCCTTATCCAGAGAAGACGAGGCGGCCATCGGGAAGATCAAATCCATTCCGTGGTATCAAGAGATACATGGATTTGAAGTGGAGTATAACTCCATCCTTCAAGATCTGGGGCTTGGCTCATTGTGAGCTTCTAACCATCATCCTTTGATTTGACTGAAGTGATATGTTTTGAATTCTCGACTCTTGTCCTTCTTCTTTGCAGTGCCTCCCCGTAATGAACCCCGAAAGCTCTGCGGGTGAAGGCCGCTAGGGCCGTTGTGACAGCCGAGCAACGATCGCCCGGTGGTCTTGACCGTAGATCAAGAGGCTTCTCTTCCCTCTCCCGACCCCTCTTATAGGGGTATCAAGAATATCAGGCCTGTAGCTGATGCTTCGGGTAAAGGGAAGAAACCGATGGTGGAGAGGTCTAATGTCTCTTCCTCTACCCGAACCAAGAGGAGGCATGACACAATTGATGCTCCCTCCAACAAAAAATCCAAAGCTTTGACGGATGGTGAGGAGGTCTTCACCCCACAGTGGACCCTGAAGATGACCGACAGGGTTACTCGGGATCCCAAGAAAGTTGCAGAATGGAGCTCCCTCAGTCTTGCTCCTTCTGATCGCCAGGAGTTTGAAGCCCTGGATGACACATCCCTTGTTAGTCACTCTACAAGGTACCGGTCTTCTTGCTTAGTTATGTTTTCATAATTCCTTATGACTTCTTCTGATATCTTCCGCCTTCCCAGGAATGCTGTGTTGAGCTTTTATCAACACATGGAAGCATTGAGCCGGGTTGGTCGCACCAGCTCTTTGCTGCAAACTTGTGAAGAGAAATTGGCCAAGGCCAATTCTGAAATAGACCAGCTGCCTGCAGCTACCATGGAGCTGCAGAAAAAGCATGAGGAAGAAGTGATCTCCCTCAAGGAAGCCCTCGAAGCGTCGAAGATTCGTGCCGCCGCCGCCGAGCGCGAGGCCGGGAAGCAAAAAGCAGCTGCCACGTTGTTTGGTGACAGCCTTGAAATCAAAAGTAGGGAGCTCGAAGAACATCTGAAGTTGGCGATCCCTAGCAAGCCCGAGCATATTAAGCCAGAGCTTCGGAAGGAGTGCATTCGGAAATACCTGAACAGCGTACCTTTCTCCGAGCTACTAGGTCTCTACAACATTCAAGCTTATCGCATGGGGCAGAACGACGTTTGGGAGCGAATCCTTGGATCGATCCCCGCCTTCGACATCTGCTCCTTTTCGTGAGGTATGCCACAAAGAGGTCTTCGGGAAAGTTGGTATGGATCTCCCGGACCGGGCTCGGAAGAAGATGATCCTTTTCCAGCCTGACCCTCAATATGAGGCATACCCGAATGACGAGCCGGCACTTCCAGAGGAGAAATCACAAGCCGAGTCTCACGTTGTTGCTGTAGAGGACTCAGCCAATGCCGCTCTTGAGGAAGGCTCTTCTCATGATCCCGAGAAAAGTTCTCCCGACCAGGGTCCCTCGGGCAACAATGAAGAAAAGGCTTAGGGAGTTGTCTTTTTGTAAAGATTTACCCTCAATTTAATGAATAGACATTTCTTTTTTCATGTTGGCCTCTATATTTCCCCGTCTCCTGCCGAAATCTTGCCTTGAATATCAAAGTATTAATGATAAAACTTATCACTTAACTTTTCATTCCTCGCCGAATAATAATCTTGTAGAAAAATTGTGAAGATGCGTTTCGGGAAGATGCATTAATCTTCCCCACTACTTCATTTATTGCAAAGTCCGCACGTTTCCCTTCTGCGAAGTTCAAACGTTTTCCTCCTACCTTTGTATACCATTCACTGTTTCCAATGAATCTGAAATACATCCGTTATTTTAATGGCGGTGCGACGATTGGAGGTATCTCTGCATCAGGTGCTCGCTTCCACATGTTTCCATGTGGCATCCCTCCGACAGTTGATCTTGCTTTCTCATGGATTTCGAAGCGTCATTTCGATCTAGGTCGTCGGTTGTCCTTAGCCTTCAACCGTCGTCTTAATACCTGAGGCTATTTAAAGCCTTCGTGGGTACTCTCCATCTATCCTGACTTTTGCAAGTTAGATTTGCTAAAGTGCCAAAGTGACCTTTTGTCCTTCGGCCGGCTTCCCGTATTCCTCGTACTCCAACAACAGCTCTATCAACTTCTCGAACAAGTGAGTTTTTTGATTACTCATCTCTTTCCCCACTTCCCCCCGAGTAAACCGCACGTAGTTATACTTGGGGTTTAGTTTGTTGTTTTGTCGAAGTTATAGAATACTAGGGTTTCCCCCTGTTGTTGTCGTTTATTTCTGTATCGATACGGCTGGTTTTTTTTTTTTTTTTGTTTGCATAGTGGCTCCCAAGATCAACCCGAACTTTATCAGAGCAAAATCTTGCAAGAAAATCGTTCCGTCGGTGGTGGTTGGGGCCAGTGTGGTGGTTTCAGCTAGTGAATCCTCCAAGCGTAAGGCGATCGCTGCCGGTGAATCTTCAAGTCGATTCCCGCAGTTTTCGTTGATGCCGTCCCCGCGCGCCTCCTTTGCCCGAAGTGATCGTTCGTCTTTCCCAAGAAGATCTTGATCACTCCGTTGCCGATGGTGCTGCCGGGCGCTCCCCTCTGGTGAGCTTTGTTGGTGCACCCCCGAAGGAGACTCTTCGGGCATCTGAGGCAACTATGTTGGCATCTGATGAAGGTGTGGTCCCAGCAGGTGTTGCTCTTATTTCTAACTCCAGTGCTTGTTTGGCATCCTCCTCCTCTCCTTGCGAGTTGGAGGATTTTGCCACTAGGAAGCGCCGTCGGGTGACAAGTGATGCAGCTCATCCTTCTCTTGGTGTAGCTCATCCTTCTCATCCTTCACCTGAATTAGTGTCAAACGAGTTTGACGGAGCGTTGGAATGGTGTACCGCTGCTCGAATGACTTCTAAGAGCGCAGCTTCTTTCCAAACTTCCAGATGAAGTCTTTACGAAGTCACTGGTGATGTAAGTCTTTCTTCATTATCTTCTGATTCTGAAAAATTACTCTTCTGCTCCTTTTTAACTCGGAAGTTGTTTGCAGGAGTCTTGCTGGTAACTTCCACAACCAAGTGGAAGCAGTTACTAGGCTCAGTAGGTTGAGCAATGAAGTTTCCAGGCATCGGGAAATCTCTGAAGCTAAAGATGCTGAGATTGCTTGCCTTCGGAAACTAGCTTGGGAGGTGGCAGGGAGAAAAAAATTCGATGATTGGTCGTCTTCGGTCGGACTTGGATGATGCCGGGGAGAAGATCCGGCGATCTGGAGCGAACAGTTGGAAAGTCGGAGCCAAAGGATCCGAAACGTTAACTGAAAGGCAAGCTGTCGTTCCTTTGCCCGAATTCCTTCCAACCGATGTTCGCAGAGCCTCGTCTTCAAGTATTTACACAAGAAGCCTTTTGTTGATATGCTGAATGCTTATAACTTGCAAAGGCATCTGGGATGGTGAGAACGAAGTATGGGAATCAATATTAAGGAAGGATCCTCATTTTGATACGACTCCCCACAAGGTCGTTTGCCATCCAAAAGTATTTACCGACCGGGTATTCCTCCTCCCGATCGGACCAAGGATAAGATTGATCCTCCACCTTCCGATCCAGATATTATGCAATATCTGGAAGATTCTCCTGTTTATTCTCCGCTGGAAGAAGTCAATTATGACGAGCTTGTACTGAATGCGAGTTTGGTCGAGGACCATTCTTCTCCTGGACAAGCTGGACAAAGAGTATGAAATTGCGGAGGATTTTATGCATACCGAAATATTTTTGTAATCCTCATTTCTTCTCTTCTTTTCCTTGAATCCCCACCAATGATTGACTCATATATTTGTTCTAGCAAAGTCGCGTCGATCTTGTATAACTTCTTAATAGTCACCTATGATGACTTTCTTCTTTGATCGAAGATTGTATCCAGCTCTTGTAATTGTTTTGATACTGGCCTCTTTGGATCTTTTGAAGAAATAAGAAATTACTTTATCTTTGAACTTTGCTAGCCACTTGAATCGCCGTTGCATTAGGTCTTAGTTGTTTGAAACAATGCCTTTACTTAAGGATTTCCGGAGAAATACAATAAGTCTGAGAAGGAACTCATTCGGGTTTTAAACCGATGCCTTTACTTAAGGATTTCCGGAGAAATACAATAAGTCTGAGAAGGAACTCATTCGGGTTTTAAACCGATGCCTTTACTTAAGGATTTCCGGAGAAATACAATAAGTCTGAGAAGGAACTCACTCGGGTTTTAAACCGATGCCTTTTCTTAAGGATAATTCAAAAATTCAATAAGTCTCGAAGGAACTCACTCGGGTTTCAAACCGACGCCTTGCAAAAGGAACTCACTCGGATTTTCATCCGATGCCTCGACTTAAGAAAGTTCGAAAAATTTCCATAAGTGTTGAAGGACCCATACGAATTTTCATCCGATGCCTTATAGTTGGATCTTGTTCTTGAATGTGGTGTATGATGCCCCCCAATCAAAAGATAGTTTGTTGAAAGGCAAAAATTGCATTGATTGAGTTGAAAATGATTACATCGCGAACAAAATTGAAATCATCCTCAAGGATAAAACTTTTTGAGATGCCTAGCATTCCACGAACGATCCAACTCTTTCTGGGTATTGACGTTCTTCAGCCTGTAAGCTCCTGAACCGACCGGTTTCACAACCATATAAGGTCCTTCCCAAGAAGGGTCCAATTTTCTTTGGTGACGCGGGTCGGAAGCTAGGGTGTTTCTCAACACCAAATCTCCGGCTAAGTACCGACGATTCTTCACTCGAGTATTATAATGAGACGCTATCCTTCTTTGATAATGTTGAGTTCGTGCTATTGCCTTTGCCCGAACTTCGTCCAACAAATCAAGACTATCAAGCAGTCCTTGTTCATTTGCTTTTTCCTCGAACTCACGATCCCGTAACGTCCCTGCCATTATCTCCACTGGTGCCAATGCTTCGGATCCATATGCCAACCTGAATGGAGTTTCTCCCTGTGGGTGTTCGAATCGTAGTTCTATAAGCCCACAAGACATTATGAAGTTCTTCGACCCAAGAAGCTTTGTCAACTTCGAGTCTTCTCTTTATTCCTTCCAAGTAGCGTTCGGTTAGTAACCTCTACCTGTCCATTGCTTTGGGGGTATGCCACCGAGGACATACGATGCTCGATCATATATGTTCCACAGAATTGCTCAAATTGTGGACAATCGAACCGAGTACCATGGTCAGTGACAATAATCTTTGGAATCCCAAAGCGATATATGATTGATTCAAGCACAAATTCTCCACTTTTTTCTCGGTAATTGCCGCCAGTGCATCGGCTTCTACCCATTTTGTGAAGTAATCAATTGCTACTATCAAATATTCTCGTCCGCTTTGATGCCTTGGTGAATTTGCCCATGATATCAATTCCCCACATTGCAAAGGGAATGGGATTTAGAATTGAAGTCATAGTTTCCGCCGGGCGCTTCGATATCTGTAGCATGAATTTGACAAGTTACCACATCGACGAACGTAGTCCATAGCAGCTTCTTGGACCTTAGGCCAATATAACCCAAGTCTTAGAATTTTGTGGGCCGGGGCTCGGCCACCCATGTGAGCTCCACAAATTCCTTCATGAACCTCAGCCAAAGCTGATTTTGCTCCTTCGGGGCCTATACATCTCATAAGGGGTCCAACATAAGATCTTTTGTATAGTCTCCCATTCTCGAATGACAAATCTAGCTGATCGAATCTTGATCAACCTTGCCTCTACTGGATCCTCGGGTAATTTGTCATCCCTTAGATACTCGATTATTGGATCCATCCAAAGCAACGTTCGCTTCAATATAAGAAATTTCTTTCTCATGATAACTTGGAAAAGTTATCTCTTCAATGTAGACCGAAGGGTCTAGATTCTTTTCCTTGGCATTGGCTAGTCGGGATAGCTCATCGCCACTGAATTTTCATTCCTCGAAATCCGAGATATCTTCAAATTCCGAAATTGGTTTTGAAATGCCCGCACTATCTCCCGATATTTTTGCAAGCGTGGTTCTTTAATGCCATACTCCCCCTGGACTTGGTTGACTATAAGCCGAGAGTCACTATAAATAGTAACATCTGCAATAGCTAATGCTTTTGACAACCGAAGTCCCGCTATCGAAGCCTCATATTCTCGCTTCGTTATTACTTGCATCAAATGCGAATCTCAAAGCATATCGAATAATAAATCCTGCTTGGACTTTTTAATAGAATTCCAGCTCCTGCTCCATCTTTATTACTCGAACCGTCCACATATACCTCCCAAGTGGTTGGTATAATGGGATCCTCAATGGTGGGTTCCACTGGTGCAGTAGTTTCTACTACAAAGTCGGCTAATGCATGAGCCTTGATTGCGGTTCCGGGCTTAAAGCTCACTTGAAACTCACCGAGCTCAACCAACCAGGACACCATCCTTCCGGACAAATCAGGTTTGTTAAGAGCTTTACTAAGAGGAAAAGTTGTAAATACCTCAATTGGATGAGCCTGAAAATATGGCCTTAGCTTCCCGGCGGCCATCATGAGAGCCAAAGCTCGCTTCTCAATCTGCGAATATCTCGTCTCCGCATCTAGCAACACGTGGCTTACATAGTAAATCGGCCATTGTTTTTTATCTTTCTCCCGAACAAGTACCGCACCGACCGACCGAAAGGGACGTCGCTAGATATAGCTGTAATATTTCCCCCTTCTCGGCCCTGGACAGGATCGGTGGTTGTCCAAGTGCTTCTTTTAATTCCTCGAAAGCTTTCTAGCACTCTTCGATCCACTTTGCTTCCTTACTACCCTTCGAGTCTTTAAGTGCCTTGAAGAAAGGCAAACATTTTTCTCCGGACTTGGAGATAAATCGATTTAAAGCCGCAACTCTCTCGTCAAACACCGTACATCCCGAACGGTTTTGGGAGCCTCCATATCAATTAGAGCTTGTATTTTGGCAGGATTAGCCTCAATTCCCCTTTGTGATACCATGAAGCCCAAAAATTTGCCCGAGGAGACTCCAAAGGCACATTTTTCTCGGGTTTAGCTTCATTTGATGTTTCCTTAGTACCGAGAAAACCTCTCAGTCAAATCTGCAATATGATTTGCTTTTGAAAAGCTTTTCACTAGCATGTCGTCAACATAAGCTTCAACATTCTTTCCTATCAGCTCTTTGAAAATCTTGTTGACGGCCCTCCGATATGTTGCTCCCGCATTCTTCAGGCCAAAAGGCATGACCTTGTAATAATAGCTCTCACGATCAGTCATGAAAGCCGTATACTTCTCATCCTCCTTATTCATAAGGATCTGATTATACCCCGAGTAGGCATCCATGAAACTTAAGGTTTCATATCCTGCAATCGCATCTATCAAGAGGTCAATCCGAGGCAATGGGTAGCAATCTTTCGGGCAAGCTTTGTTTAGATCTGTGTAGTCTGTACACATCCTCCACTTCCCATTCGCCTTTTTCACCATCACCACGTTGGCCAACCAAGTTGGGCACTCAATTGGTTCTATGAAACCAGAATTCTTAAGTTTTTCAACTTCGCTTCGAACGGCTTCATACTTTTCAATGGAGAAATTTCTTCTTTTTCGTATCACCGGTTTCGCCTTAGGGTCTATCCAAAGTTTGTGCTCTGCAATGGCCCGATCGATTCCGGGCATGTCCTCGGTAGACCATGCGAATACATCTTTATTCTCGTTGAAGAAATAACTTCAACTCATCTTTGAACTCTTCCAGCTGTTCAGACCCGATATAAGTAATCTTTTTCTTATCCTCGGTACACAGCTGGATTTGCTCCAGCTTCTCCACTGGTTCGGGCCTTTGTATCTCTGTCTCTTCCCGATCATCTTGAACTTCTATGGGGAGGGCAATTACCTTCCTCGGACCCTCCTTGTCTTTTAAATAGGCAACATAACACCGCCGAGAGATCTTCCGGGTCGGAGGAGACTTGACCAATTCCCATATCAGTCGGGAATTTTATCTTCAGGTGTTTTGTTGAAACAATAGCACCTATCTTGGATAAATATGGTCGCCTGAGAATCATATTATAGGCTGGTAGTTCTCCAACCACCAAAAAATTGATTCGGACAGTTGTTTCCTTAGGAAAACTTCCAATGGATAAATCCAACTGGACCGATCCTTCCACCACTGCAGATGACCCTGCAAAGCCATATAGATGTGTGGATGAAGGTTTCATCAAGTCCTGATCCACCTTCAATTTTTGATACACTTCGTAGGAAATTAGGTCAGCTGCACCTCGTATCAATCAAAACTCTATGCACTTCCCGCCGTGCAATCTCTACCTTGATGACTATAGCATCATCATGAGGTAAACAAACGTCTCTTTCGTCTTCCTCATTAAAGTTGATAGAATCTTCACCATTCAGCTTCTTCCGCTTCTGTGTCTCTCCGGTTCCAACAAATTTGGATTTTGTTTTCGAGACTCCGGAGTGATTCGGGCTCGGTCCTCCGAAGATGGTAAGGATCGGTGACCTAGTAGTTTCAATCACCTCCTTGCCTTTCTTAGACTTCGGGGCCTCCCTTGATCGTTCCGAACTAACCGAACGATCCCTCTTTGGAGCAGCCGCACGTGGCTCACGTGGCTCCTCCCTTCTCCCTGCTAACAAAACCGGACGGATGTCCCCGGGATATCAATCTCTCAATATCGCCTTCGATTACGACAGTCATTAGTATAATGACCATAGTCCTTGTGGAATCGGCAATACTTTTCCCGATCTTGCTGCTCTCCGGGTTTCAAAAGAATTTTAGGCGGCCACTTTAAAATATTTTTTCTTTTGAGGATATTCAAAATATCAGCCCGAGGAGCATTCAATGGAGTGTACTCACTTTTACCGGGGGACCTTTGGCGCCAAGGCTGGGATTTTCCAACCCGATCGCGAACATTTTTCTTTGGCTTCTGCTTCGCTCAGAGCCTTTTGTTCCTTATTGAAGACTTTATTATCTCCTTGGCGCGCATCTAGAATCTCCATGACTTCAGCCCGCTTCGGCATCTCTCGTACCAACTCAAAGCATAAGTCGCGGGCATGTCCCGTAGTAATAACTCCAGGAGTTTCCGATTAGTGAGTCCCGTGAATAGAGCAAGCCGGCTACTTGTTCATCCAAGTTTTCTATCTCCATCGTCACTTTGTTGAATCTTTTCAAAAACTCTCTCGATCAATTCGCTCTTTCCTTGTTTGACAAGTAAACAAGGTTTCTTCCGTTTTCTTGACCCGTATTCCACTCGGAATCGCCCTATGAATTGGCGCGCCAATTCGTCAAAGTTTACGATCCTTCCAAGAGGGGAGGTTAGAAAACCACTTTTGTGCTGCTCCAATTAGAGATGAACCAAAAACCCGCATAAAATTTCATCGAATTACTCGAAACCGCCATGGTCTCGTTGGTAATAGCCGATGTGAGCTGTTGGATCTCCGGAGCCATCGAATGTTGAGAAGGTAGGCAAACGGAAGTTATGGGGAAACCGATATCCCGCAATTGGCTCAAAGAAAGGAGTCTTCCGAATGACCGAGTAAATATCCTCGTTATTCTTCCCTTAGCCAACCGCCCTAATTTCTCATTGATGTTGGCCAATTCTTGACCAACTGGGTCGGGTGATCTTCAGCAATATGATCACGACCTCGATTAACACGATCATCCCGTGCTACTCGATCATCACGAACAGCTCGTCCTTCCCGAGCATTCCTCTCGTCACGAATCGCTCGATCATCACGAACGGTTCTTCCGACGGTGGGTGAGTGAGTTCTTACCCCGTATCCAACCTTGTGTTTGAATCGCTTGTACTCTCTTGCGATCCGTCGAACCGATCGTCTTGCCTCGGTTGATCATCGATCTTCCGAAGTCCTCGGTCTCCTTCACGGAAATTCTGATCAATATTCCGGTCTTCAGCCGATCTCCGGTCACGTGGCAATGCACGTCTCCCCGAATCGCGCTGATCGGGCTCTTATGGTAAAACCACTCGCCTGGTGAGCATGCGGAGTGCTTGGCTCACCTCCAAGAGTTGAATCTTTACCTGATCCAATTGATCTTGGATTGTATCAGGAGGAGGATTACGTCCTCCCTGGCCACCATCCACCACGATAGGATTTTGGCTTTCCTGGGAATATCTCGGATTATTCACCCCGTGGATCCGAACACCGGAATTGCGTTGTGCGTGCCGCTGCTGATCTAGTCACCATGGCTTTTCAAGTCGTTTCCCACAGACGGCGCCAATTGATGCGTCCAAAATCTGCTCAGCCCTTGGATCTCCACGTGATGTCCTGCAAAACGAAAGCGTCAGATGTGGCCCGACCGCTGGGGTCGGGAGTCCACCTCCGAAGGCTAAGTCGATTGATGAACTTAATCACAAATGGCTCGCTAGAAGCGCAGAGCTAAGGAATGAAGAACTAGGAAAGGTGATCTAGATAGCAGATCGGCGATAGTTTAGGTCTATCAGTATGTATCTGAACCTGAGTCTCAGATAGTATTCTTTTTTCCGATTTTTCCACCTTGTATGGTAGTGAGGTTTATATAGAGTGTACCTTCTAATCTCTTTCGTTGGATGCACTTGAGCCTTCTTCGGGTAGTCGTTGGATCTTATCAGTGAGATCCGTTGAGCAATAGACTTCTACTAGTTTGGGCTAGTAGAGGACTCCTGAGATAACCTTTAGGTTATACGATGTTTATCCCTTCGATAATGATTATCTGCAGCCGTCAATTCGAGTTTGCCATCATTAGGGTGATTACCCTAATCCATAAGTAGGATTAGGGCACGCTTGCAGCCAAATAAGCTTTCTTCTTCAGCAAGCCATCTTCTGAATCCGGTTTGCTCGGGAGCGAATCGGTTCTTTCCATCTCGACCGGGGTCGAGGGTCGGACCAGGTATGAACCCGGTCTGATCATAATCCCTCCGTATCACTTTCCATACCATCTCATCCTTCCATTTCATCAATATCCTAACTTGGCTTTGGCTTGATTAGGTTTCTCTATTAAATCATTTCCATACAAACATTTCCATGTATTATATTTGCATACAAACATTTCCATGTATTGTATTTCTATGTTTTATATCTTTCTTTTATTGTTCATAGTTACCTAACAGCATGGGATGTATGCTGCCTATATATTTGAAGTTCTCTCATATAAAATCATTCAACTATTTTTCCCATTGAGATTGTTTCTTAATACATTTTCTTATAGTGTTGGGTCCATGTAAAATTTGTCCAATTCAAATGAACGACTTCTACTTTTAATTATAGATTCAAAGCTACTAATTAGTAGCTATGGAGGTTACCTCATCCCTTACGTCTCATTTGTGAATATAGTGGTATGCAATAATTTCTTCTGAAATTGGTGATTATTGAGATGGTTCGTGTCTCTAATGCTTTCAACTTCTATTTAAGTTTTCAGAGAATGTGATTGAAGCCCACTTAAATGCTTTTGAAAAAACTTAAATGCTTTTGTGATTTAAGTCAAGAAGCACTCTTCGTATTTTCATTTTTTTTCTTAGGCAACCACATCTTGTTGAGATGGTAGGCGTCTCTCATGCTTTCAATTTCTATAAGTTTCCAAGGCTCCAATAGAAAACCGCTTAAATGCTTTTGAAAAAGCTTGCAAGAAGAAAATCATAGGTACCTATCGAGGATTTGTTTTTTCTCAATTTTATTCATAGGCAACCACCTCTTTTCTTTTTTGGGTCAAAATAGACAACCACCTCTTGATTGCATATATCTATGCTGTGATTATATTTTTATTTGTTAAAAATTTTAAATTATATACATCATTAGAATGGGCATCAAGAAATTAGAAATAAAACTAGAAATAAATTATAACACAAGAGAGATCTAATGTAATTCACGCACCAACACAATATACTACTACGTCTATAAGCAAAGAATAAATTTTACCATATAAAAAGAGATTATGATAAAGTTCTCTCAACCAATTGTCAAAACAATATTACAAAACTTTCACCCAAAACTCTAATAAGCGAAAAATCTCAAATCTCACAGTATCCTTATAGAAGAACATAGGTACATATTTATATGCCAACACAGAGCTGTTCTAGTGGTGGAACCAACACCTCTTAGTGAATAGGTCGTGCGTTCAACTCTTGCGGAGGCATATTAGTATCCCAATCCCCCGGCTTAATAAAGCCCCTTTGTACTAAAAAAAAAAAGATTACATATTTATATATTTAAATTGGGTAAATAGATCGTTCAGGTTCAATCATAGCCCCTGCACCTCCACTTATTACGGAATATTTGTTTTTCTCTTAGTCTTCATCGCTTAATGGTTGTTTACTCTTTGTAATGATGATACGTTGTCTTTTAACAAGATCAATAAGTTTGATTATTCACCATGGAGTAAAAAGATTTTTATATGAACTTAAAGGGGTTGGTTTAGTTGGTAAAGACCAAAGCCTCATAGTATGAGATTAAGAGTTTGAATCTCCTTAGGTCAAGGGTCGAAATTCAATGTATCTAAGTTATATATAAAACTAACCTTTCAGGATATAGTCTAGGCGTACATAAACTATCCGAAATGAACCTCAGTGCCAAAGGAAAGAAAGAAAAAAAAATGTCTTATGTAGATGAAGTATCTTTCTTGATGCTTGGTGCTCTAGAAGAGGAAAAAAAACAAGAACGTTTCTTTTTATAGAACAAGAAATTCAGAAAAATTCATAAAAATTCTCTGTTGACAAATAGAGGTTACATGACAGCTTGATAACCAAACCATACACTAATCACGGATTGAGGAAGATCATCAGCTCCTTGGAGAAGCTATTAGGGTTTTTCAGGAGAATGCTAAATTCCGAAAAAGCCCTACTAACTCCTTTTGAGATTTGATTTATTTATTATTTTTTGTGTACAGATGCTTTTTTAATACGGGAAATGAAATGCCTTCGCAAGGATCAAACCCAAAACCTCTCTACTGAGATGTATGGATCTTTTAAAATCGTGGATCCATTGAATTTAAATCTAAACAAGAAAAAAAACCCAATTTAAATCTAAAACAGGGAATGAAACCCAAGACTTCTCTCATGGAGGTTAAACAAATACCTTCCCTCATGCCAGGAGGATCAAGGAAGCCACCCTTGCTATTTTCGCTCTTCTCTACTGAATTTGATGGATAGCTATTGGTCAGATCACTTAGGCAAGAATATTATTATTAATCTAGAGTAATTTACACCCTTCTACAGCTCAAGAACTCTTCTTAGTTGTTGATCAAAAAAACTCAAGATTTCTTGCATGGTTCCTACCTTTGCATCCAAAATTTGATTATGATGGCTATTTAGAGTATTCTTAGTGAAGAATAAGAGAGATCCATTTGCTTTGTTGGAGTTTAAGAAATAACTTGATCTTGATTGTTATGGAGCACTAAGTTCTAGTTTCAGCAAGATTTCTTGACAATATTCAACAATTTTGTTCTCAAAATACTCATAGCACAACTCTTCTTCTTCTTCTTTTTTTCCAACATTAATTTTGCTCATTTGTAGTATTCATTATATATATATGTACATAGATACTAATAAGGTTACACGTGCAAATGCACATAATACATGCTTATTCAAAAATATAAATTACCTAAAATGATTTATACAATTCATTTTACATTGCATATTATCCACGTGAAACTTGAACAAGTTCTATCTTAAAAAACAAAAATACTTTTAAAAGAAAAGAATCTAAGTTCAAATGGGTTTCTGCAATTCCTACTATGCATTTGAGCTTGAAGTTGATGTTTTCCCTTTACTTTAGGTTGAGATGAGATGTCTCTTCATCACATCTAAATCTTCCATACATGAGGATTGTCATGACTACTGACTAGTAATATTTTCTGTATTTTATTAATAATAAATATATCCAATAAAAATTCAATTTTAGGGTCTTTGTGTTTTTTAAACATAAAGTGGGGTGTCAGTGCTTTAAGCTCTTTGGGGTGCCACTACAATTTGCTCATTTATCTATGAAAGAAACTCACCAAAACACAATTAGAATTTCTTTACAATGGGTTTGCAATTGCAGAAGACTCCACCAATTACTTAAAATTTCTCCTTTTATCATTGACCTTGAACTTGCTCATAGAAATCCACATATATGCTCAATGACCACAGAATATTCAGTGTTACTTATATTACTCTTAACATCATTTTTTTTTCAGCTTCACCTTCAAGTTAGGAATATTTCTTCAGAATTGATTGAGTCATGCTTCATGAAAAATATTCTTGATTGTATGCAGTTCCTTCACAACATGGTTCATTTGCATATGTTCTCTAGGTGACTCCATGGAGCACCGTAATGCAATCTCAATTATTGAAGACACGCAATCATGCAATTTATCTGTCATAGGACTAGGACCTTCAGTTTTGTTGCCAACACCCTCTTCGATTTCTTCTCTATGTTCTCCCCTGCCTAAGAGTGTGGGATCCAAAATTTGCATCATGCATGCAGGTAAAGCCGCCTTTGCCAAGTCATGGAGGTTCAAGTCACCAGTAAACATTTGGTCTATTGGCCTTTTTCCTGTGAACATTTCTAGTAAAAGAATCCCATAGCTATACACATCTCCCGATGTAGTTGCCCTTCCACCCATGCCATATTCTGAAATTACAAACCTCTTGCACCCATGCAATAAGAGATTTCATATATAGCTAAAAAAACTGTAGTTTGGGTGTAGAAATTGTGATCACATATGGGTATAAATATTGTGATCACATTACCCAAATTAGCTATTTTATCAAATTGGATTGATTCAAATTAAAACATAGATTTATTACCTGGTGCAGCATAGCCAATGGATCCTTTTAATCCAATCATATTAGTTTGATCCTGAGATGAATTGTCTTTGGGATCTAAAAGTAGCTTCACCAAACCAAAATCACTAACATGCGCAACCATGTCATGGTCATGTAGAATATTGCTTGGCTTCAGATGACAATGAACAATTGTTATATAGCAGTTGTAATGAAGGTAATCCAATGCAAAAGCAACATCGATTGCAATGTTCAATCTTTCAAGAATATTTAAATTTCTTGATCGATAGTGTGCCTCTCTTTGGCGGATGCAGCCATTCATCTAGGCTTCCATTAGCCATGAATTCATAAACAAGGGCCTTGAAATCTTTTCCTTTTGAATCAAGACTTGAACAACAAGTTAAAATGTGGACAAGATTTCGCTGCCGAATGTTTCTTAGAGAATTACATTCAGCTGTAAAGCTCTTGTATGATTTTTAGTTTTGAAGGTTGAGTACCTTGATTGCAACAGTAGTTTCACCTTGGTTGATAATCCCTTTATATACAGAGCCAAATCCACTAGAACCTATGAAATTAATTGAAGAAAATATTGCAGTAGCTTGAAAGAGCTCCTTGTAAGAAAGATTTAAGAATTGATTACCACTTGATGGTTCAGATGGAAGTTTATTTTTTGATCTTCTTATCCAATAGAGAGTAAGAAAAGAGGATGTCAAAAGAGAACCAAGAACCGCACCAGCTATTGCCAAAACTATTCTAGAAAGATTGGATCTTTTTTTATTTGAAGATCCATGGTTTCTGCAAGTAGATATGTTTAACCTGCAATTCCCCCACAAAGCTTACCATTTCCATATACAGCAACTACACTTGCATTTCCAAAGATTCCTTTTGTTGGTACCTCTCCCTCAAGATTATTGAACGATAAATTCAAACTTTGCAATGCCACAAGTTTTGCTATATCATTTGGGATTGGCCCGGTTAAATTGTTGTTTGAGAGATCCAACTCTCTAACTCCCTTCAAAAGAGTCAACGATTGAGGAATGATTCCCTCAAGAAAATTATTCCCCATGTCAAGATGTTCCAAACTATTACAATCACCAATGGATGAGGGGATTTCTTTAGACAGTTTGTTGTTTGAGATAACCATTGCAGAAAGACTCTTCATATTACCGATTTCAATTAGTAGGGAACCAAGAAGAGAATTATAAGATAAGTCAAGGCCAATCGATAGGGAGGAAATGAGAAAGAGTTGTTTAGGTATTGGACCTTGGAGGTTGTGTACATGAAGGGTTAAATATTGGAGTTGTTGACAATTTCCAATGCTAGAAGGGATATGTCCATTCAAGCTATTGGAATCTAAATGGAGATCATATAGATGAGTGAGGTTTCCTATGGAGGAAGGTATCTATCCTAAGAGTGTATTTCCACCCAAGTATAGTCTTTGAAGGTTTGAAAGTTTCCCAATAGTAGATGGAATATTACCTTTGAGAAAGTTTTCCTCCATGTCCAATCCAATTAAGTAGATAAGATTCTCCATACCCATAGGAATAGTTCTAGATATTTGATTCCTTCCTGATCTAAGTGTTGAGAGTTGTGATGAGAGATTTGCATTAAAGTTGGGAATTGGACCCCTAAAACCATTAGATTCTAGTTCCAAAAGCTCAAGATGTGTAGAGTTGACCAAAGAATTTAAAATATCTAAATCACCAGCTTCCCTTGCTCCACAATGATTTCCAGCTATACTCAAATATTGAAGATTTTGAAGATCGCCCAAGTTGTTAGGGATAGGGTCAATGAAACTGCAGTCGCTTAGATCAATTGATTCAAGTGTTGAAATATTGGAAATGGAATTTGGAATACTCACTGAGAAAAGGTTTAGTCCCATGTCTAGGTTTATGAGATTTGGAAGAGAGAGGCCTATGTCTTGGGGAAGACTCTCATGCAATTGGTTTTGCACAATAGAAATCGTTTCAAGAGATGAGAGATTAAATATTGAGGTGGGGAATGTACCAGTTAAGTTGTTTTCAGGAAGTGCAAGAAAGTATAAGTTTGTTAGTTGGCTAAGGGATTCTGGAATGCTCCCTTGTAGTCCATTATAACCCAACGAGATAACACGAACTGAGGACATGTTCCTAAAAGAAGCTGGTATGGTTCCTGTCAAGCCATTATAATTAATAGAAATTATCTCTAGCTTTGGCAAAGTGGTAAATAGTTCACACTTGGAATCAACCCCACAAAATTGTTATGGGATAACCAAATATCTCTTAGATGAGTGCAATTGGCCAAGCTGGGTGGAAGCTCTCCTTTGAGGCTATTGTTCTTCAAAACAATATGTTGTAGTCAACTTAGACGACCAATCTCTTGAGGGATTTCACCATCAAAGCTATTATTTTCAATGTTGAGGAAACAAAGGAAAGAAAGATTTCCTATGAAAGGAGATATCTTACCTCCCAAGGGCCTTGTAAATTCAAGCTGACAACCCGTTGTTGATGACGGTGACTGCATTTGACCCCATCCGAGTTGCAAAAATTGGTTGAATCATTCCAAGAACTTAGTGCTCCATACGGGTCAAGATCAATTTGTTTTTTAAACTCCAACAAAGCAAATCATTCTGTCTCTTTATTCCCTCCTAAAATCATCACTGAGCTTCAGCATAAAACATAATGAAAACTAGAATACTCTGAAGAGCCATGAGAATCAAAATTTTGGAATGCAAATGTAGAAACCATGAAAGAAATCTTGTGCTGGAAGGTTATAAATTACGTACGCTATTGATAGTACTCTTGCCGAATTGATGAGAACTTGGTCCATATAAAATTTGTCCAATTCAAAAGAACCACTTCTACTTTTAATTATAGATTCAAATTGGCTCCTCATCCCTTACATCTCATATGCGAATTTAGTGGTAGGCATTAATTTCTTCTGAAGTAGATGGTTGTTGGTGACCCTTATTCCTTCAACTTTTATTTTAGTTTTCAGAGATTGTAATAGAAGCCCTCTTTTTTTTGTCAACGACAAAAGATAGATAGAAGCCGACCTCTTGTTGAGATTGTAGGTGTCTCTAGGCTTTCAATCTCTATAAGTTTTCAAGATTGTGATAGAATCCTACTTAAATTCTTTTGAAAAAGCTTGCAAGAATAAAATATCCAACTTCAAGATTGTGATAGAAGCCAACTTAAATTATAGGGCTTTTTTTTTTTCCCGTCAATTCTATTCAAAGCAATCACCTCTTGATTGCATATATCTCCTGTAGTGCATGATCATATTATTATCCGTTATATTTTTAAAATTATGTATATTCTTAGAATGAGAATTAAGAAATTAAAAATAAAAGGAATAAAGAGATTTAACATAATTCACACACCAACGCTGTATATACTACATCTATGAACGAAGAAGAGTTTTTACCATGTGAAAAGATGATTACTATGAAGATCTCACAACCAATCGTGAGAACAACATTACAAAAGTCTCACCCAAAACCCTAATAAGGCAAAACTTCAAATTTCACAATATAGAACATAAATACACATTTATAGATTTAAATTGGGTAAATGGGTCACTCTATCGGGTTGGATCATAACCCCTACACCCTCACTAATGAGTACATTTATGCGTGAAATATTAGGGGCTAAAGCATGCATTTTACACACTTTAAGTGGAGCTACCTTGAGTTTTATGTTGTTTTTGCAGATTTTACGAGTTTTCAGGATTTGAGTGAATATTTAGAGTTTTGGGTATTAAACATGCGATTTTACACGTCAAGAGGTCCGTTCAAGTTCTCAAATGGGAAAATTGGTCTGACTTGGAGCATAATGGGCCAGAGATGTGATTATGGGCCAACTCCAAAGTATTTTAGAGATAAATAAGCAAATTTTGATCTATGGCTGAGATTAGAAATTATTAATCAAATCTACAGAGATATTATTGAGAGAGTCCTAACGGAGAAAAAGAGTCATTGCACACCTCAATATCTTATTTCCTATTTGGGACTTGGTCAAATAAAGAAAAAGAGGAAAAAGAATTATATTCAAAAAGAGAAAGAGGAAAAATCCCGTTTTTGAATGTCTCTGTCCAGTTTCGATCAAGCCCTTCATCGGATGGTCATCCAGTGTCCGATCGAGCTGATTTTTGGAGGAGAGCTCTACGAATTCTTAAACCTAAAATCCAACGGTGGAATTATATATTTAATATCTCTAAGTCTGTCAGATTGGTACGCAAAAACCCTAATGGTTGAGTCAAATAAGAACTTTGAGTTTTATTCAAATTCAGCCGTGCCTCATATCCCATGTAAACTCTATAAAAGGAGAGCATACTCCATCAAGGGAGAACGTGTTCTAGAGCTTAGTAGAAGCATTCTTTCTTCTCTCTTCAGTTTATTTGGGCTTTCTCTAGTTTTCTTTGCTTGCATTTGTAAGATTTAAGTTTCTAGATTAAATGTTTATGTTTTAATTTTTTTTATGTAATGCAATTCAAGTTAAAGTTTCAAATTTTTAGATTCATTTTTCTCTGGGTCTAGCAATTGCAGATTTAGATCATTCTAGATCTGGTTGTTAGGGTTGGTTGAGATTCGAATCGTTTGTTCAATTCGCAAGTAAGTAACATTCTTTATTAATCTTCTCTCCTCAATCCCTCCATTCCCGCTTCTATCTACCCCTCCATATTCTTAGTTTAGGATTTACTTTCAGCATTTATTTATTGTTCTCCATTCCCCTGGGTCCTTGATCAGAGATGCCTACAGTCGTGCCTCTCTTTGGTTAAGGTTTCCATTTTACTTTTTGCAATTTACTTTATGTTATTTACTTTCTGCAATTTACTTTCAGCATTTATTTATTGTTTTCTCTTTCCTTGGAACCTTGATCAAAGATGCCTACTGTCGTGCCTCTCTTTGATTAAGACTTCCTTTTCCTTTTATTTCTTTGTTATTTACTTTCTGTTATTTACTTTCTGCACTGTTTTTTTCTTTAATATTCGTTCCCCCGATCGGTGGACTGTAAGCTACGGCAAATGGTCCACAGTCAAAATCATTATTATTATATTCCCCTTCCCTCAATCCAAAGCTGACACTCGGATCACTTCCCTTTTCCTTTTATTTTTATTGTTTGCATTTTTTTTCCTGTCTTTTATTTATGCATTGATTGTGTTTAATTTATTTTTCGTTTCAATTCGATTGCATTAGATGTATGGATTATGATCGTTTAGTTTAGTTAATTAGTTAATAAAAATTGAATCATTCCACTCTCGCATTACTATTAAGAAGTTGAATTCTAAGTGGCATATCTCCTTAAGATCGACCTGTTAGCTACACGATACCATGCGCTTGCGGTTACTTTTAAATTTCAAAGGTCTAAGCCTTCTAAAGAACCTCTACGTATGATGAGAATTTTCTCTTACATGATGAATGTTTTTCTTGAAGTCTTTAGGGATGACTTTTCTATTCATGGTTTTTCTTATTTGGAGTGCCTTCCCTATCATACATTGCTATTGAAGATAAGACAAAAGCTTCTCATAATAAACACATCTTGACTGAAAGGTATACCCCTCTTTTGCCTTGCGCTTATTCTTTTTTTCATGTGTGCATTGAGGACATTGCATTACTTAAGTATGGGGGGTATAGCTTCTTTGTAGATTTTAACTTTGACTTTTGGTTAGTGTACATACTCTTTCAATTGCTATGATGTGTGAAATGAGAGTGATTTTGATACCCATCATGAACACATAAAAACCCTGTTGAGAGGAAGGTAACTTGTATATATGTTGAGATGAGACTTTCTTTAGAAAAATAAAAGGCCCTTAACTTAAGGCGTTGGACCATTTATGAGTTTTGTGGGTTCTTGTTTCTTTGGCTAGAAGTTGAGATCAATTTTGTGTATGGCATGACAAAAGAAAAAGAAAAGAAAAAAAAAGAGTAGAAAGTAATGGTTGAATTCCTTGGAACTAGACAGAGCACTCCAACTCAGGAATTGAGGTGACTTGATCGAAACTCTTAGGAATAAGATTATTGAAAAGAACTCTCGCATCACTGTCTATGTAGGCATATGCAAAGCAAAGCTACAAAGTAACTTGGGTTTCTGGTGTTTGCTCCATCATTCAAGCCAACCATAGTGGAGTAATGTAGAGTTCACTACTCAAAAGAAAAGAGAGATAAATACAAGTGTCATCAATGCCTTGGTAAAATTGTTTGGTAAAAAATACTTCAAAACCTTAGTCCTTGGTCCCCTTACTTTATTAGTGGTTTTGCTTAAAGGAGAGGTGTACTTGAAAGATATAAGGTGAGTCTTTAATTTGAGATATATGCTAAGTCTCAAGAATCAATATGGGGTAATAAAGTTCAAGTGTGGGGGATCTTAAATCAATGGTGAGAAAAATTGTCATAGCTATTGATCATGTATGAGTACTTACCAATTGTTAGACTTGGAATTTGCAATTTTTATTTTTAGTTGAATTGGAATTTTGGATGTATATTCACTGCAAACATCCACGAGACAAAACTCGTCCTCTAGGGGTAACCTAGTGGTTTAAAGGCTTGTTGCACATGCTAAGTGTAACCGTGATTCCTACGAAAGTGAGTTAGGATTTATTTTGTTGAACTAGTTTCTTACCTGCATTTGTATTTTTCTTTAATTTTTGCTTAAGGACAAGCTTAGTCTAAGTGTGGGGGAATCTGATGAGCACATTTATGTCTGAAATATTATGGCATAAAGCATGCATTTTACACACTTTGAGTGGAGCTACCTTGGGTTTCATGTTGTTTTTGCAGATTTTATGAATTTTCAGGACTTGTGTGAATATTTAGAGTTTTGGGTATAAAACATGCGATTTTACATGTCAAGAGGTCCGTTCAAGTTCTCAAATGCGAAAATGGGTCTAACTTGGAGCATGATGGGCCAGAGATGTGATTATGGGCCAACTCCTAAGTATTTTAGAGATAAATAAGCAAATTTTGATCTACAACTGAGATTAGAAATTATTAATCAAATCTACAGAGATATTATTGAGAGAGTCCTAATGAAGAAAAAGAGTCATTGCACACCTCAATATCTTATTTCCTATTTTGGACTTGGTCAAAGAAAGAAAAAGAGGAAAAAGAATTATATTCAGAAAGAAAAAGAGGAAAAATCCCGTTTTTGAATGTCTCTGTCCAGTTTCGATCAAGCCCTTCATCGAACGGTCATCCGATGTCCGATCGAGCTGATTTTTGGAGGAGAGCTCTACGACTTCTTAAACCTAAAATCCAATGCTGGAATTATGTATTTGATATCTCTAAGTCTGTCAGATTGGTACGCCAAAACCCTAATTGGTTGAATCAAATAAGAACTTTGAGTTTTATTCAAATTCAGTCGTGGCTCATATCCCATGTAAACTCTATAAAAGGAGAGCATACTCCATCAAGGGAGAACGTGTTCTAGAGCTTAGTAGAAGCATTCTTTCTTCCCTCTTCAGTTTATTTAGGCTTTCTCTAGTTTTTTTTTGCTTGCATTTGTGAGAATTAAATTTCTAGATTGAATGTTTAGGTTTTAATTTTTTTTATGTAATGCATTTCAAGTTAAAGTTTCAAGTTTTTAGATTCATTTTTCTCTAGGTCTAGCAATTGCAGATTTAGATCATTCTAGATCTAGATCTGGTTGTTAGGGTTGGTTGAGATTCGAATCGTTTGTTCAATTCGCAAGTAAGTAACCTTCTTTATTAATCTTCTCTCCTCCCTCCATTCCCGCTTCTATCTACCCCTCCATATTCTTAATTTAGGATTTACTTTCAACATTTATTTATTGTTCTCGCTTCCCCTAGATCCTTGATCAGAGATGCCTACAGTCATGCCTCTCTTTGGTTAAGGTTTCCATTTTACTTTTTGCAATTTACTTTATGTTATTTACTTTTACTTTCAGCATTTATTTATTGTTTTCCATTCCCTTGGATCCTTGATCAGAGATGCCTACAGTAGTGCCTCTCTTCGGTTAAGGCTTCCTTTTCCTTTTATTTCTTTGTTACTTACTTTCTGTTATTTACTTTCTGCACTGTTTTTCTCTCTCTTTAATATCCCTTCCCCCGATCGGTGGACTGTAAGCTATGGCAAAGGGTTCACAGTCAAAGTCATTATTATTATACTCCCCTTCCCTCGATCCAGAGCTAATACTTGGATTACTTCCCTTTTCCTTTTATTTTTATTGTTCGCATTTTTTTCCCTGTCTTTTATTTATGCATTGATTGTGTTTAATTTATTTTTCGTTTCAATTCGATTTCATTAGATGTATGGATTAGGATCATTTAGTTTAGTTAATTAGTTAATAAAAATTGAATCATTCCACTCTCGCATTACTATTAAGAAGTTGAATTCTAAGTGGCATATCTCCTTGAGATCGACCCCTTAGCTACACTATACCGTGCGCTTGTGGTTACTTTTAAATTTCACAAACACTCACCATAAACCAAGATTAGTGATGGACTCCAGGATTGAGCCACTTTCATCACAGATCTCATGAATTGAATGATTCGGGTTGCTCATTAAAATATGTAAGCGTAAATCCATCTTTGAAGTTAGATACAAAAATTAGGACTGCATCATTACATTTATTATTTCTATGTTGTAAAATAATTAACATTTAACGTGACGCTACCCTTAATACCAAGTCTCCCGCTCGGTATCGACAACTCTTCACTTGGGAATTGTAATGTGACGTTACTCTTCTTTGATAATGTTGAGTTCGTGCTATTGCTTTTCCACGAACTTGTGAAACCCAGCCCTAACCTTGACCCGGAAACCCTGTTGTTTGTAGGTCCGACAACCCGAAGTAAGGCAAGAAGTCAACTTTGGGCCTTCTCAGTGGAAAACTTGGTGTTTGGCTTAGGATCCATGAGTGTTGATGACAGTGTTCCATTTACGGAAACTGCACCCTGATGAAGAAGGAATTAGTTGATGGACTTGGAGTACTCTCTGACTTGGTTCGAAGGCATTTCTACATACTAGGTAAGTCACTTGGTGTGTGTGCAAAACCCCTTCAAGTTTGGATTTGATCTGAGCCTTCAATTCCCTGTTTTGGAATTGTTGTCCTGCTTAGTCGACTGCTTGGTCGACTGGGCCAGTCGACCAACCAATCGACCAAAGGGTCCTATTTTGTTGAATTAGGTCTTGGCTTCTCTATTTAAGCCCAACTTCGAATCTAATTCGTCTTTTGTGCCTCCAAACTCTTTGGAACGAACCAGAGCTCTCCTTAAGTCATCTCCTCTGCATCCTTGGTGATTTTCTTGACGGATCTTTGTCAAATCTCTTGCATTTACACAAAAAGTTATGTGATCATCATCTTCTATGCTTCATCTTTGATTCTCCATTGGTTTTCTTTCCTTTTCTGTTTGAGGATAGTAGAGATGATGTTGCATCTCTGTTGCAACCATCACTGTACTCATCCCCTCTCTTTTCCTAAGGATCTAAAGCTTGGTGGATGATCTTCATCAAGATCATCACTCGCTTTTGAAGGAAAACCATGTATTCATTTTCTTTCCTTATGTAGATTGATGTTCTTCATTCTTAGATCTATTTTTCTAGAAGATCTATGCATGCTTTTCATGAATCCTTTATCAGATTAGTAATCCATCATCCTATAGTTTCTCGTCCATGATTTTGATATGATTTCTTCATGAACCATGATTGATCTAATTATGGTAAGTTTTTGTTTCCTAATTTGTAACTTGAAGACTTGATATTTTTGGAGTTTTGAAGTTCTCTATATACCAATACACTATCATTGCATATTCCCTCTTGTTTGGTGCCCTTTTGAATCACCAAATTCGGATTTGTAATCATAAGTCTCTGATTTTGTAAGTCACTGTCTTGCTTGGTCGACTGAGGCAATAGACCAATCAATCAACAACCAATGAGGACAGCAACCTCATATTTGGTCTGTTTTGGATAATTTGATCTCTTTCCTTCTAGGTATCTTTCCTAATATGTTACATATACTTGTTTAGGACTTTCTTTCCAAGTTTAGACAAGATCTTACTTGATCTCCAAGATCCTTTGCGAAGTAATTAAGGTAAGGATAGTTATTTCCTTAATTACATAGATTGCATGATTTAGTTTCTATATTTGAATCTCTTTGATTTACTTCTATAAATAGATTCTTATATTGGCTGAATACTGATGCAACTACTTTGATTACAGTAGCATTACTTGTTTATGCTAATTAGTTCATGTATGATTTACTTATCAATTATATACAAGTTGGATGTTGTTATTGATTTCTTTCCATATAAGAAGTTACCATATATGTGATATGATGGATATATGGTTGTGAATGAATAGGTATGGTTTGGAAAGGGGAGGTGTCCTTTTGACACTTCTGTCCTTGGACATTTATGGGAATATTATGGGATGTTTCCAGAGATGCCCTTTGGACACCTTCCTAAACTGTTGGTTGACATATCTAGGGCTGTCTAGTAGTGTTTGGTTAGGATGTCCCATTATGTCAATCCCTAATCGGAGGGGTATTGAGACTGAACGACCCGTGGTAGCAATGGGGATTCATGGGTGCTCAAGACCGGTAGCAACCTGTGAGAGGACAGGAATCACATTGTGGGGGCCATTTATTGGTAGGGTTGCATATGAATAGACTTGGGTTCACGGGCGCTCAAGACCGGTAACCAACCCGTGAGGGGACGTGAGAGCTTCCCGTTTACCATATGTGGATAACCAATAGGGTTGATGAGTCCGTAGTCATGGACTATGAGAACTCTAGTGTGAAATATACCGGAAAGGATCGCCAGGGGCGAGGAATGGACGTATCTGGATCTGACTTGATGTAACTAAGTAGGAGATTTGCATTTGGCTAGGTTTGACCCTGACATGCGCCAGTACTTAGACCAATGGTGATGTGAGAGAGCGGTGACCTATACCCCCAGCCATGGAATGTCCCTAGGGATGCCGGACCCACTACCAAAAGGCGTTGTGTGATGAGACATTCCTAAAGAAGTACGGTGCTATGACTTAAAGCATGTTTGCCAATAGAGACCAGCATACATAGAGTTAAAATCATAATGCATCGTATGGTTCATATCATATTGCATATTACTTTGCTTTGAAATCCTGCTATTTATGTTATTATGGATTAACTGCCTTACTGGGTTTCTTTTGAAACTCATTCCTTTTGTGTTTTGTATTGTTAGATTTCTCTACAGGTTCTGAGTATCATGACTGCTCGTATGAAGAAGCGCAAGGAGAAGAGACATATCTCCAAGAAGGTGATTGAGGTTACGACAATTACATTGAAGATTCCGCAGGTGGTTATGCTGCGTACGATGCTTAGTCCGACCATAGAGTGGAAGCGCCCTTGCGCTATTTTTGAGATTTATACTTATAGAGATGTCATCTATAAGATTGAAAACAATTTAGTTACTTATTGTACTTGCTACTGGGATTAGTTTTCATCCCTTTTCCTTTTCCTTTTGGAACTATTTTTCCACTGTTAGTAGAATGAGATTTCTGCCTCACTTTACTTATTGATTTAGACATTTTGATTGTCTTTTGTACTCTGATGATATATGATTTATTCCTTCCTTATTTGGATCTCTTGTTGATACTTTGCACATTGATTATTTATGTTCATGATTATGTTATTGTCTATGTGGGAGGTTGATTACCTCGATACTTGATCTTCGGGGCTATGGATCACACACTCGGGTATGCCAGGTAGGGTACTGGCTGGGTGGATGTGACAGAGTGGTATCAGAGCCCAAACTTCGAGGAAATCCTAATCATAGAAAATAATAACGGAACATTCCTGAGTCATAGATCTGAGATGACTCATCTACTCTTAGAAGTGAATAATAGAACACTTGGATTAGAAACTTAATCAATGAAGCATAACTGGACTTTTGGAATAATATACCATAATTATACTTTAACAAATGTCACTAATGCAATAAAAGAAAAGTGCATAATACACAATAATAAAGTGAAACAAGGTGAACTTCATTAATTTTAAAAGTTTACAACGATTACATCAGATAATGCATAAATGGAAATCCTAAGTATAATCTATCTAGGTGATCTCCTCTAATCTCTAAATGCTCTGAAGTCCTCGGCCATCTGTGCAATTTGAGACTCTATCCTATCCTGCCGTGACTCCATCCTCTCATACATCTGCTCCTCCTCCATCCTCTTGAGTGTGGAAGTCAGCAATCTCATCTAAGCACCTAAATCAGAAGTCTCTGGGACTGAATGTGAAGGGCTTCCCGTCTTGAAGTGTGGTGATCTGGGAATCTCAGGATACTCAAGATCAGCGTCATGCATCTCTATGTCCTCCGCCTGATCATCAAAATCTGGACCAGCATCACCCTCATCTGCTGGTACCTAAACCTCATCCTCATCCTCATCTGTATCCTCCTCACCATCTGGACCCGGATATCTCACAGTCTAAGTGAGCCTCATCTGCCTGATAGTCCTAGTCCCAATAGCATACCCCAGTGTGTGAGTAAGCACCTCAGTGTCCTCAAAACTAACCCCGAAGTGTCGGAAGATCAATGTCAGTAGTCTCCCGAAGCAAAGGTTCCTCATACTCGGATGTGCCACCAGATCTATCATGACTTGCTGGAAGATGTAGGACAAGTCTATCTGAAAGCCTGTCTAGATGCGGTAGATGACTACGGCCTCCATCACGGAAACTCGGTTGTGATGTCCGGCCTTCGGCATGATGTTTCGGCCGACAATTGCGACCGATGATCCTAGCCGAATCTGTCATCTGTCCACTGTCCCACAGAAGGTAGCACCCTAAGTCATCCTAGAGAGTGGCGCATATCTCATGAAGCTCGTAGGGTAGCAAGTATCGGTCCACCTCAGCCCCGACGAGTATCCATAAGCACTGTCGTGGATAGTGTGGCACATGGAGAATGTGTGCCAGTGCCCTAGTAGAGAAGCGGATTTGTATCTCTCTGACCCTGCTCTCTAGAATGAGTCTGAAAGGATGACCTGGTCCTCTAGCCTCCTCGATAAAAGTAAGGTTGCTGAAGAACAACCTCACAAGCTCAGGATAGACAGGCAAATCCGTCATGAAGAGATGAGTCCATGCCTGAGTGTCGAATCTCTGTTAGATCCTGAACACTCTCATCTCTCATAGGTGAAGAAGTCGCCCATACTCTATTTGGTAGTACTCGAAGTATGCCTCGTACAGGAACTCTGCTTGTGGTGTATCGAAGCGATCGAGTCGTATGACCTCCTCCCTCGGCTGAGCCGGCTCTCTACCTCTGCCTCGCCTAGCTCCACCTATCCTGCCTAGACCTCGTCCACCTCTCTGCATGGTGTGATGTCTGTGGAAAAGATAAAAAGACATTACATGTTAGTGTTGTTTCAAAATTCAGTCAGAAGGGCATTTTCGTAATTTTCATCAAAATTGAAAATTTGGGGGAAATGCGAATTGAACATACTAGCATGTTCGCAATACTTGGAATTGCATGTCTATGAAGTTTTTTGAAGAAAATCGATCGAAATCCCGGTCTAAAGTTGAAAATTCAGCAAGAAGGGATTTGGGGATTTTGCATTCTAAGTCAAAATTGGATTTTTGAAAATTTTAGAATTGGTAAGATAAAATTACATGTTCACGTTCACAATATCATTTGAGCATGTAGCATTTGATTTCGTGAGAAAACTCCAAGCGGTTTGTGGGAAATCGAAATTTTTCTAAAAGTTAACGATTTCGGTACGAAAGCGATGTGAAAATACAAGATTGTGTTAGAACTTGTTGTTAAGCATGGTGTTGTGCTAAAAACCTAGGGAACATGTTTCTAAGTGTTCCTAAGCATGATTTCTAACAAGAGACACAAGTAAAACATGGATTTTGTTGAAATGCAAGCATGAGAAGATGAAATTGAAAGTGAATATGGGGATTTACCTTGTGTGAAGATGAATGAGTGTTGTAGTGATGTTGTTGAAGCACCAAACTACTTGGAAAACACTTAGGAATGCCTTAGCACCTCTTCCCCAGAGCTCCCTCTCAAGTTGGCAAAGTTTGGAATAGTTTGAATGGGATCTTGACACTTAAAACCCTGAAATTCGCGTGCTGTAAGCCTTGGTCGACTGGACCACTCGACCAAGCACTCGACCAATGGAGACAATAGCTCCAATTTATGTTGAATTTTTGGGAAATGTGATTTTTGTTCTATGGATTATTGTTTGATGACTAAATGGATGTATTTAAGCATGATTTAAATTTTCAAATCATTTGGACTAGTGGATTATGATGAAACTTCAAAATTTGGTGTTTTTGATGTTTTTAGTTTTTACATAATGGTTACCTTGAGAAGTAGTCGTGGTGAGATACCCAGTGATGGTCATGATCAGCAGATCAATACTAGTGAACAGGGTACCAATGACATACCCAATGCCCCGAACGTCGGTAATTTCTGCGATATTGCCAACATCATGGGCAATATGATGCAGCAACAAGCAGCCTAGTTTAATCAGATGCTGATGGGTTTCATGACTCTGCATAATGAGACTCGTGCTGGTGTTAACGAAAATCTTCATACCGTAGTCCCGAATGCGGGAGGATTAGCCGAAACTCCTCATATTGGTCTAATGGAGAGTTTCCTGAAACTGCAAGTGCCCACCTTCACTGGAGTGACCATGGACCCCTTGTTTCCTAACAAGTGGCTTCGTGAGTTAGAGAAGGCTTTTAGACATCTGCAATGTTCTGAAGCCCAAAAGATTTTGTTTGCTGAATAGAAGTTGCAACATGAAGCTGACGCTTGGTGGACCTCCACTCGGCCTATGTTGGAAGGTTTGCATGTTGGTGTTGTAACGTGGGATTTGTTCAAAGAAGCTTTCTGCATGAACTACTTCCCTAAGGCGGTGAAAGATGCGAAAGAAGCTGAATTTATGGCTCTTACGCAGGGATCCTTGTATGTGTTGGAGTACCAACAGAAGTTTGAGGAGCTTCATTTCTTTGCTCCAGACTCTTTGAAGCTTGACATCGCCAAAGCAAAGAAATTCTTTAAAGGACTGCACCCTGCCATTAAAGCTTACCTCACTGTTCAGCCTATAGTGAGCTATGCCCAAGTGGTGCAGAACTCGAAGAAGTTGGAAGAAACTAAGAAGGAGAGTGCACGTGTGCAAAGGCCCTGGCAGCCCAGGAATCTTGGATTGGTGGATCGTAATGATCGGTGCTTTGTGAGACCTACACCCTACCCCACTCCTGTTTTTCAGCCTCGGAGTGTCACATCCACCCAGCCGGTATCCTATCTGGCATACCGGGATGTGATCCACAGCCCGAAGATCCAGATCGAGCGGCCATGCCTCCCACATACACGATAACATAATCATGAAACAATATAATCAATGTTTAAAGTAAGCAATAAACAGATCAAATGAATAAGAAAAGATAATCAATCAGAGTGTGGAATTATCAAGTATCAACTTCACATAAAATAATCTCAAGGAGAAAGAGTGATCAAGAGTCACTCCTTCAATAATAGCGGAAAAATGGTTAATTAAACTTAATTACAATCAGTATTAAGAGTAAATCCATAAGAGTTAAAGACAATATAACCAAATGTTTAGAGTCATCCAGGGAAATGGGGCACTATGCAAAGGTCTCTTCTATCCTAATGATTGTTTCTTCATAAGTGTGGATGAAGCGAACCCAGTGCAGCTACTCCCTCACCATGGTGGGGCTAACTCTAGTACGAACCATAATCCTCCTCGGCACAACAATCCTGACTCTCATTGTAGCCATCACCCGAAGAGTAGTATGCGAGATCATAGCTCGGCTCGTAGAGTGCGCCATCAAAGTCATCTACACCTGCAGGATAATCTAACAAATTATACGAAGGGAATGAGTTCAAAAGAACTCAGCAAGGCAAGTCGTTTCATAATACACAGTTCATCCGATACAAATCTTGATATGATGCAATATGATATGAGACAATGATGATGTATGATTCTAACCCTAAGTATGCTAGTCTCTAAGGTAGACATGCTTTAAGCCATAGCACCATACTTTTTTGGGTTGTCTGTCACTGCCCCTCAATCATACAAGATATCTTGGGTCTGCCGGGGTAATTGGGTAAAGTCCTCATCAAACCATGGCTGGGGGTTAAGTCACCACTCTCTCACATCACCATTGGTATAAGTATTGGCGCATGTCACGGTATAGCCTAGCCCAATGCAAGTCATCTACTCAATCATATCATGTTAGATCCGGATACTTTCCCTATGGCACCGACCAACTCGGTTCCGTATCCTTCACACTAGAGTCAGTGTATCCTATGGCACCGACCAACTTGGACTACGGACTCATCAACCCTATTGGTCATCCAAAAATGGTAAACGGGAAGCTCTTATGTCCTCTCACGGGTTGGTTACCGATCTTGAGCGCCCGTGTGCCCAGGTCTATCCATTTGCAACCCTACCAATAAATGGCTCCTTTCGGGTATCCGCAGCATGGTTTAAGTCCTCTCACAGAGTGGTTACTAGTCTAGAGCGGCCTTCAACCATACTCTACCATGGGTCGTTTGGTCTCAATACCCTTCCGATTCGGGTCTGATACGACAAGGAAATATCCTAACCATACACCTAGACAATCCTATGTATGTCATCCAATAACCCAGGAAAGCGTCGATGGACACCTTCGGAGAATATCCCATACTATTCCCTCCGATGTCCAAGGACAGAAGTGTCGGAAGGACACTCCTCAATCCCAAGTCATACGTAGTCATCCACAAGTTCAATCTCATCATATCATATTAATTCAACAATTCATCATAGAATTAAAGACATGTCATAACATGATTAATCATATACATAATCATGAAGTATAATTAAGCATGATATTCCGAATAACATATAACATACTATTACTTGATAAGAATGTATATAAAAGTCATGCTTGGTAAAGATGTACACATAGGAAATATATTTACTGAGTTTTTAAAGCATAAGCATGATTACATAATCAATGTACTTGAGTTAACGACTATCCTTACCTTAATCGAGTCGTAAATAAAATCAATGATCACCAAGGATAGTCCCAAAAATTAGTGTTGGTACCCTAGACAACATAAAAGTCATGCGTGGTAAAGATGTACACATAGGAATATATTTACTGAGTTCTTAAAGCATAAGCATGATTACATAATCAATGTACTTGAGTTAACGACCGTCCTTACCTTAATCGAGTCGTAAATAAAATCAATGATCACCAAGGATAGTCCCAAAAATCAGTGTTGGTACCCTAGACAACATACAAGTAACATCAGAGAAGAAAACAATCGAATCGAAGGTCAAACGAAGCAATTCGGCCAAGTACAGGGATGTTACCATCTCTTGGTTGACTGGCTTGGTCGACTGTCAGTCGAGCAAGGCAGTCGACCAAGACTTGTTAACCCTGGGCAGAATTGAAGACTTGGTCCTAAACTGACCTTCCGGTGCTCCAATCGACATGAAATTTGGAGGGCACGATTGTAACAATATGAGGATACTACACACTAAAATTTCATGACGATCCAATTGTCTAATTAAGAATACCCAAATTGAAGCCTTATGTTCTATATGATAATTATCACAAATCGAATTGGAATTGATTGGAACTGTAAAGAATGATGGGAATAAATTAAGTGAATGGTAATAATCAAGTTAGAATGTAACAAAAAAAAAAAAAATAATAATCAAGTTAGAATCATGAATTCATAGTAATCTAGACCTAACATTTACATATCAATTTTGAATCAAGACAAGGTTGAAATGGAGATAATCAAAGTAATGAAATGTAAGCAATCCTAATTGAATCATAACATAACAAGAATGGGGTCCTAATCATGGGATTGAATGGGGAAAACTCATGGTTAAGTGTTTGCAAGGTTGCAGCACTTCAACCATGGTCTTAAGATCATAATTTGGTAGAAAATGAATAGATTAGAAGAAGAATAGAAGGAATCATACCTTGAGTTGATGACTGATGTGCAATACTAATGATTGGAGACAAAGATCCTCACAAACATCAAGAAAAGCCCAAGAGAGTGTCCAACTTCGTGCTCTGGAGTGCAAATGATTAGTTTAGGTCCTCATTCACGAGTTCCAAAAAGGTAGGGGCAAAATGGGAAGTGATTTTGTAAAATTTCGAAATCCATTATTGCTGGTCAACTGTCAGTCGACCAAGGCATGACAGCAACTTCAGGAGTGGATTTGGAAGGCCAGACATATCCGAATTGAGTTGGGTTTTCTCCTACAAGTCAATCAACAAGTCTAGTTTCAAGAAATACCTTCGGATTGATCACGAGGGTCTAATAAGTGCTTCAACTAATTCAATCTTCATCGATGCGCAGGTTTTCACTCAACACTGACAATGTGCTCAAGTAAGGGGCATCATTGTCAACGACCGTAGGTTCTGGATCAAGCATCAAATCTTCAACTACTAGGGCCCACAAGTTTCTTCTACCACCACTTCGGGTCTTCGGACCTACAATAGTATAAAATCCGGGCCAGGTCAGGGTTAGGATAAGGCGGGATTTTACATTGGCAACCGAAAATTATGAGGAAATTGATATCCGGCTATGGCCTCGGAAAACAGAGTCTTTCGAATAACCAAATAAATATCATCAGTTATTCTCCCTCTCGCCAATTGTCCGAGTCTTTGATTGATATTGGCCAATTCTTGACCAATATGTGCTGATCGATCATCGATGATACCATCATTATCTCGAACCGCGTGCCTGATAGTTGGTGAGTGAGTTCGCACTCCTGCACCCAACCTGTTAGTTGAATGAGTTGTGCTTCCTTGCGGTCTTTCAAACCGCTCATCTCTTCTAGGGAGTTCTCCCGTTCTCCTAGGTTCTCTTTCTTGTCTCCGGGCGCCTTCCTGGAAATTCTGACCAACATTCTGGTCTTCTATTAGTCTTCGTTCCCTGTGTGGAGAACGTCCTGGCGGGAGTGAAGTCAATATTTCCTCCCTTTGTATTACGCGCCTTCCCGCTTGGCGTTGATCAGGTGCTTGCGACGCCACCACTTGCCTGGTCAACGTACGAAGTGTCTAACTCACCTCCAATAACTGGAGTTTCAGTTTATCTAGCTGGTACTGGTCAGGAGGATTATTACCTCCCTGACCACCATCTTCCCGTACTTCATGAGTTCGACTTCCCTCAGGGATATCTTCTGGATTATTTCCTCCTAGGAGTTGAACACCAGCTTCTCGCTGGGCCGCTGCAGCTGCTACTGCTGATCTAGTAATCATGGCTTTCTGAAACGTTTCCCATAGACGGCGCCAAATGATGCGTCCAAAATCTGCTCAGCCCTTAGATCTCCTGTGGATGACCTGCAAAAACGAACGTCAGATGTGGCCCGACCGCTTGGGTCGAGAGTCCACCTCCGAAGGCTAAGTCAGTTAATGAACTGATCATAAATAGTTCTGTTTGAGCACAGAGCAAAAGAATGAATATGAATATTGAGAATACGATTCAAATTGTATCTATCTCTACCTTGTGGGCAGATGATGTCTTATATAGTGTGTACCTTCGAATCTCCTTCGTTGGATGTAGTTGAGCCTTCTTCGGATAGCCGTCATATCTTAACGAATGGATCCATTAATGATAGATCCGATTATGGTTTGGCTAATAGATAACTCCTTTGATAATATGATCGTTGTATGGTAGTTATCCATATGATCACGATCAGTATCTTCCGCAAGTGTTGTTAACCGTCTCATTGATGATTCGTCCACTCTGATTATCACGGATTCGGGCATGCTTGTTGACTGAGTCAGTTTACTTCCTCAGCAAGCTATCTTTTGAACCTCGGCCACTCGGAAGTGAGTCGGTTTCTTTCTTCCCGACCGGGGTCGAGGGTCGAACCAAGGGCGAACCTGGTTCGATTATATTTTCTCCATATCACGAGCATTTTCTCCATATCAACTGGATTCCCAGTTGCTAACCCATCTGAGACTAGTAGAAGAAGCCTTTCACTTCCCTGAAATCTTTTGTTCTACCACAATCGTGCAGAGTCTAAATTATTGGTAATTTTAGAAAAGAAAAATTAAATATGGTTTAGTAAAATAAGAAACTTATTTTTACACTTAAGCTCCCTTTTTTTATATACACCATCGGATCTAATTGGAATTACGTGGCACAAATCTGAAGGCCTCGTGGCTGTCACAAATCCAAAACAACCTCAGGTGTAGGGAGGAATCCCTACACTAGCACTACAAGGCCATGACCATAGCTTAGGTTTTTCTAATTTTTAATTTGGGGGGATGATAATCTGAAGGTGCATCTTAACACTTATCCACATTTTATGACATTGCATTATTAGCAGCTATGGAGCTTCCTAGGGATTGCTCTCATACAATGAAGGCAATCTTACAGACTAGCACATTAAAGATGGGTCTAGTACTCTCCTATGGCATGGTCCATGTTTACCTGATGGTCCTATAGCGAAGGAGAATACTTTGACTGTTGAGGCGTTGGGGCGGAGTCGCTATGATCATGTCAGCTTGTTGTGGAGCCCGGAAGGTGTTTGGCAGAATGCTCACAATGTTAGTTGCATCCAGGAACGTTGGGATGAGATCCTCGGCAGCAAAGTTCAGTCTAGGCTGGACTATGATTCACCTGTCTGGGTGGGTTTGGTGGAGGGGAAATACTCGATCCAGTGTGCTAATGAGGCAGTGCAACAACAGGATGACAAGGTGGCTTGCCAACGGCTGATCTGGTCTGTATCTACTTATATTCAGTTTAGCTTTGTGGCTTCGTGGCTCCCAAATGGTTACTGACTCTCTTGGGGGACAATGACAGATGCTTCATGTGTTCTGTGTGGGGCATTTGTGAGGACCAAGATCATATTTTCTTCCAGTACATATACACTCAGAGGGGCTCTTGGTTGGAGGAGTTGCAGATGATGCTCGAGGGAGGCTGTTTTATAGGCTTGCAGACAGCATTTATCTGGACCATAAGCAACTCACTGCTGCACAATTAGTTCAACCCATCTTATAGAATGTAAATTATTTTTCCTTTTCTTGTCATGATTTTAGCTGCCAATCTCCAAAAAAAAAAAGTACCATGGTTGGCTAGTATCAAGTGTGTGCCTTGACGCTGTTGCAGCCCAGAGATTATGGATAAGGCTGTACATGAATAACTGAAATTGGCTTTCAATTTTGCATTTGCATCAGTTTAGGGATACTTTAATTTTCAATTATTAATAGGATGTAGATATGGTAATGTCGCGTTCGATGTTCTATTATTATTTGACTGATTAAATTATTTGAAGAAATTACTTTGTTGAATTTTATTTTATTTTCCTATATAAATTTGTAACTTAAGATATGTGAATTTTTTTTTTTTTTAGATTTTTTATTTAAATAAATACAAAGAAAATCACCAACAAAAAATTGTAAGAATATCAAAGACTAAAAAAATTCTTAAATTCTTAAATTACAAGCTGATCCTTACAAATAAAATGGTAAAGTTGTTAATAAGAAGTTGAGATATTGTACTTAACTTGTATTCATATCCATTTAGAAAAATCTATATTAAAAATAATTATATGACTAAATCAGTCTAAAAACTTAAAAGGATATTATTCAATTCCATCATGATATAAAGATGTGGGTATGGTATTCCACCAACCCATCTGAATCTGATATGTTTGCACCCACTTGTGAGTTATGAAAATAGACTGAAATGGAAAAAAGGTTGTGAATGCTTATCCCTCCCAAGATTTAGCTTACTCTAGCACCCATCCTGTAAGATGTAATATTTGTTTTTCTCTTAGTCTTCATCGCTTAATGGTTGTTTACTCTTTGTAATGAGGATACATTGTCTTTAACAAGATCAATAAGTTTGATTATTCACCATGGAGTAAAAAGATTTTTATATGCACCTGATATGGAGAAAATATGATCGACCTTGGTTCATCCTTGGTTCGATCCTCGACTCCAGTCGAGGCAAAAGGAATTGACTCGCTTCCGAGCTAGCCGGGTTCAGGAGGTAGCTTGCTGAGGAAGAAAACTAATCAGCCACAAGCACGCCCTAATCCGATACTTTTGGAGTAGGTTAATTAACCTAATGACGGCTAGCAGAATTCGGCGGCTATCACTCAACACTATCATATGGATAACCATCAGATAACAGTCGGGTTATCCTAGGAGTCCTCTACTAGTCCAAACTAGTAGAAGTCTATCACTCAACGGATCTATCTGTTAAGATCCAACGACTATCCGAAGAAGACTCAAATACATCCAACGAAGAAGATTCGAAGGTACACTCTATATAAGACATTACCTCCCCACAAAGGAGAGGACAGACGAAAACACTCAGATGCTTACTATCTGAATCGTATTCTTGTAATTCATTCCTTAGCTCTGTGCTCTAGCAGAGCCATTTGTGATTAAGTTCATCAACTGACTTAGCCTTCGGAGGTGGACTCCCGATCCCAGCGGTCGGGCCACATCTGACGCTTTATTTTGCAGGTCATTCTCAGGAGATCTAAGGGCTGAGTAGATTTTGGACGCATCATTTGGCGCCGTCTGTGGGAATCGTTTCAGAAAGCTATGGTGACTAGATCAGCGGCAATAGTAACAGCTGCTGCACAGCGAGATACTGGTGTCCAAATTCCTGGAGTAAACAATTCAGATATTCTAGAGGGAAGTCGACCCCTCGAAATAGATGGCGGTCAAGGAGGTAATAATCCTCCAGATTCACTCCAGTATCAACTGGATCAACTGAAACTCCAAATGCTGGATGTAAGTCAGGCACTCCGTGTGCTGACCAAACAAGTGGTGATACCACAAGGACCCGAGCATCGTGATGCAGGAAGGCGCGCGTCACAGCGAGATCAAAGACTGATTGATGAACAAAATGTCGGCCAAAACTTCCAAGAAGGCGACCGAGTACCTAGGAGAACTGAAAATCTCCCAAGGCGTGATCGGTTCGACGGACCGCAAGGGAGTACTACCGATTCGAATACAAGGTTGGTTACAGGAGTGAGAACTCACTCACCAATTGTTAGACGTGTTGTTCGTGATAATGATCGTGTTGTTCGAGGCCGTGATCGTGTTGTTGAAGATCGATCGACACATATTGGTCAAGAATTGGCTAACATCAATCAGAAGCTAGGGCAATTGGTGAGAGGGAGGATAACTGATGATATCTATTCAGTTATTCGATAGACTCCATTTGCCGAGCCCATTGCTGGACACCAGTTTCCTCACAATTTCCGTCTGCCAACTTTTTCCACATTCGATGGCTCCGGAGATCCCACGGCCCACATCAGTTATTATCAGTAGACTATGGCGGTTGCATGTAATTCTGATGAGATTCTCTGCAGGGTCTTTGGTTCATCTTTAACTGGAGCGGCACAGAAATGGTTCTCGAAACCTCCCATCAGGAAGGATCGTGAATTTTGACGAGTTGGCACGCAAATTCATAGGACGATTCCAGAGTGGAATCCAGATCAAGAAGACCGAGGAAACTTTGTTTACTATTAGACAAGGGAAGAGTGAATCGATTCGAGAATACCTGAAAAGATTCAACAGGGTTACAATGGAGATAGAGAATCTAGATGAGCAAGTAGCTAAAACTACTTTGTTCACTGGACTCACTAACCGACGACTCTTGGAGTTATTACTTCAAGATATGCCTACAACTTATGCTGAATTGGTACAAAGATGCCAAAAGCAGGCAGAAGTCACGAAAATCCTAGACGCCCGCTAGGGGGACAATAAAGCCTCCACAAAAGAACTAAAGGCTCCTGAGAACAAGCGAAGCCGAAGCCAGAATATTCGTTATCGAGTTGGAAAGCCTTATCAGGCGTGGCGACAGAGATCTCCCGAAAAAAGTGAGTATACTCCATTTTAAATACTCCTCGGGCTGATATTCTGAATATTATCAAGAAACGGAATATCTTGAAGTGACCTCCGAAGCTTCCTACAAAACCGGGGGAGTAGGATCGAGAAAGATATTGTCGTTTCCACAAGGATTATGATCATTACACCAATGATTGTCGGCATTTAAAGGCAGATATTGAGAGATTAATATCCCAGGGACACTTGTCCAATTTCGTTATTAGAAGACGAGAGGAACCACGTGATGCAAGGGCAAAAAGGGACCGTTCAGTTCGCCTAGACCAACCGAAGGAGGCTCCAAAGTCTAAAAAAGGTAAGGAAGTGATTGATGCTACTCGATCACCGATCCATACAATATTTGGAAGTCTCGAGCCTAAATCACTCCAGAAGCTGATAGTAAAATCTAAATTCGTTGGGACCGGAGAAACGCAGAAGCGTAAGAGGCCAAATGGTGAGGGTTCGATCACCTTTGGCAAAGAAGATGAAAGAGGCGTTTGTCTTCCTCATGATGATGCCATAGTCATCAAGGTAGAGATTGCACGCCGAGAAGTACACAGGGTGTTAGTTGACACCGGGTCTGCTGTAGACCTCTTATCCTATGCAGCTTATCAGAAACTTAAAGTAGATAAAGACTTGATGGAGTCATCATCCACCTATTTATATGGCTTTGCAGGATCGTCTGCAATAGCGGAAGGGTCGGTCCAGTTGGACCTATCAATTGGTAGCTTCCCCAAGGAAGCTACTGTTCGAGTAAATTTCTTGGTAGTTCGGGAGCTCCCAGCTTACAACGTCATCCTCGGGAGACCATACTTATCAAAATTAGGTGCTATCGTTTCTACGAAACATCTGAAAATAAAATTCCCGACAAAGATGGGAATCAGTCAAGTTTCATCTGACCAGAGAATTTCTCAGCAATGTTATGTTGCATATCTAAAAGACAAGGAAGGCCCGAGGAAGGTGACAGCGCTACCAATTGAAGTGCGAGATGATCGGGACGATTGCAGAAATGCAAAGGCCCGAGTTAGTAGAAAAACTGGAGCAAATCCAGTTGTATCCCGATGATGAAAAAAGAGTTACTTATATTGGATCTAAGCAACTGGAAGAATTCAAAGGGGAGTTGAAGTTTTTCCTTCAACAAAATAGTGACGTGTTCGTGTGGTCAGCAGATGACATGCCAGGAATTGATCGGCATGTTGCAGAGCACAAACTTTGGATACATCCAAAGGTGAAACCAGTTATTCAGAAAAGTAGAAATTTCTCCATGGAAAAGTACGAAGCTGTTCAGGGCGAAGTTGAGAAATTGAAAAGCTCTGGTTTCATTGAACCAATTGAATGCCCAACCTGGCTGGCCAACGTGGTAATGGTCAAAAAGGCAAATGGGAAGTGGAGAATGTGTACAAATTACACAGATCTCAACAAGGCTTGCCCTAAAGATTGTTATCCGTTGCCCAGGATTGATCTCTTGATAGATGCAACTGTAGGTTATGAAACATTGAGTTTCATGGATGCCTACTCAGGGCATAATCAGATTCTCATGAACAAGGAGGACGAAAAGTTTACGGCTTTCATGACTGATCGTGAAAGCTTTTATTATAAAGTCATGCTGTCACATCCACCCAGCTGGTACCCTATCTGTCATACCCGGGATGTGATCCACAACCCCAAAGATCCATAGTCCAGGGACCACACCATCCACATCGACGATAACACAATCATGAACAATCAATATTAAACTAAACAATTGATAATAATAGAATTCAGAATTGAGATACCAAAGATAATCAGAGTGCGGAAATAAATATCTTATCAGATAAAATTAAGAAGGGCAATGGGTGGAATCCACTCCTTCAACCAAGCGGAAAGTGAGGTCAAAACTAGATAATTACAAGTCTCAAGTTATAAGGATAAATCGAAAGTTATTACAATTCTTCCAAGTTTAACAAACATAAAATAAAGGGAATGGGCCTCTACGCATAAGTCTCCTCCACAATAAATAAGTTCTCTTAAAAAATGAAGACCATAGAGATCCAACATGGCTGCTCCCACACTACCCCAAGGGTAACTCTGATACGCCGAAGGATCTTCTTCTGTACCATCACCGAAGTCTTTCATGTTAGCTAGCCTCCGAATAGTAGTATGGGTTATCCGGGTCCGCCTCAGGGAACATACCATCAGAATAATCACCTGTAGAGTAGTCTAACACAACATTGAAACAGAAAAGGAATGAGTTCGAAAGAACTCAGCAAGGTAGTTATTCCACAACACGTAAGCCACATGATAACAATAATGAAATAATGCAGATGATATGAGACATATGATGCAATATGAATCTATTCTAAGTATGCTGGTCATCTATGGTAGACATGCTTTAAGCCATAGCACCATACTTCTTTAGGTAGTCTCAGTCACTCATCACCGTGGGGAATTGGCTCCTGCATCCCTCTCGAATAAATCCATGGTTGGGGGTTTCGGTCACCACTCTCTCACATCACCATTTGGCCTAAGTATTGGCGCATGTCAAGGTATAGCCTAGCCCAATGCAAGTCATCTACTTAATCATATCATGCCAGTTCCAGATACGTCCATTCCTCCCCTCTCGGGAACCTTTCCGGTATCCTTCACACTAGAGTCACGAATATTACTCACCGGACTCATCAACCCTATTGGTCATCCACAAATGGTAGACGGGAAGCTCTCACGTCCCCTCACGGATCATTTCACCGGTCTTGAGTGCCCGTAAGCCCAAGTCTAGCCATTTGCAACCCTACCAATAAATGCCCCCTTTCGGGTATCCGCAATGCAATTTATGTCCTCTCATGGAGTGGTTACCGGTCTTGAGCGCCCACAAATCCACACTACTACCACGGGTCTTTCGGTCTCAATGCCCTTCCGAATCGGGTCTGATATGATAGGGACATCCTAGACAAGTCCTATGTATGTCATCCAATAACCTGGGAAAGCGTCGATGGACATCTTCGGAGAACATCCCATACTATTCCCTCCGATGTCCAAGGACAAAAGTACCACTAGGGTACTCCTAAATCCCAAGTTATACTTAAGCAATCACATGCCCAAGTTCATCATATCAATTCACAAGATACAACATCATAGTAAGCATTCTATTCATAACATTGACATAATTCATCATATATTGAAATTGATAAACATAATATGGCATTGTAATAAAACAAATGTGAACACAATGCTACTGTTATAAGACATATGTAGCAAGTCTAAAATGGTAAGAACATGAGATAGAGACAATGTTCACTATGTTAGGAATATCAAGTCAAAATCACATATCCTAAGTAATTGTAGCGATAACTATCCTTACCTTAAGTTGGAGAAGAAGATGGTCCAAGATCACAAGCAAGTGACCCAATTAGTCTTAAAACCCTAAACAAGCATATATGAAGGATTAGAGAAGAAATTAGAACAATCGGAGATTGAACGAATCAAAATTAGGCAAAAGTTGCTGACAGCAACTCTATTGGTCGATACATTGGGTCGATGGTATCGACCAACAAGCGTCGACAAAAGAGTCTCGGCAAGCAAGCTGGGTTTTTGGGTTTTGGCCCAAATTTGGTCTTTCGGGTCTCGGATCAATACGAAACTTGGGGAATAGTCTAAACACACTATAGAGGCCTTAATTATCAAAGAATTAACATCATCCAATGGTCAAATTAGAAATCCCCAATTCGGCAAATTAAGTTCAAGAGTTGGAAATCATGGCATTGGTTATTACTTAATACAAATTGGGGGAAAACATAGTGGATTAGGTAGGGAATGACTTAGGAGCAATATTAAAATCATATGCAAGGTATAAATTAGGTTAATCATAGCCTTCATCTCAGTTTTGGTAAATAAAGTAAGTTGGTAAGCAACAAATCATGGAAATGCATAGTAAATAAAGTAAATAGGTTAATCATATGCAAGGTATAGATTAGGTTAATCATAGGCTTCATCTCAGTTTTGGTAAATAAAGTAAGTTGGTAAGCAACAAATCATGGAAATGCATAGCGAATGATCAAGATGTAAGTAAATCATAGTAAGATTGGGGAAAACATCAATGTATGAGGTAAAGAAGACTCATGGCAAGGTGTTTGCAAGGTTGCAGCACCTTGGCCATGGTCCAAATAGTAAATATGAGAATAAAGATGAGTGAGAAAGAGACTAGGAGAGAGAGTCATGCCTTAAGAGTAGAGTAAGAGAGTGGAAGTGAGTGGTTGGCAATGATTAGTGGGGAAGATGCTTCACCACTACCAAGGAGGAGTTCTTGAGAGGCTTTTCCACGTTCTCAAGAGTTGCAATCATTGGAATAGGGCTCCAGCCTCGAGGAATGATTAAATAGAGTGAAGAATATTCCAGAGAATCTTTAAACTTGGGTTTAGCAACATTGTTGGTCGATACATTGGGTCGATGGTATCGACCAATAGTATCGACCAAAACATGTTTCTGCAGAATTTTACAGAATAGTTCAGCATCTTTAGGTGTGGACTTGGAGGGCTATACAAGGTCAAATTGCATGGGGTTTTCTCCTATAGTTCAGTCAAGAAGTCTAGTTTCAGGAATACCTTCGGATTTTGCACAGGAGTCCGTTTGATATCTCAATTGTCTCACTCTTCATTAATAACACAGATTTTAACTTAACACTGATAATGTGCTCAATGGAGGAGCAACATCATCAATGTCCATAGAATGGAGTTCCGACACCACGTCATCAACTAGTAGGGTCCACAAGTCCCTTCTACCACCACTTCGAGTCTTCGAACCTACAAACACAACAATTTCCGGGTCGGGTCAAGGTTAGGTAAAAGCTGGATTTTACACATGCCATTTGGCTTGAAGAATGCGGGAGCTACTTATCAGTGGGCTATCAACAAAATTTTCAAAGACTTGATTAGGAAGAACGTCGAAGCCTATGTTGATGATATGCTGGTAAAGAGCATTGCAAGGATGAAACATATTGAAGATTTAACAGAGGTATTTTCAGTACTGCGAAAATACCGGATGAAGCTGAATCCGGAGAAATGTGCCTTTGGAGTTTCGTCAGGCAAGTTCTTGGGCTTAATGGTATCAAAAAGGGGTATTGAGGCTAATCCAGCCAAAATACAAGCTTTGGTTGATATGGAAGCCCCCAAAACTGTTCGGGATGTGCAGTGCTTGATGGGAGAGTAGCCGCTTTGAACCGTTTCATCTCACAATCCGAAGAAAAGTGTCTACCTTTTTTCAAGGCACTCAAAGATTTGAGGGGCAGCAAGGAAGCAAAGTGGACTAAGGAATGTCAGAAAGCTTTCAAAGAGCTAAAGGAGACACTGGGAAGACCACCGCTATTATCTTGACCCGAGAAGGGAGAAGTCTTGCAGCTATATTTAGCGGCATCCCTTTCAGCAATCAACGCAGTACTCGTTCGGGAAAAAGACAAGAAGCAGTGGCCAATTTATTATGTTAGCCACGTACTACTTGACGCGGAGACATGGTAGTCTCAGATTAAGAAACAGGCTCTAGCTCTTATGGTAGCAGCTAGGAAACTATGGCCATACTTTCAAGCTCATTCAATAGAGGTATTTTACTACTTTTCCCCTTAGTAAAGTTCTTCATAAACCTGATTTGTCTGGAAGAATGGTGGCTTGGTCGGTTGAACTCAGTGAGTTCCAAGTGAGCTTTAAGCCTCGAATGGCAATCAAAGCCCAAGCACTAGCCGACTTTGTAGTAGAGACTACTGCACCAATAGAGGACATTCCCGAACCCACAATCACGACCATTTGGGAGGTATATGTGGATGGTTCGAGTAACAAGCAAGGAGCAGGGGCTGGAATTCTCCTGAAGAGTCCGGCAGGATTTATTATTCAATATGCATTGAGATTTGCATCCGAAGCAAGTAATAATGAGGCGGAGTACGAGGCCCTAATAGCTGGACTTCGATTGTCAAAAGCATTGGCAATAGCAGATGTAACTATTTATAGTGACTCTCAGCTTATTGTCAACCAAGTACAGGGGGAATATGGTATTAAAGAACCCCGGTTACAAAAATATCAAGAGATTGTGCAAGCATTGCAGAAAGAGTTCAGGAATTTGAAAGTATGTCAGATTCCAAGAAAAGAAAATACAATGGCAGATGAGCTATCTCGATTAGCCAATGCCAAAGAAAAGAATTTAGACCCGTCGATCTATATAGAAGAGATAACATTTCCAAGTTATCACGAGAAGGAAATTTCCTATATTGAAGCGGAGCGTTGCTGGATGGATCCAATAGTAGAATATCTGAGAGATGATAAGCTACCGGAGGATCCGAAAGAGGCAAGATTAATCAAAGTGCGATCAACACGTTTCATTATACAAAATGGAAGACTATACATAAGGTCTTATTCTAGACCCCTTCTGAGATGTTTGGGTCCCGAAGGAGCAGAATCAGCTCTGGCTAAGGTGCATGAAGGAATTTGTGGTACTCACATGGGCGGTCAAGCCCTGGCACACAAAATTCTGAGGCTTGGGTTATATTGGCCTAAGCTCCAGCAAGCAGCTATAGAATATGTTCGTCGGTGTAGCAATTGCCAAATCCATGCTACAGTATCTACATGCCCAGCTAAAACCATGATTTCGATTCTGGATCCCATCCCTTTTGCGATGTGGGGAATCGATATCATGGGTAAATTCACTAAGGCGTCGGGCGAAAGAGAATATCACCAAGTGGGTCGAGGCTAGCGCCCTGGCAACCATCACTAAAAGAAAGGTGGAGACATTTGTGCTTGAGTCAATCATATATCGGTTCGGGATGCCAAAAATAATCGTCACTGATCATGGCACTCAATTCGACTGTCCACAATTTGAGCAATTTTGTGGGACTTATTTGATCAAGCATCGTATGTCATCAGTGGCATACCCCCAAAGCAATGGTCAAGCAGAGGTTACAAACCAAACGTTACTTAAGGGAATAAAGCGAAGACTCGAAGCTGATAAAGCCTTGTGGGTCGAAGAATTGCAGAATGTATTGTGGGCCTACCGAACTACGGTTTGAACACCCACAGGAGAAACACCATATAAATTGGCTTACGGATCAGAAGCATTCGCATCTGTGGAAGTAATGGCTGGAAACATGCAGGACAGAGAGTTCGAAGAAAAAGCGAACGAACAAGGATTTCTTGATGGCCTTGATTTGTTGGATGAGGTTCGTGCAAAAGCAATAGCACGAACTCAACATTATTAACGGAGGATAGCGTCACATTATAATTCTCAAGTGAGGCATCGTCGGTACTTAGCAGGAGACTTGGTATTGAGAAATACATTAGCTTTAGTTCCATGCCATCAAAGAAAATTGGACCCTTCATGGGAAGGACCATATATGGTTATTAAACTAGTCTGTTTGGGAGCTTATAAGGTAAAGAACATGACAACCTAGAAAGAGTTGGATCGTTCGTGGAATGCCAGACATCTGAAGAAATATTATCCTTGAAGATTATCATTTTCATTCATGATGTAACAAATTTCAACTCAATCAATACAATTATCAGTTTTCAACATACTGCCTTTTGATTGGGGGCATCATACAACAACACTCAAGAACAGATCTAGTGACAAAATCAAAAGGCATCGGTTTAAAACACGAGTGAGTTCCTTCTACAAGGCATCGGTTTAAAACCCGAGTGAGTTCCTTCTACAAGGCATCGGTTTAAAACCCGAGTGAGTTCCTTCTACAAGGCATCGGTTTAAAACCCAAGTGAGTTCCTTCTCAGACTTATTGAATTTCTCCAGAAATCTCTAAGTAAAGGCATTGGTTTAAAACCCGAGTGAGTTCCTTCTCAGACTTATTGAATTTCTACGGAAATCTCTAAGTAAAGGCATTGTTCTGAACAACTAAGACCTATTGCAACAATGACTCAAGTGACTGACAAAGTTCAAGATGAAGTTAATTCCTTATTTCTTCGAATGACCAGAAGGGGCCAACCTTTACATCAAACATACATATGAGGTAACAAGAGTTGGGATACAATCTTCGTTCGGTCGAAAAAGAAAGTCATCGTCAGTGATCATTAAGAAGTTAAACAAGATCGAAGTAGCTTTGTCAGAACAAACACAGAGTCAAAAAGCAATACAGATTCAAGAACAAGAAGAACGGGGATTGCGAAGCATTCTGCAAGTACTAAATCTTCCGCAATTCCATACTCTCTATCCAGCTTGACCGGAAGAAGTCTGATCTTTGATCAAACCTGCATTCAGGGCAAGTTCTTCATAGCTGAATCCTTTCAGAGGAGAATAAGGAGGAGAATCGTCGAGATGATGCATGATATCCAGATCTAGAGGTGGAAGGTCTGTCGTATCCTTGGTCCAAGCAAGAAGAGGAAGTCCCATCTTGGCAAACACTTCAAGATAACAATTGGCGCGGTGGGGAGTCGTGTTGAAATAAGGATTTCTCCTTAATATCGATTCCCATACTTCGTTTTCGCCATCCCGGTATGCCTGCAAGTTATAAGCGTTCAGCATGTCAACAAAAGGCTTATTGTGCAAATACTTGAAGATGCAAGCCCTGCGAACAGCAATTGGGAGAGACTCGGGCAAGGGGATAACAACTTGCCTTTGGGGTAACGCTTCAGACCCTTTCGCCCCTGACTTTCCTGCTTCTCGCTCTAGCCGCCGGATCTTCTCCCTGGCATCATCCAAATCCGAGCGAAGACGTTCGATCATAGAATTCTTCTCTCCTGCAACCTCCCAAGCTAGGTTGTCCAAGACGAGCAATCTCAGCATCTTTGGCTTTGGAGTCTTCCCGAAGCCTGGAAACTTCATCACTTAGTCTACTGAGTCTAAAGGCTGCTTCCACTTGGTTGTGAAAGTTACCAGTAAGACTCCTGCAACAGCTTCAGAGTTAGTCATGAGCAAAAGAAAAGTCTTCAGAACAAAAGGTAATGAAGAAAAACTTACATCATCAGTGATTTCATAAAATCACTGTCTGGGATCGTGGAGAGGGCTCTACTCTTGGCAGGCATCTGAACAGCAGTGCACCATTCCAGTGCCTTGTCAAAATCGCCTGTCACCAAGTTAGACCTCTTCGAAGAATAAGAAGGATGAGCTACATCATCAGCCAACCTAGGGCACTTCCAGGTGGCAAAATCCTCCAGCTCAAGAGAAGGAGAGAAGGAGGATGCCAAACAAGCTCTAGAGTTGGAAATAGAAGCAGCACCAACAGGGATCGCATCTTCCTCAGATGCGAACATAGTTGCCTCAGATTCCCGAAGGGTCTCTTCAGCAGGGGCATCAATAGTACAAGCAAAGGCGGAGAGATCCACGTCCTCCTTGGAAGACCGAACGGTCTCTTCAAGCAGAGGGAGCATAGGAGAAACATCAGTAGAAACTGTGGGAATCTGATCTGAAGATTCACCAATAGCAGTCGCCTCACGTTTAGAAGATTCACCAGTGGCAATCACCTCAGAGGAAGCAACCTTCGTCGGTACTGGGGCAGTTTTCTTGCAGGAATTCGCCCTAATAAAGTCCAAGTTAATTCTGGGAGGCACTGCAAATACAAAAAAGCAGTGTTAGTACGAAAATCCAACAACATACAGAGAAAGAGAAAACCCCAAATCTCTATTAAGCATGAACTACTCAGAATATCCATCATAAGTAAACCCCAAGTATGAATATTGTGGAGTTTACTCAGGGAGAAGAAGAGATTTGTGACATAGACAGAGCAGAGAGCTTACTTGTTCAGATTCTGATCGAAAATATTGTTGAAGGACAAGAGTACAGATACAACAAAGGAAGATGGAATGTCGTTTTGTAAATCTATCAGACAGAAATAACTTGCAGATAGTGAGATAAGGTTGAAGTACCCTTGAAGGGCTTAAATAGCCTCAAAGAAAGATGTGATGGTTGAAAGCCTAAGGCAACCAAGGGACTGGATCAAAGAGACGCTTCGAATTCTTAAAAAAGAAGGATCAACGGTCAGGGGAAAACGGCGCTTCAAATTTGAAATTCAAAGATTAAACAAGTTTCCACGTGGAACAATATGCACCTGATAAGAGGATACTGCCAACCGTCGCACCACCATTAAATAATATAGTATTTCCAACTCCTTGGGAGGAGTGATTGGTATACGAATGCAAGGAAACATTTGGACTTCGTCATAAATGAAGGAGCAGTTGGGAGTAAAAGCTCAGATGACACGCTGAACACATCTCTCCCGAACGTTATCTCCCGTTAAAGTACAAGTTAATCTACGTGATAACTTATATCATTTACGTTTTGTTCTTAAGACAATTTTTTGGATATGAGATGAGGAAGTATTAAGGCAATCATTGGAAGAGTTCGAGATAAAGAAGAAGATTTCTATTTCATTAAGAACGTGGAAGGCCAACCCTTACAAAAAGAAGAAATGGTTTCCTATGATTCTTCCTCATTGTCAGCCATGGAGTCTTTATCAGGATCTCTTTCCGAAGCAGACTGTGGAGGTTCTTCGGGAAGGGGCGGTGAATCAGCAAGATACTCCTCAATATTTGGGTCTTCTGGAATAGGATCCTCCTCTTCCAAAACCCAATCAAGGAAAACCAACTTAAGCTTCCCGAAGATTTCCTTATGACACAACTCTCGAAAGGGAGTTGTGTCGAAGGAAGGGTTAGATTCAAGGATCTTTTCCCAGACGTCATTTTGCCCTGCTCAGTAAGCTTGAAGGTTGAAGGAGCCCAACAAATTGATGAAGGGGACACTGTTCAGGTACTTCCAAATGCAATCCCTCCGAAGATCTGGTCTAATATGTTCAGGCTTGGTGGGAACTGCCATTTTGAATAAGCGTTCGTTCTCCAAGGACTTAAGCTCGAGGCTCTCGCCAAAAGCAAAAGCAATTGACTAGTCAAGTTCCTTCTTCAAGGAATTCATCTCCTCATCGTGCTTCTCCTTCAACTCTTCGGTTGCTTTCTTCAACCGGTCTACTTCAGAATTGACCTTTGCCAAATTCTCTTCACAAGTCTGCAACAAGGAGCCATTGCGACCAACTCGGCTCAATGCCTCCATGTGTTGGTAAGAGCTCAATACAGCATTCCTGAAAAGACGGAGATTATTAGAAAATCTCAGAAAAGATTACAAAGCAATTGACAAAAGATTAAGAGAAATATTACCTTTTGGAGTGACGAACGAGGACGTCATCCCCCAGGGCTTCAAGGCCTGACGATCGGTAGGCAAAAGGCCAAGAGAGCTCCATTCAGCAGCCTTCTCAGGATCCTGTGTTACCCGATCGGTCCGCATCTGCTTCCATTGAGGCATGAAGATCTCCTCGGAGTCTTTATTCTTTTTGGATTTCTTCTAGGCGGAAGCATCAGCTGAGTCATGCTTCCTCTTAGTTCGAATGGGAGAGGGGAGGTCTACCTCTTCCACCATTGGTTTTTTCCCTCTCCCCGAAGCCTCAACCACTGGCTTTAGGTTCCTAATACCCTTGTAAGAAGGGTCTTAAGGCTCGAGGAGACCGTTGTTCAGCAGTCACAACAGCCCTAGCAACTTTCACCCGAAGACTCTCGGGATTCATTCTTGGAGGCACTGCAAAGAAAGACGAGAGTCAGAATTGAAAGTGAAACGTGGCAGATAGAAAGCTCACGTTGAGCCAATCCCCAGTATTGAAGGATGGAGTTGTATTCCATCTCATATCCATGTATCTCTTGATACCATGGAATTGACTTGATCTTCTCGACGGCCGCTCTGTCTTCTTTGGATAAGGGAAGGACCCGGTTACCCTCAGAGTATGAAGTGTATTGCTTCCAGACGATCGGGAAGTTAATATCTGATTGAGGCGCTCGGCAGAAAAAATATCGCTTGCGCCATCCTTTATGATTGGAAGGGCAAGTTCCTTTGGCAAGAATGCTACCCGTCCAGTCAAGCTCAACTTTGTTGCGCTTAGAAAGCACAACCCAACCAGGAGAATGGGAAACATAAAGAACATGAAAATGTACAAAAAGAGGAAGAGAAGGCGTGATGCAAAGTTCAAAGCATAAACCCAAGAAGCCGACGATGAGAAGCCAGCTATTGGGAAGAAACATTCCAGGACAAATGTCCCAATGATTCAGAATGGCTGCAAACAAAGGATTGAAGAAAGGAAAGCGAACCCCACTTTCCAGTGCATCTATATACAGGGAAAATTCGCCCGTATGGGTCGAATCAACTCTCTCTCATCAGATCTGGGAGCCCTAAGATGGTACGAAGAAGGAAAGTCAAAACCCTGGATGGCTAAAGGAAGATTTTCCTCATTATAGGAGGAAGCGACGGAATCAGGTCCACCGGTGGATTTGGTAGTTTGTTTGGACAGCCCAGAGGACTCGACAGTCATCTTAGGAGTCATGGATGGTCCAGACTCAGGAAGGGCAGAAGAAGTCTCAGTTTTTTCTTCTACTCTTGTTTGGCTAACTTCTGCGAAGTCACGCCAGAGAGCAGTTAGGGTTTTCTTGTCACTATCTAACTGCTCGGAGGGGATAGAAACAAAGGCCTCATCACCACTATCGCTTTTACTGGCGCTAGGCACAGGGGAAGTCTCAGGAGAAACCCTACTATCCTCCATTACTAAAAGGTCTAATTGTGGTTTCCAAAGAAAAAGAAACTTGGAGATAGAAAGTAAACTATGCAAAGGGATCAGTAAAACTTACTGAATCACTGAGGCAGAGAGCTCGAGAACGAGAGAATCGTAAAGGCGCGAAGAAGACGACGAGGTTTCAAAATTCCAGACAAGAAGAATGAAACCTACGAAGACAACGAATCGCTTTTAAGCACCCGCACGAGTGTTTGAGGACATGTACGATCGAGATTAATTCGGCATCAACGATCGAGATTTGAAGACGGTTCAAAAGTTTGAACTCACGAATCCAAAACAGGCGTTCAAAAACCGTCATTTTGATTGTGTGAGCCACGATAGTTTCGACTGCAAGAGGATGCGTGGTGGCACCCTCACAATGCTCGAGGAAAAAGTGACACAACCGCATTAAATGTGAAATGACATTTAATGGGTTATGCAAAGACTATTGCTTGAGGAAGAACCCAGTTAAAAACCAAGCCCTCGGGATCAACCGAACGCTTGGTCTGGGGGGCTCATGATATGGAGAAAATATGATCGACCTTGGTTCATCCTTGGTTCGATCCTCGACTTCGGTCGAGGCGAAGGGAATCGACTCGCTTCCGAGCAAGCCAGGTTCAGGAGGTAGCTTGTTGAGGAAGAAAACTAAATCAGCCACAAGCACGCCCTAATCCGATACTTTTGGAGTAGGTTAATTAACCTAATGACGGCTAGCAAAATTCAGCGGCTGTCACTCAACACTATCATATGGATAACCATCAAATAATAGTCGGGTTATCCTAGGAGTCCTCTACTAGTCCAAACTAGTAGAAGTCTATCACTCAACGGATCTATCTATTAAGATCCAACGACTATCCGAAGAAGACTCAAATACATCCAAAGAAGAAGATTCGAATGTACACTTTATATAAGACATTACCTCCCCACAAAGGAGAGGACAGACGAAAACACTCAGATGCTTACTATCTGAATCGTATTCTTGTTATTCATTCCTTAGCTCTGTGCTCTAGCAGAGCCATTTGTGATTAAGTTCATCAACTGACTTAGCCTTTGGAGGTGGACTCTCGATCCCAGCGGTCAGGCCACATCTGACGCTTTATTTTGCAGGTCATTCTCAGGAGATCTAAGGGATGAGCAGATTTTGGACACATCAGCACCTAAAGGGGTTGGCTCAGTTGGTAAAAACCAACGCCTCATATTATGAGGTTAAGAGTTTGAATCCCTTTGGGGCAAGGGTCAAAATCCAGTGTATCTAAATTATATATAAAATCCATTGAGGATATAGTTTAGGCATACATAAACTGTCTGAAATGAACCTCAGTGCGAATGAAAAGAAAGAAAAGAATGTCTTATGTAGATGAAATATCTTTCTTGATGCTTGATGCTTGATGCTCTAGAAGATGAAAAAAAAACAAGAACGCTTCTTTTTATAGAACACGGAATTCAAAAAAATTCATAAAAGTTCTCTGTTGAAAAATAGAGGTTAAATGATAGTGTGATAACCAAACCATACACTAATCATAGATTGAGGGAGATCGTCAGCTCCTTGGAGAAGCTATTAGGGTTTTTGCATTAGGAAACTATGCTAAATTCCAAATAAGCCCTACAAACTCCTTTTGAGATTTTTTCCCCCCTCTTTTGTACTGATACTTTTTAATATCGTAAATGAAATATTGTCCACAAGGGTCGAATCCAAGACCTCTCTACTGAGATGTGTGGATCCATTGAATTTAAATCTAAAATAGGAAAGGAAACCCGATTTAAATCTAAAATAGGGAAAGAAACCCAAGGCTACTCTCATGGAGGTTAAACAATACCTTCCCTCGTGCCAGGAGGATCAAGGAAGCCACCCTTGTTGTTTTCCCTCTTCTCTACTGAATTTAATAGATTGCTATAGGTCAGATCACTTGGCAAGAGTGCTATAATTAATATAGAGTAATTTATACCCTTCTACAGCTCAAGAACTCTTCTTAGTTGTTGATAAAAATAAAATAAAAATATAAAAAAAAGATTTCTTGCATGGTTTCTCTTTTCCATTGGAGCTTACTGATGATTGTAAGAGTGAAGAATAAGAGAGATCCATTTGCTCCGTTGGAGTTAAGAAATAACATGATCTTGATTGTTATGGAGCACTAAGTTGTAGTTTTTGTTCTAGTTTCAGCAAGATTTCTTGACAATATTCAACAATTTTGTTCCCAAAAGACTCATAGCACAACTCTTCTTCTTTTTTCCCAACATTTTTGCTCTTTTGTAGCATTCATTATATATATGTACATAGATACTAATAAGGTTACACGTGCAAATGCACATAATACATTGTTTATTCAAAAATATAAATTACCTAAAATGATTTATGTAATCCATTTTACATTGCATATTATCCAGGTCAGACTTGGACAATTTCTATCTTTTAAAATTAAAATCTCCTTTAAAAGAAAAGAATCTAATTTCAAATGGGTTTCTACAATTCCTACTATGCATTTGAGCTTGAAGTTGATGTTTTCCCTTTACTTTAGGTTGAGATGAGATGTCTCTTCATCACATCCAAATCTTCCTTACATGAAGATTGTCATGACTAGTACATAGGAAGAAGATGGTGACATATGAGGGCTTGATTCTTCTCCAAGACCCCTCTTCTTATAACTAATTCAATACTTGAGCAAGTAGCTAGGAGGAATCTATGGATTTCTTGCAGCAAAACCAGATTGATGAGCAGAAATGAAGCCGAGGACGATCCCATAATAAAATACAGAAAAGTTAGTAACTTAGTTTATCCGATGAATCATAAGCAACTTGGGATCGATGTTTATTCAAATGAAAGTAGAAGCTAACCGGAGACTCATAAATAGTCATTTTAGTTTAAATTTATCTGTGAAAGAAACTCACCATATGACAATTCGAAATTCTTCTTTACAATTGGTTTGCATTTGCAGAAGACTCCACCAATTACTGAAAATTTCTCCTTTTGTCGTTGACCTTGAACTTGCTCATAGAAATCCACATACATGCTGCATGACCACAGAATAGTCAGTGTTACTTATATTACTCTTAACATCAACAACAAAAAAAAAAAAAAAAAAAAAAAAAACAAAAAAGGTTCAGCTTCACCTTCTAGTTAGGTATAGTTCTTCTGAATTGATTGAGTCATGCTTCATGAAAAATATTCTTGATTACATGTAGTTCCTTCACAACATCGTTCATTTGCATACGTTCTCTGGGTGACTCCATGGAGCACCGTAATGCAATCTCAATTATTGAAGACAGGCAATCATGCAATTTATCTGTCATATGACTAGGACTTTCAATTTCGTTGACAACACCCTCTTCAATTTCTTCTCTATGTTCTCTCCCTGCCTAAGAGTGTGGGATCCAAAATTTGCATCATGCATGAAGGTAAAGCCGCCTTTGCAAAGTCATGGAGGTTCAAGTCACCAGTAAACATTTGATCTGTTGGCCTTTTTCCTGTGAACATTTCAAGTAAAAGAATCCCATAGCTATACACATCTCCTGATGTAGTTGCCCTTCCACCCATGCCATATTCTGAAATTACAAACCTCTTGCTATTAGTATGGCAATTGGAGATTTCATATATAGCACAAAAAACTATAGTTTGGGTATAGAAATTGTGATCACATATGGATATAGATATTGTGATCACATCACCCAAATTAGCTATTTTATCAAATTGGATTGATTCAAATAAAACATAGATTTATTACCTGGTGCAGCATAGCCAATAGATCCTTTTAATCCAATCGTACTAGTTTGATCCTGAGATGAATTGTCTTTGTGATCTAAAAGTAGCTTCGCCAAACCAAAATCACTAACATGCGCAACCATATCATGGTCAAATAGAATATTGCTTGGCTTTAGATCACAATGAACAATTGTTATATAGGAGCGGTAATGAAGGTAATCCAATGCAAAAGCAACATCAATTGCAATGTTCAATCTTTCAAGAATATTTAAATTCCTTGATCGATAGTGTGCCTCTACCGGCGGATGCAGCCATTCATCTAGGGTTCCATTAGCCATGAACTCATAAACAAGTGCCTTGAAATCTTTTCCTTTTGAATCAAGACTTGAACAACAAGTTAAAATGCGGACAAGATTTCGATGCTGAATGTTTCTTAGAGCATTACATTCAGCTGTAAAGCTCTTGTATGATTTTGAGTTTTGAAGGTTGAGTACCTTGATTGCAACAGTGGTTTCACCTTGGTTGATAATCCCTTTATATACAGAGCCAAATCCACCAGAACCTATGAAATTAGTTGGAGAAAATCCTCCAGTAGCTTGAAAGAGCTCCTTGTAAGAAAGATTTAAGAATTGATTACCCCTTGATGGTGCAGATGGAGGTTTGCTTTTTGATCTTCTTATCCAATAGAGAGTAAGAAAGGAGGATATCAAAAGAAAACCAAGAACCACACCAGCTATTGTCAAAACTACTCTAGAAAGATTGGATCTTTTTTTATTTGTAGATCCATGGTTTTTGCATACAGATAGGTGTAACTCTGCAATTCCCCCACAAAGCTTGTCATTTCCATACACAACAATTGCACTTGCATTTCCAAATATTCCTTTTCTTGGTACCTCTCCCTCAAGATTATTGAACGACAAATTCAAACTCTGCAATCCCATAAGTTTTGTCATATCATTCGGGATTGGCCCGGTTAAATTGTTGTTTGAGAGATCCAACTCTCCAAGTCCCTTCAAAAGAGTCAATGACTGGGGAATGGTTCCCTCAAAAAAATTGTTCCCCATATCAAGATATTCCAAACTATTACAGTCACCAATGGTGGAGGGGATTTCTTTAGACAAATTGTTGTTTGAGATAGCCATTGAGAAAGAGTTGATTAGGTATTGGACCTTGGAGGTTGTTTACATGAAGAGTTAAATATTGGAGTTGTTGACAATTTCCAATGCTAGAAGGGATATTTCCATTCAAGTTATTGAACTCTAAATGGAAATCATACACACGAGTGAGGTTGCCTATGGAGGAAGGTATCTGTCCGGAGAGTCTATTTCCACTCAAGTCTAGTCTTTGAAGGTTTGGAAGTTTCCCAATAGTAGATGGAATATTACCTTTGAGAAAGTTCTCCGCCATGTCCAATCTAGTTAAGTAGATAAGATTCTCCATCCCCATAGGAATAGTTCCAAATATTTGATTGTTTCCCAATCTGAGTATTGAGAGTGGTGATGAGATATTCACTTTAATGTTGGGAATTTGACCCCTAAAATTATTATATTGTAGTTCCAAATGCTCAAAACGTGTAGAGTTGACCAAAGAATTTAAAATATCTAAATCACCACCTTCCCTTGTTCCACATTGATTTGCAGCTATACTCAAATGTAGAAGATTTTGAAGATCACCCAAGTTGTTAGGGATAGGGCCAATGAAACTGCAGCCACCTAAATCAATTGTTTCAAGTGTAGAAATATTGGAAATGGAATTTGGAATACTCCCTGAGAAAAGGTTTCGTGCGATGTCTAGGTTTATGAGATTAGGAAGAGAGAGGCCTATGTCTTGGGGAAGACTCCCATGCAATTGGTTTTGTGCAATGGAAATCGTTTCAAGAGATGAGAGATTATACATTGAGATGGGGAAAGTACCACTTAAGTTGTTTCCAACAAGTGCAAGAAAGTATAGGCTTGTTAGTTGGCTAAGGGATTCTGGAATGCTCCCTTGTAGTCCATTATAACCCAAGGAGATAACACGAACTGAGGACATGTTCCCAAAAGAAGCTGGTATGGTTCCTATCAAGCCATTACGATTAATAGAAATTATCTCTAGCTTTGACAAAGAGGTAAAGAGTTCACTTGGAATCATCCCAACAAAATTGTTATCCAGATAAGTGAATTTCTCTTAGATGAGTGCAGTTGGCCAAGCTAGGAGGAAGCTCTCCTTTGAGGCTGTTGTTCGTCAAAACAATATCTTGTAGTCGAATCAAATGACCAATCTCTGGGGGGATTTCACCATCGAAGCTATTGTTTGCGATGTTGAGGAAACAAAGGAAAGAAAGATTTCCTATGAAAGGAGATATCTTACCTCCCAAGCCCTTGGCTTGTAAATTCAGGCTAATAACCCGCTGTTGATGACGGTGGCCGCATGTGACCCCATCCCAGTTGCAAAATTTGATTGAATCATTCCAAGAACTTAGTGCTTCATATGGATCAAGATCAATTTGTTTCTTGAACTCCAACAAAGTAAGTCGATCTGTCTCATTATTCCCGCCTAAAATCATCAGTAAGCTTCCAGCGTAAAACAGAATAAAAACTAGAATACTCTGAAGAGCCATGAGAATCAAAATTTTGGAATGCAAACGAAGAAACCATGTAAGAAATATTAAGCTGTTGAAGAGTATATATTACTCTATTGATAATAGTATTCTGGCCGAAGTGATGTGACCTTGGGTCCCTGCAAAATTTTGTCCAATCCCAATTCAAAAGAACGACTTCTTCTTTTAATTAGATTCAAAGTCACTGCGTAGCTCATTTGAGAATTTAGTGGTATGCATTAATTTCTTCCGAAATTGGTGGCTGTTTAGATGGTACGTGTCTTTAATGCTTTCAACTTCTATTTAAGTTTTCAAGATTGTGATAGAAGCCACTTAAATGCTTTTGAAAAAACTTGCAAGAAGTCAAGAAGTACCTGTCGTATATTTTCCTTTTTCCATAGGCAACCACATCTTGTTGTTATGATGGTAGGTGTCTCTCATGCTTTCAATTTCTCTGAGTTTCCAAGGTCGTGATAGAAGCCCACTTAAATGCTTTGAAAAAGCTTGCAGGAAAAAAATCATAGGTATATGAGGGTTTCTCTTTTTCTTTTTTTCTTTTTTTTTTTTCTCAATTCTATTCGTAGGTGATACGGAGAAAATATAATCGAACTAGGTTCATCCTTGGTTCGACCCTCGACCCCGGTCGGGACAAAAGGAATCGACTCGCTTCCGAGTGGGTCGGGTTCAAAAGGTAGCTTGCGGAGGAAGTAAACTGACTTAGTCAACAGATACGCCCGAATCCGCTATAATCGGAATGGACTAATCATCAAGGAGACGATTATAAACATTTGCGCAAGATACCGATCGTTATCATATGGATAACTACCATATAACATTATATTATCAAAGGAGTTATCTATTAGCGAACCTCAAACTGATCTATCATTAACGGATCTATTCGTTAAGATCTGATGGCTATCCGAAGAAGGCTCAAATACATCCAACGAAAAAGATTTGAAGGTACACACTATATAAGACATCACCTACCCACAAGGTAGAGGAGATAGAAATACATGCAATTTGAATTGTATTCTCATCATTCATTATTTAGCTTTGTGCTCAAGCACAGCTGTTTATGATCAGTTCATCAACTGACTTAGCCTTCGGAGGTGGACTATCGACCCCAGCGGTTGGGCCATATCTGACATTCGTTTTTGCAGGTCATCCACAGGAGATCTAAGGACTGAGCAAATTTTGGACGCATAAGTAGGCAATTGTTACATTTTTTTAAATTATGTACATCATTAGAATGAGCATTAAAAATTACAAATAAAAATAAAAATAAATTAATTTATAATAACATGATTCACATGCCAACGTAGTATACTACTACGTCTATGATCAAAGAATAAATTTTATTATGTAAAAAGATATTCCAATAAACATCTCTCAACCAATTGTCCGAACAATATTATAAAACTCTTATCCAAAACTCTAATAAGGTGAAAATCCCAAATCTCACAATATTCAAATAGGAGAACATCTATAAATTTAAATTCTATCGGTTTGGATCATAGCCTCTGCACCCCCACCATAAGTCAAGATTAGTGATGGGCTCCAAGAATTGAGCCACTTTCATCATAAATCTCACGAATCGAGTGATTTGGATTACTCACTAAAATATGTTGGAGTAGATCTATCTTCAAAGTTAGTTAAAATTAAGATCACAACATTACATTTATTATCTCTACCTTTTGAAATAATTGACATTTAAATTTAAACTATTAACTCAAGACTTCAAATATCAAATTATCCATCTGTTGATCAAAATGCCTTTTATTTGTTGAAATTGTTTAGTTCTTCCCCACAGCTCCCTCCATAGCTACTCTTTCTACCTCTCCGAGTTCATTTCAGGATCAGATTATAGTTATGCAAGGCAATGGGGTTCTGTTCAAGGAACCAAGACCTCCAAATTTTCTTACAACTTCAATGCATTTTGAAATCACTGTGGAGAAAATGTAATTAAAATGGGTTAATATTGTATTATAAATTTCTGTACCTTCTCAACTGTGGAGAAAATGTCATCAAAATGGGTTCATATTTCTGTCCCTTCTGTGGTCCATACACCATCTCTATTTTTCAGATTTAAGATATTTGTTTTGGCCTCTCTCAAGTGCTGTAGCATGGAAATAACATCAAGTATCATTAGAAATTTATTTTTTTTAGGATAAATAGTATCACCAAAGACTAAAACTCAACCGTTTGATAATTTTGCAACACGAGACACTCCCACGATGCAGATACTACTTTTATGAACTCTGCCATAATAGGTATCACTCAACCTTTCCCAAAACGAAAATTTGATATATATGAATTAATTTCTATCTTTTTTTGAAGTATTTTATGAGAGTTGATTTGCTTGAGAAAGGGGGGTTGGAAAAAAAATGGAAATTTTTTTTTTTAGCCCCCCCCCCCCCCCCCCCCCCCCCCCCCACCCCCCCCCCAACCCACAAAAAACAAATTGACTATTACAAAGTATTGATAAAGGATACCTAACTTAGATAATCATTTCATGATATAGATATCCTTAATTTTACGTACTTCTACTAATATTCAAAGTATATGATTGGTCTGAACCACATATATATAAGTTGTAGATCAATAAGGGAGTTAAGAGGAGAGCAGCTTAATGGAACTCCCTACAAGGAGGGGCTACAACTACACAAAAACTAAAGGAATAAAAGAAAACAACATGTGCCTATATGAATAGAATGAAATGCACTTGATAAAGCAGCCAGTTCCCCTATATCCCAGCCTTCCTCTTCCTTTTCTTGTTTCTATTAAAGCCTTCATGTTTATTCTTTTATATCTAATGATGACTGAGACTAAGCAAACTACTTCTACTACAAGAAGTCAGATTCACCATATATATACTGAGAACCATAAGAAAATTGGGACTTGGGCTTCAAATATGAGAGGAAGGAAACTTGCTAAGAAATCTCCACGAACACTTAAAAGATTATTTAATCATGAAACTTCATCAGAGCTGAAATGTACTCAGAGGTACTTTCTTTAAGGTATTTAGACACCCTAATTCGTACAATACGGGTACCAAATGTGTCGTCACCCCCAAAATCAGTCAGCCCAAACCTTTAAGGTTGCACCCAAGAAAGATTACTACAGGTGTGATTAGGTTGTCTTCACTGAGAGAGAGAGAGAGAGAGAGAGAGAGAGAGAGAGAGAGATGAGCTCGAAAATGGGTTTGTATAGAGCTCCATAGGCTATGAGTGAAAAGGTAAGGTCACCTCCCTTTGTGAAGGTACCTATTTAGCTGAACTCCATATAAGAAAATACCTTTTCAGTTAACTTCCCTAAGGGAAAATGTCTCTTTAATGGCATTTCCACTCTTTCACCCAGCAGTGGACTTTCCAAATTAAGGCTCATGACAAAATAGACTTTCTGGATCAAAGCCTATGACTCAAGTCCCAAGTCATATATAATTATTAATATTAATTAATATATAACTATGTAACTATGATTGGATAACACCAGGGTTCAGGCTTTGTTCCCGTCACACATGGATTCGATCCTTAACCACAACAATACATTACATAGGTCTTTACTATATATAAACAAAATCAACTCCTTTCTGCTCGTGTGAAAATAAAGTTTTCATTATAGATATCATAAGATAAAAGATATAATTAAAACATATATTTAAATGAAAAATAATATACATAAACTTTTAAACAATTCTCAACACATTGATCTTCGGTACCATTAGAAAACGAGAGAAACTATTTAAACCTGGTCCACTGCAAGGCTCAAAACAAGTACCATTGCCTATGGTATTCATGGTTTTATAGCCCTGAAACATATTCTAAGATTAGGTTATTTCAGGAGTTACCATTCCCTATGACTAAGGCCAGCAAATTTTGAGTTTTTCTATCTACATTGAGTATGGTATTAGTGTTCTGGCAAAATGATAGATCCGTTCGAGGTTGGGCTAATAGATAACTCCTTTGATAATATGAGCATTATATGGTAGTTATCCATATAATACCGATCGGTATCTTCCGTAAATGTTGCTAACCGTCTCCTTGACGATTACTCCACTCGGATTATAGCGGATTCTGGGTTTGCCTGTTGACTGAGTCATTTTACTTCCTCAGCAAGCTACCTTTTGAACCCGGCCCACTCGGAAGTGAGCCGATTCCTTTCGTCCCAACCGGGGTTGAGGGTCGAACCTAGGATGAACCCGGTTCAATTATATTTTCTCCGTATCACGAGCCCCCCATGACCAAGCATTCGGGCAATTCCGAGGGCTTGGTTTTGAACTTGGTAATCTGTTGAAGGAGGGCTTTGCATAATCCTCAGCTTATTAAATGTCGTATCACATTTAATGCGGCTGTATTGCTTTTTTCTCGAGCGTCATGAATGTCTTCACTTTCCATGAGGGTGACGCCACGTGTCCTCTGCAGTCAAAATCATCATTGCTCACGAAATCAAAACGACGGTTTTTGCATCGTTTGTTTTGATTTGTGAGTTCAAACTTTCGAAACGTCTTCAAATCATGATCATTGATGTTGAATCCATCTCGATCATACGCGTCCCCGATCGTCTGCGTGAGTGCTTAAAAGCGGTTCGTTGTCTTTGTAGGTTTCATTCTCTTTGTTCATGAGTATCTGGTTGTATCCCGAAGTATGCATCCATGAAACTCAATGTTTCATATCCTGCGGTGGCATCTATTAACAGATCTATCCTGGGCAACGGATAACAATCTTTTGGGCAAGCCTTGTTGAGATCTATGTAATTTGTACACATTCTCCACTTTCCATTTGCCTTCTTACCATTACCACGTTGGCCAACCAGACTGGGCATTCTATGGGTTCAATGAAACTAGAGTTCTTCAAGTTTTCAACCTCACCCCGAATGGCTTCGTGCTTTTCTATGGAGAAATTTCTCCTCTTTTGAATGACTGGTTTTACCTTCGGATCTATCCAAAGTTTATGCTTTGCAACCTACCGATCAATTCCCGGCATTATCCTCTACTAGACCACACGAACACATCGCTGTTTTGTTGTAGAAAAAACTTCAGTTCCTTCTTGAATTCCTCTACCTGCTCAGACCCGATGTAAGTAATTCTTTTTTCATTATCGGGATACAGCTGGATTTGTTCCAACTTCTCGATTGGCTCGGGCCTTTGCATCTCTGCTTCGTCCCGATCGTCTCGTATTTCTATTGGTAACGCAGTTACTTTCCTCGAGCCCTCCTTATCTTTCAAATATGCTACATAGCACTGTCGAGAGATTCTTTGGTCAGAAGAAACCTGACCAATTCCCATTTTTGTCGGGAATTTTATCTTCAGGTGCTTTGTTGAAACTATAGCACCTAACTTCGATAGGGATGGCCTTCCGAGAATGACGTTGTAAGCCGGAAGCTCTCGAACCACCAAGAAGTTTACCCGAACAGTAGCCTCTTCAGGGAAGCTTCCAATTGATAAATCTAGCTGTATCGATCCTTCAGCTATTGCGGACCATCCAGCAAAGCCATATAGGTGTGTGGGATGATGGCTCCATCAAGTCTTCATCCACTTTAAGCTTTTGATAAGTTGTATAAGATAGAAGGTCTGCAACAGACCCTGTGTCAACTAACACTCTGTGTACTTCTAGGCGTGCAATCTCTACCTTGATGACTATGGCATCATCATGAGGTAAACAGACACCTCTTTCATCTTCCTCACCAAAGGTGATCGAACCCTCACCATTTGGCCTTTTCCGCTTCTACGTTTCTCCGGTCCCAACGAACTTGGATTTGGCCTTTAGCTTTCGGAGCGACTCAGATTCGGGACCTCCAAATATTATCAGTATGGGTGACCAAGTTGTAAAATCCAGCCCAAACCTAGCCAGGTCACCCTATCTGTTTTGGGTAAAGAAGGGTTTGTTTAAAAGTTGGCTTTGAAGTTTGACCGTGATTTCAGTTTTACTATCTTTGAAAATCTTAGGAAGCCATGTCAGACCTTTCTCTTAGGGTTAATCCAATGTCCCAAAATGAGGGATGATATAGTGTTTGACCCAAAACCCATGGATATTGATGATGGTGTTTCCTTATGGAAACCTTAATTGATTTGGTGTTGAACTACTCACTAGTGAAGAAGAACTTGATTGATGGACCTAAAGCTTAGTTGGACTTGGTTTGAAGACATCCCTCCATACTAGGTATGTAGTATGATGAGTTGAAAGAAGCCCATCCAAAAATATTGAAGTTAGGCCCATTAAATCCCTATTTTTGAACAAGTTGTCCAGGCAGTGGCATTTTGGTAATTTTCTGTTTTTAAGGTTTTTAAAAGCTTTATTTCTTTTATTTTTGTGGTAAACATTCCCACTAGGTTTCTAACTCTCTATGGAACGTGGAAAGGACCTTAGATCTTCCTCTTTGGCAACCAACAATTTAGTTTGGTCAGTTTGGTGAAATCCTAGTAATTCTTGGACTCTATGTGCTATTTAAAAAGGGGGAACTCCATGTTTTTCAATCCCAATCTGTTCTAAGCTTTTGGAGAACGTGGGAAGAGCCCTAAATCCTCTCCTTCGAAGCCAAGGAAGACCCTCAAGCATCTGTTCAGATTTCTTCATCGGTTTCTCTTCTAAAAGGTTAATATTCAATTCGCTTCTTCTTTAATTCATTCTTTCTTCTCTACTTCTGATATTCTGATTATGAGAAGGGTATTACACTGCTGTAATGACCTCTTCTCTAATTCTTTTAGCTCTAGAGTGAATCCCCCAATTCACTCTATGTTCTTGAAGCCATATGGCGATGATTCTTGAATTTGATTCCACCAACAATCTTGATGATACTTTCCCTAAATTTTCTACCTATCTTTATGATTGTGGGGAAGGTCTCATACTATTACCATGACCTTCCCTTGTGTCCTCATGATTGAGGAGTTGATCCTTGTTTTTCCTTGGACCAATTGGCAACCCTTCTATTTTCTATTAATTCATTGGATCCTCCCCAAGACTTTCTTTATTATGATTTCTTTATCTTTATTCCCTAGGGTGAATCTTTATTCTCCCTAGTCTTCCCATGGGATATTAGGATTTCTTTCCTTTGAATTTATTTACATTCTTTCCTCTCATTGGTAGACCCTTCCTAATTCCATTCTTGATTTTGAAATATTAATGAGATGTTCCTTTATCTATCTTGGGTTGTTTTTGTAAGAGTTAATTATGGCTAACTCTCATGGGAGGTAACCAACTCTTATGAGAGGTAACCATATCTGAAACCCTAATGTTCTTTTATCTGTTGGAAACTTCCCAACACCTTTTCAGATTGTGCATTCTTTGTTTCTCTTTTCCTAGGGTGAATCTTGATTACCCCTAGCCTTGCCATGAGAGCCATCAGTTTTGTTCTGAATCTGCGCACCAAAGAGGGGTGAATTAGTTGAAATACCTAATGAACTCCTGTGCTCAATCCGATTATATTTCCTGAAACTAGACTTCTTAATGGACTTCCAGGAGAAAACCTCACTCAATTTGACCCCATATAACCTTCCAAATCCCTGTCCGAAGTTGCTGAACTATGTCTGGCAAGTCCTGCTTGCGCATCGAAGAAGGTGAGCCTAGTTGGTAGACCTAATGAACTCCAATTCTTTATCCGAAGGTATTTCTGGAAACTAGACTTCTTGATTGACTCGTAGAAGAAAACCTCACTCAATTTGACCTTGTATAGCCCTCCGAATCCCTGTTTGAACCTTGCTGTCCTGATTGGTCGACTCATTGGTCGACTGGACCAGTAGACCAATCCAATCGACCAATGGTGTCTGAATTTACCAATTTGGTCCTGTCTCCTCTATTTAAGTCTAATCTCGGGAATACTCCGCCTCCTATGCCTCCTAAGCCTCTGGAATGAGTTAGAACCCTAATCTAATCAATTCCCTTGCATTCCTTGGTGATCTCTCACAAGACTTGAAGTAATCTTCTTCCTCTCGCATCAAAGGTATGTCTACTCTCTTTTTTTCTTCTCCATCTCTGATTTTCTTTCTTTAATCTGTTCTTGGCTGAGATCAGGAAGAAGATGATGCACTCTTGCAACCATCCACTCCATGATCTCATCTTGTTCCTTGAGATCTATGATCATCATCATGATCTCAACCCCACCATGGAATCTTTGAAAACCTAACCCTAATCCTTTGAAACCCTAACCTGGGTGATTATCTCGAGAACCTTTTGGTAACCTCCCATGTGAGGGAAACCTCATGGGTAATGTGGAGGTTGATCTAAATTCAATATTCTTTAATTCTTCTTGTTGTAATTGGCCAATCATCAATTCCCTCCCTCCTATGATCTTAACCTTTTTATGGGAACCATAAGGGTGAAACCCTAATTTCTTGGGTTAGATCAAGAACCCATCTTTTGACCATGATTATCTTCCCATAATGTTTCTATTAACCTAAACAAGATTTTCTTATTATGTTCTTGATTTCAACCATTCCCTTTCTTCCGTGATCATAACCTTTTCATGAGAGCCATAAAGGTTGAAACCCTAATTTCTTGTAAATCAAGAACCCATCTTTTTACCATGACTTGATGATTTTATCTTCCTATATAATTCTAATACATCCTAGGAAGTTCCCCTTGAATTTCGGATCAATCCGACTTCAAACGAAGAAGTTATGGCCAAAACAGTTCACTATTCCGCTACTCGATTGGTCGACTGATTGGTCGAGGTCGATAGACCAAGGCAATCGACCAATGAAGTCGAGCTTCAATTTCGCCGATTTGATTCGTTGCTCTCTGATCTTTTAGGTATCTTTCCTAATGTTGTATCTATGCTTGTTAGGGGTTTATTTGCCATGTTTGGTGCTCTCTCTTTGATCTTTGGATTATCTTCGCGATAATCGGTAAGGACGATTGATTCCTTAACTACATAGATTGCTTGTTCTCTGGTTTCTACTTTATGAAACTATGAGATTACCTACTGTTATTGTATTTTAATTCTGATCTCCTACGTGGGAACAGTAGCACTTAATTATATCATCTTTTCATTGTTTATGTTATATGAATTACTTATTACTGCTTAACGATGTTGCTTTTACGTTCTCTTTTATATGATGAACTCTGGTTGTGTATGTCATGACTGATCTGAGAATATGTTTGCTTAAGTTTGGGTTGGGATTGGGAAGTGTCCTTTTGACACTTCGTCCTTAGACATTATCGGAAATAGTATGGGATGTTTCCGGGTTGCCCATCGACACTTTCCCGAATCAATGATTGTCATACCTAGGGATGTCTAGCGGTGTTTGGCTAGGATATACCCCTGTTATATCGGACCCGATTCGGAAGGGTATTGAGACCGAACGACCCGTGGTAGCAATGGGGATTCACGGGCACTCAAGACCGGTGAGTTATATCCGTGAGAGGACGGGAATCACATTGTGGGGGCCATTTATTGGAGGGTTGCATATGGCTAGACTTGGGCTCATGGGCGCTCGAGACCGGTGAGTTATATCCATGAGAGGACATGAGAGCTTCCCGTTTACCATATGTGGATAACCAATAGGGTTGATGAGTCCGGTGAGTAATATCCGTGACTCTAGTGGAAAGGATACCGGAAAGGATCGCCGAGGCGAGGAATGGAAGTATCTGGACCTGAGTTGATGTAACGAGTAGATGACTTGCATTGGGCTAGGCTTTCCCCGACATGCGCCGGTACTTATGCCAAATGGTTGTGAGAGAGTGTGTTGACTTAACCCCCTGCCATGGTTTGTCTGAGGGATGAAGGACCCATTACCAATCGGCTGCTCAAGACCGGTGAAATGATCCGTGAGAGAATCCAAGATATCTTAAATGGTTGAGGATGTGAGCGGACCTTCCCAAAGAAGTACGGTGCTATGACTTAAAGCATGCTCCATAGAGACCAGCATACATAGAGTTAGATGCATACATACATTACTTGTTTCATATTGCATTGCATCTTGTTATGGTTTGCTTCCATGTTATTTATGTTGTTATGGATTAACTTGCCTTAGTGGGTTTCTTTCAAACTCATTCTTTTTTGTACAATCGTTGTTAGACTTCTCTAGTTTGGATTTCTTTGACGGCCCGTATGAGGAAGCGCAAGGTGAAGAAGATGAAGACCGAAGAACCAGAAGAGCTGACTGAAGATGTGGATTTGATTTCCTTTGTTTCTTCTAGACTTATCTTTTACTTTACTTGTATTAGCTTAGAGCTTTATTTAGATTTCGATCTACCTTCCGCATGTGTTTGTAGGGTATATTTCCGCTATACTCTACAGTTGTCTTTTGATTTGGTATCTTGTTATTCCGCACTCTGATATTCTATAGTGATCCTTCTGAGATCCTTTCTTGACTTTTATTATAAATTACTTGAACATTATGATTTGTTCTTGCTTTTGATTATGTTATTGTGCGAAATGGATATGATTGTTCCTAAACTTGATCTTTAGGGCTATGGATCACACTCTCGGGTATGCCAGATAGGGTATCGGCTGGGAGGATGTGACAAAGTGGCATCGATCACTTCCTTACCTTTCTTAGATTTAGGAGCCTCGGTCGGTCGTTTTGGACTTACCGAACGTTCCCTCTTGTTACCTGTGTCTCGCGGTTCCATTCGTCTCCCTCTAACGAAATTGGACAAGTGTCCTTGCGATATCAATCTTTCAATATCGGCTTTTAAGTGCCTGCAATCATTGGTATAATGATCGTACTCATTGTGGAAACGACAATACCTCTCCCTATCTTGCTCCCCAGGCTTCGTGGGAAGCTTTGGTGGCCACTTCAAGATATTCTGCCTTTCGATAATGTTTAAGATGTCAGCCTGAGGAGTATTTAATGGAGTATACTCACTCTTGCAGGGAGATCTTTTCCACCATGCGTGGCGAGGCTTTCCAACACGATCACGAACATTTTGCTTCAGCCTCTGCTTGTTCTCAGGGGCCTTCTGTTCTTTTGTAGAGGCCTTGTTGTCCCCCTGGCATGCATTCAGGATCTCCGTCACCTCTGCTTGCTTCTGACACCTTTGCACCAGTTCAGCATAGGTGGTAGGCATGTATTGAAGTAGTAATTCCAAGAGTCGCCGGTTAGTGAGTCCAATGAACAAAGCAGTTTTAGCTACCTGTTCATCTAGATTCTCTATCTCCATTGTGACTCTGTTAAATCTTTTTAGATATTCCCGAATCGATTCGCTTTTCCCTTGTCTGATAGTAAACAAGGTCTCCTCGGTCCTTTTGATCTGGATTCTACTTTGGAACCGTCCTATGAATTTTCGCGCCAACTCTTTGAAGTCCACGATCCTTCCCGACGGGAGATTTGAAAACCACTTTTGTGCTGCTCCAGTCAAAGATGAACCAAAAACCCTGTATAGGATTTCATCTGAATTACCCGCAACAGCCATAGTCTGCTGGTAGTAACTGATGTGAGCGATGGGATCTTCCGAACCATTGAACGTGGAAAAGGTTGGCAACCGAAAATTGTGAGGAAATTGATATCCGACTATGGCCTCGGCAAATAGAGTCTTTCGAATAACCGAATAAATATCATCAGTTATTCTCCCTCTCGCCAATTGTCCGAGTTTTTGATTGATATTGGCCAATTCTTGACCAATATGAGCTGATCAATCACCGACGACACGATCATTCTCCCGAACCGTGCACCTGATAGTTGGTGAGTGAGTTCGCACTCCTGCACCCAACCTTGTCATCGAATGAGTTGTGCTTCCTTGCGGTCCTTCGAACCTCTCATCTCTCCTAGGGAGTTCTCCAGTTCTCCTAGGTTTTCTTTCTTGCCTCCGGGTGCCTTCCCGAAAATTCTGACCGACATTCTGGTCATTGATCAGTCTTCGCTCCCTTTGTGGAGAACGTCCTGGCGGGAGTGAAGTTAATACTTCCTCCCTCTGTACCACGTGCCTCCCCGCATCGCATTGATCAGGTGCTTGCGGCGCCACCACTTGCCTAGTCAACGTACGAAGTGTTTGACTCACCTCCAATAACTGGAGCTTCAGTTGATCTAGCTGGTACTGGAGTGGATCAGGAGGATTATTACCTCCCTGACCACCATCTTCTCGTACTTCATGAGGTCGACTTCCCTCAGGGATATCTTCTAGATTATTTCCTCTTGGGAGTTGAGCACCCGCTTCTCGCTGAGCCACTGCAACTACTACTGCTGATCTAGTAACCATGGCTTTCTAAAGCATTTCCCATAGACGACGCCAAATGATGCGTCCAAAATATGCTCAGCCCTTAGATCTCCTATGGATGACCTGCAAAAACGAACATCAGATGTGGCCCGACCGCTGGGGTTGAGAGTCCACCTCCGAAGACTAAGTCAGCTGATGAACTGATTATAAACGGCTATGCTTAAGCACAGAGCTAAAGAATGAATGTTGAGAATACAATTCAGATTGTGTGTATGTATATCTCTCTCTCTCCTTATCTTGTGGGCAGGTGATGTCTTATATAGTGTGTACCTTCGAATCTCCTTTGTAGGATGTATTTGAGCCTTCTTCGGATAGCCGTCAAATCTTAACGAATAGATCAGTTAATGATAGATCCGTTTGAGGTTGGGCTAATAAATAACTCCTTTGATAATATGATCGTTGTATGGTAGTTATCCATATGATCACGATCAGTATCTTCCGCAAGTGTTGTTAACCGTCTCCTTGATGATTCGTCCACTCCGATTATCACGGATTCGGGCGTGCTTGTTGACTGAGTCAGTTTACTTCCTCAACAAGTTGTCTTTTGAACCCGGGCCACTCGGAAGCGAGTCGGTTTCGTTCTTCCCGACCGGGGTCGAGGGTCAAACCAAGGGCAAACCCGGTTCGATTATATTTTCTCCATATCAACTGGATTCCCAATTGCTGACCCATCTGAGACTAGTAGAAGAAGCCTTTCACTTCCCTGAAATCTTTTGTACTACCACAATCGTGCAGAGTCCAAACTCTCCTACCTCCACATAGTCCCCCCCCCCCCCCCCCCCCGGCAAACAAAAAAAAAAAAAAAAAAGAAAGAAAGAAGAAGAAGAAGAAGAAAGCAGCTGGTTTTGATGAGTTTTCATTGCTTTGATGTCTAGAGATGACGAATTCCTTTTCAAGTGGAGAAATAACTAAAAGATCTGTGCTGCATGATCATCGGCCTCTTCCAAAGGAAAAGGTTGGGCAAGCAAAAGCATTCTATGTCAATTTGCTTGTCGTCAATGTATACATACTCATTAAATGTTTGGTACATTTTAAGGGAGCAAACTTTAGAGACCTTCCTGGCGTAATTGTTGGAGCTGGCAATGTTGTTCAGTTGGATCCAAAGATGGAACGAATTCTCCTACCATCTGGAAAACCACAAGTAAGATTCCCCCAACCCACCACCACCAAGTGAGTCCGTGGAAACTTGATTTAGATGGTTTATTTTGCTTTTTTTCTTTTCTTTTTTTCCCCTCCAAAATATGCATCTTTCTTGTTTCCATTTATTAGTTTGTATACTGGATGGGAAATAGATGTGCACAAAAGGCATCTGGAATTTGATGAAAATAACAAGAACGTTTCTTTTATAGAATACGGAATTCATAAAAATTCATAAAAAATCTTTGTTGACAAATAGAGGTTACATAACAGTGTGATAACCGAACCATACACTAATCACAGATTGAGGGAGATCGTCAGCTCCTTGGAGAAGCTATTTAAGGGTTTTTGCATTAGGAGACTGCTAAATTCGAATAAGCCCTACTAACTCCTTTTGAGATTTTATTTGTTTTACTCAGACTAATGACTTCTAAAACCGTGGATTCATTGGATTTAAATGTTAAAACAAGGAAGGAAACCCAAGGCTTGTCTCATGGAGGTTAAACAACACCTTCCCTCATACCAGGAGGATCAAGGAAGCCACCCTTGCTGTTTTTACTCTTCTCCACTGAATTTAATGGATTGCTATAGGTCAGATCACTTGGGCAAGAGTACTATTATTAATATAGAGTAATTATACCCTTCTACAGCTCAAGAATTCTTCTTAGTTGTTGACCAAAATAAAATTTAAAAATAAAAAATAAAAAATAAAAAAATAGAAAAAAAGAAGAAGAAGAAGAGAAGGCTAGCTCAAGATTTCTTGTATGGTTTCTACATTTGCATCCAAAATTTGATTATGCTGGCTATTTAGAGTATTCTTAGTTTTGATTCTCTTTTCCGTTGGAGCTTATTGATGATTGTAAGAGTGAAGAATAAGACAGATTCATTTGCTTTGTTGGAGTTTAACAAATTTTATTTTATTTTATTTTATTTTTATTTTTTTTGGTATATAAGAAATAAATTGACCTTGATTGATATGGACCATTAAGTTCTAGTTTTTTTTTTTCTAGTTTCAGCAAGATTTCTTGACAATATTCACAATTTTGTTCTCAAAAGACCATAGCACAACTCCTCTTTTTCTTCTTTTTTTCCCAACATTTTTGCTCATTTGTGGCATTCACTATTTATATGTGCATATATATTAGTAAGGTTATACGTGCAAATACACATAATACATGTTTATTCAAAAATATAAATTACCTAGGGCCTGTTTGGTGACGCGAATTCAGAGATTTCAAATCTTTGGATTCACAAATGGGAGATTTTTACCTGTTTGGTTGTGTGAATCCCTAGATTCATGAAATTTAGAGATTTACATTTTTACACTAAAAACGTGAATCTGTAGATTTATGGGTATAAGGTGAAATCCAGAGATTTCACCCATACTATCAAAGCGTTAAAGATTTGAACCATAATTCAATAAATATTTTTTTAGGATAAATCTAGAAATTTCATTCCAAAAATTCAAACTAACCAAACAGTTAATTTTACGAACCATGACTCTAGAGATTTGAAGTCTGTAGATTTGAAATCTCTAAACTTTTGAAATCTATAGACTCAAGTAACCAAACAGGCCCTAAAGTAATTTATATAATTCATTTTACATTGCATACTATCCATGTTAAACTTGAACAAATTCTATCATTTAAAAAGAAAATTTCCTTCAAATGAAAAGAATACAAGTTCAAATGTGTTTCTGCAATTCCTACAAGGCATTTGAGCTTGAAGTTGATGTTTTCCCTTTACTTTAGGTTGAGATGAGATGTCTCTTCATCACATCCAAATCTTCCTTACATGAAGATTGTCATGACTAATACATAGGAAGAAGATGGTGACATATGAGGGCTTGATTCTGTAAGAATATTTCTATCCAAGATTGCATAAATCAATTAAAAACACCTTAGTACGATAATAATAAAAGACGATGATGAACAAACCTTCTTTAAGATCCATTGGATATGAAGTGTAGCGGAATCTCTTCTTTAGTCTCCCACTTGGAATGAACTTGAGGTGGAAGTTGATTCTATAATCAACTTGATGTTAGGTCTTCTCCTCTAGACTCCTCCCTATTCACTGGCTTGATGGAATAACATCTCTAACTAATGCAGAGAATAATGTGATAATGATTAGGGTTTAGAGGAGTGACCTAGCATCCTTTATATAGGCAAACCCGTTAGATTGTCCATCAAGATCTAATGATCCCTATTAGCCCACACTAGCCAGTCCATATAAGAGTTTTAGTAACCATATATTATCCATATCAGACAAACAAAGAAACCAAATTAAAATGTAACACAATCAATGAAACCCATCTTATGTAGAATATTTAATTAATATTCTGACATTCTCCCACTTTGGCTATATTGATTGTGACACAGTCGAGCAAAACAAAACATCTTTTTTTGTTTTAAGAAAACATGTTGAAAACATTTTGACCTTTATGTGCACAACTTTATATTGGTCTGAAAATAATCCCAAAACTCAATCCTTTCACATAGAGCCTTAAGTATCGAATTATGACAGTAACTACATCTTTTAAGCGACATATGACCATCCATGGTCACAAATACTCTTAACTCTACTAAAAATGGATGCAATATGGTAGTGTGGTAAATAATGTCACTTTATAGAAATTCTCATGTGTCATTCGGTTGTTAGTCCAAATCTCTCACATTATGTGACTTAATGCTACAAGAGAATATACTTTATGGTTCCCACGAACCTGTGACTCAATGCCACGAAAGTATGTACATTATGGTTCCCAAAAACCTGTGACTCAATGCCACGAAAGTATGTACATTATGGTTCCCACGAACCTGTGACTCAATGCCACAAAAGTATGTACAGTATGGTTCCCACGAACCCGTGACTCAATGCCATGAAAGTATGTACATTATGGTTCCCACAAACCTATATGTCATCTTTATAACTCAAGTTTAACTTTATGTGTTATATGACACACCTTAAGGGTAATACATAAATGCCCCAGCCTTTGCTTAAGGTTAACTATTTTAAAACTTTCATAATATGCAATATGATAATAGTGTAAACACCCAAGTATCACTGAAGAACTTTGTTGAATTCAAACAACAGATTATCAATGCATATACAATGTCAAGAAACAAGTACAAATAGAATACCTTATTACACAATAGAACAAAATACACAAACTCTCACTAAACAACCGCATCTAAGGATGCTCCTAAGCCCATAGTTACCACATGTCTATCAAAGACGTCTGGGCGGAAACCCTTAGTTAGGGGATCTATAACCATATCATCTGTACAAATATGCTCTATTGTGGTGTCACCTTCCTTAGCTTTTTCCTTAGTAGTCAAATATTTGATCATCATGTGTTTAGATCCTATGATCACACATTTCTTGTTTATCAAAATTGTGATCACTAGGGGCGCCCCGGTAAAAAAAAACCCCCATTTTTGGGTCTTTAACAAAATTAAAAACCCCCCCAAAAAAAAACAAACACCTCTGATGAATAAATAATTTTACCTTCCCCCCAGTACAACTAGATGGATCTAGCCACAATGCTAAAATAAAACTGTCAATTAAATAATTATAAATAGCATGAACAATCCCTATGGATCTCAATACCTATGACAAAGATGTCTTTCCAAGGTCTTTTATGTCATAATTCTCATATAACAATTGCTCGGTCCTCATGCACTAGGCCAATGTTACTACTAGTGAGCAAAAAATTATCAACATAAATAATGATAAAAATAAAATTTTCTCCCACTGACCACCATATATATATATATATATATTGATCTACAAGGTTCTCAATAAAATCGAATGACGTCACAATATTATCAATATTTAAGTACCACTGTTTTGAAGAAGCTTACTCAAAACTACAATTAGACTTCTTGAGTCTACACTAAGATGATTAAGATCATCAACCGCAAAACCCTCAGGCTAAATGATATAGACTTTTTTATTAAGGTTTTCAATCAGAAAGGCAGTCTTCACATCTATCTGGTATAACTCTGAAAGAGTCCTTAGAAGAGATAGGTGAGAAAATTTCACTAGTCAACTTCCTCTTTCTGAGTAAATACTTTAGCTGCTGCAGTCTAATATTAAACCTTACAATCTTTCCTCAAAAATTCTTATTGGTCTTATACACCCACTTACAACAAATAGGTTTATAGTATTTAGGCAACTTAACAAGCTTCCCAAAAATCGTTAAGTCTCATTAACTATATCATATCTCTAGTTGCACCCAATCACAAATCTAATTAAAGATTAAAGACAACTTTCTAGTAAATGGGTCAACTCTAATGCCAATGTTATAGTCATGTTCACTAAAATTAGATCAAGTAACTGGGAACAAGCTACCCTTCTTGGCTATATCAAACTCTAGAAAACTAAGAATCCACAATTCTAGTGTCTCGACAAAGATGGTAAAAACAAGATCTGGGTAAGAAACAAATTAGCAATGAAAAATTTTTAGGTTCCAATTTCTACAATACTAGATTATAGAACCTTAGATTTGCAAAATAATTTAACCGCTAAGTTGGTTCAAGTTAGATTTTTAAATAATCTGCAATGAAAAAGGGAGTCAAAGGAATATATATAAGGAAAGAGATATGATTAAGATAGTTTTCCTACCATACTCCTCACTATATCCACAAGGGTGTGATTAAGCCTTTCAGTTACACCATTTTGCTCGGGACTATCAAGCATAGTGAACTGACCAACTATATTCGAATATTAAAAGTATTTTGCGAATGGGCCCTTAAGCTGTCCAACATCCTCATATCAACCATAATACTCTCCTCCCCGGTCAGATCTAACAATTTTTCAACTTCAATCTAAGAAATCTTAAAGATCTCAAAGATTCAGACTCTTTCTTAATTGAGTAGTAAAACCATATTAGAGTGGTCAGTAATAAATATGAGGAAATAATAATTTATACACAGGGTGGCTGAATAAGGACCACTATCTAGACATCAGGATCAAATGAGACAAGAGAAAATCGGATCTTCAAACCAGGAACCAAAGAATAATTACTTTTATTTTCGCACTTGGCTAACCAGACATTATACTCAATGTAACTTATACTTACCCAAAAAAACAATAACGGTCATCTCCCTTTTATAAGAAAGTTTTCATAGGTCCCAAATTGTTAGTCTGACTGGACTCTTTTTATCTTTACCCTAAGCATTTTTATGAGTATTGATGCTCATAGGAACAAAGTTTCTTCTTGAAAAAATTATTGGTCTTTATGTTTCCAAACTTAGTGGAGGATGCAAAGGACGTTGATAGATAATAGCAGGGGTAATGAAAAGAAACATTAGGAGTCTTGAGTTTTATCTTAAAAAACAATTATCATAATGAAATAATCCCTAACTCCTCCAAAACCATTACCTTATGATAAAGAACTCTTACAAAAATATATTTATTTCAACACTAGATGAGACTCAGTATCTTTGTGTTACTACACCTAACAACTTCAAAATAGTGCATTCAGTGGGTAAACAACTCTTCAAGTGTTCCTTGATGGATCTCTTAATGGGCAGTAAATAGACATAATTATTTTTCACATCTTCAATGTAAATCAACTTCTGTTTTTCATACTCTTATGAGTCATATCCATTAGTTTCTCAATAACTAAGAATGTCCGATTATCTACTATTTTCATAGTAAACAATACATCATTTACAATTTCTTAAATTTTATTTTATAAGAATCTTAATAACAATCATATTGTTGTAGATAGAAAAGATGACTAATAACTGTAATACTCCATCACTTTATTAGCACATTAATATGTAACTTATAAGTACATAACTAGAAAAAGTACACATATATCATCATGAAAACACATTTGGGCAAAATTCATAACATATAGTTGTGATACTTTCTCACTTTATTAGCACATTAATATGTAACTTATAAGTATATCACTAGAAAGAACACACATATATCATCATAAAAACACATTTGGACATAATTCATGACGTCCAGTTGTGATACTCCTTCACTTTATTATCACAATGTGGGTAACATGTAACTTTTAAGTGCATCACTAGAAAGAATATACATATATTATCATGAAAACACCTTTGGGCAGAATTCATGACATACAGTTATAATACTCTCTTACACATCAGCGGCCATGAGAGCATTCAAATCTTCAAAAATTTATCACCTTTAGGTGTATAAAGACACATTGACACCAAGAGACATCACATTACCTTATATGATTGATATTCCATAGACCTATCCATGAGTGCCACTTTAGCAGTCACCCACAATCAAGCCCATATAACTCTCTCATATTATGATACACTTTATATTATACCTACAACATGATATCATTTTTAATTTTAAACCTAATGGAAAAATGTTGGAGTGCCGATAAAATTACAACACATGCTAATACATTGTTTAAAAAAGATTTCAGGATTACTAAAAGGTAATCAAAATTTTTTATAAGGCATGCATAATATACATCTTACAATTGTATAATATCAAATAAAACATGCTCACATACAAAGCCATATGATAAAATAAAATAATCATATTCAAAAAATTCACCCAACGGTGAAGTTACATATACAATATAAACATGTCATATCATGTTTCATATATATATATATATGTGTGTGTGTGTGTGTGTGTGTGGAATTTGGTTATGAAAATGGTTTCATTGTGTCCGGAATGGTCCAAAACATAAGTCCCCAAGAGAACGCTTTAAAAATTCCTTACGGTTTAGCTAGAAATTAAAAGATACTAAACATATAGCATTCCAAATTATCGGCTCAACCAAAACATGATATATCATATTTCACACATGTTGGAGTAGAATTGGGTCTTGAAAATGGTTCCATTGCATTCAGAAGGGTCCAAAACATTAAACCCCAAGAGAACACTTCAAAATTCCATACGGTTTGGTCAGAAATAAAAAATACTAAAAATATAGTTTTCCTGGAAAAAAAATTTAAACCAGTTCGGCAAGCTATAGAAACGATCCAAATCATAAACAAAATCATATTCAGTTGAACCGAACCAAAATCAAATTGAAATTGAACCATTAGCTGGACCCAGCAAGTTGACTCGTGAAACTGGCGGGTCAACTTGCTAAGTAAAAAACTTGTTGAGTCAAAAAATGGTCCAGATATTAAAGCGGTCACCGCCATTTCCAGCATTACTATTAATTATAAAATTTAGAAAAATCAAAAAACCGTTGTCGGATTCTGGCAACGATTGGCGGCGCGTCCGGTGATGACCTATAATATATCGATCTCTTCATTTTTTTGAGATCTACGTAGTGGTAGTTTTGGATTTTCAAGATCCTTTTTGGAAAAAAAAAAAGTTATTAACCAAAAACCGTACGGTTTCGATGAAAAAATCAGGAGAAAAACTTCCCAAGTTACACAAGTTCCATTCTAGAACCCTAAATTCATCCAACATTCCTAAATCGATTATATGCAAGCTCTAATACCACATGTAAGAATATTTCTATACAAGATTCCATAAGTCAATTAAAAACACTTAGTACAATAATAACAAAAGATGATGATTAATATACTTTCTTTAGGATCCATTGGAGACGAAGCATAGCGGAATCTCTTCTTTAGTCTCCCACTTGGAACGAACTTAGGGTGGAAGTTGATTCTATGATCAACTTGATGTTAGGTCTTCTCCTCTAGATTCCTCCCTATTCACTAGCTTGATGGAATAACCTCTGTTGACTAACGCAGAGAATAATGTAATAATGATTAGGGTTTAAAGGAGGGACCTAGCATCCTTTATATAGGCAAACCCGTTAGATAGTCCATCAAGATCCAACGGTCCCTATTAGCCCACACTAGCCAGTCCATATAAGAGTTTTAGTAACCATATATTATCCATATCAGACCAATAAATAAACAAAATTAAAGTGTAACACAATCAATGAAGCTTATCTTATGTAGAATATTTAATTAATATTCTAGCAGATTCTTCTCCAAGACCCCTCTTCTTATAACTAATTCAATAGCTGAACAAGAATCTATGGATTTCTTACTGCAAAACCGGATTGATGAACCAGTTAAATCAAGAACCAAGTACAATCCCATAATAAAATACAGAAAACTAGTAATAATAGTAATCAACAAGAAAATGTAAATCACAAGAAACTTGGGATGTCTATTCCAATGAAAGTAGAAGCTAACCGGAGAGACATAAATACTCATTTTAGTTTAAAATTTTCTATGAAAGAAACTCACCAAAAGACAATTAGAAAAATCTTTAACAATTGGTTATTGTCGCCATTTGCAAAAGACTCCACCAATTACTTAAAATTTCTCCTTTTATTATTGACCTTGACCTTGCTCATAGAAATCCACATATATGCTGCATGACCACATAATAATCAGTTTTACTTATATAGTTATACTACTCTTAACATAAAAAATTAAAAAATTAAATTAAATTAAAAAATAAAATAAAATAAAATCAGATTCACCTTCTAGTTAGTTATAGTTCTTCTGAATTTATTGAGTCATGCTTCATGACAAATATTCTTGATTACATGTAGTTCCTTCACAAGATCGTTCATTTTCATACATTCTCTTTGCGACAAAATTTCTTGATTACATGTAGTTCCTTCACAACATCGTTCATTTTCATATATTCTTGATTACATATAGTTCCATCTTCGATTTCTTCTCTATGTTCTTCCTTGCCTAAGAGTGTGGGATCCAAAATTTGCATCATGCATGCAGGTAAAGCCGCCTTTGCAAAGCCATGGAGGTTCAAGTCACTAGTAAACATTTGATTATCTGTAGGCCTTTTTTCCTACGAACATTTCTAGTAAAAGAATCCCATGGCTATACACATCTTTTGATGTAGTTGCCCTTCCACCTATGCCATATTCTGAAATTACAAACCTCTTGCTATTAGAATGGCAATAAGAGATTTCATATATAGCACAAAAAACTATAGTTTAGGTATAGAAATTGCGATCACATATGGATATAGATATTGTGATCACATTAGCTATTTTATAAAATTGGATTGATTCAAATAAAACATAGATTTATTACCTGGTGCAGCATAGCCAATAGATCCTTTTAATCCAATCGTACTAGTTTGATCCTGAGATGAATTGTCTTTGTGATCTAAAAGTAGCTTCGCCAAACCAAAATCACTAAGATGTGCAACCATATCATGGTCAAATAGAATACTGCTTGGCTTTAGATCACAATGAACAATTATGATATAGGAGTGGTAATGAAGGTAATCCAATGCAAAAGCAACATCAATTGCAATGTTCAATATTTAAATTCCTTGATCGATAGTGTGCCTCTACCGGCGGATGCAACAATTCATCTAGGCTTCCATTAGCCATGAACTCATAAACAAGGGCCTTGAAATCCTTTCCTTTTGAATCAAGACTTGAACAACAAGTTAAAATGCGGACAAGATTTCGATGCCAAATGTTTCTTAAAGCATTACATTCAGCTGTAAAGCTCTTGTATTATTTTGAGTTTTGAAGGTTGAGTACCTTGATTGCAATAGTGGTTTCACCTTGGTTGATAATCCCTTTATATACAGAGCCAAATCCACCAAAACCTATGAAATTAGTTGAAGAAAATCCTCCAGTAGCTTGAAAGTGCTCCTTGTAAGAAAGATTTAAGAATTGATTACCACTTGATGGTGCAGATGGAGGTTTGCATTTTTATCTTCTTATCCAATAGAGAGTAAGAAAGGAGGATATCAAAAGAAAACCAAGAACCACACCAGCTATTGTCAAAACTACTCTAGAAAAATTGGATCTTTTTTTTATTTGTAGATCCAAGGTTTTTGCATATAGATAGGTGTAACTCTGCAATTCCCCCACAAAGCTTGTCATTTCCATACACAGCAATTGCACTTGCATTTCCAAATATTCCTTTTCTTGGTACCTCTCCCTCAAGATTATTGAACGATAAATTCAAACTTTGCAATGCCATAAGTTTTGTTATATCATTCGGGATTGGCCAGGTTAAATTGTTGTTTGAGAGATCCAACTCTCTAAGTCCCTTTAAAAGAGTCGATGACTCAGAGGAATGGTTCCCTCAAAAAAATTGTTCCCCATATCAAGATATTCCAAACTATTATAGTCACCAATGGTGGAGGGGATTTCTTTAGACAAATTGTTGTTTGAGATAGCCATTGTAGAAAGACTCTTCATGTTACCGATTTCACTAGGTAGGGAACCAACAAGAGAATTATAAGATAAGTTAAGATAAATCGATAGGGAGGAAATGAGAAAGAGTTGTTTTGGTATTGGACCTTGGAGGTTGTTTACATGAATGGTTAAATATTGGAGTTGTTGACAATTTCCAATGCTAGAAGGGATATTTCCACTCAAGATATTGAAAGCTAAATGGAGATCATACAAATGACTGAGGTTGCCTATGGAGGAAGGAATATGTCCTGAGAATCTATTTCCACCCAAGAATAGTCTTTGAAGGTTTGAGAGTTTCCCTATAGTAGATGAAATATTACCTTCGAGAAAGCTCTCCTCCATGTCCAGTATAGTTAAGTAGATAAGATTCTCCATCCCAATAGGAATAGTTCCGGATATTTGATTCCCACCCAATCTAAATGTTGAGAGCTGTCATGAGAGGTTCACTCTAAACTTGGGAATTGGACCCTTAAAATCATTAAATTCTAGTTTCAAAAGCTCAAGATGTGTACAGTTTGACAGAGAATTTAAAATATCTAAATCACCACCTTCCCTTGTTCCACATTGATTTCCACCGATACTCAAATGTTGAAGATTTTGAAGATCACCCAAGTTGTTAGGGATAGGGCCAATGAAACTGCAGCCATCTAGATCAATTGTTTCAAGTGTAGAAATATTGGAAATGGAATTTGGAATACTCCCTGAGAAAAGGTTTCATTCCATTTCTAGGTTTATGAGATTTGGAAGAGAGAGGCCTATGTCTTGGCAAAGACTCCAAATCATCAACAACAGATAAGGACGTTCATCGTAATCGTGGAGCTTGCTTGAGACCATAAATTGCTTTTCGTAGATGACAAACATATGTTGGTTTAAATGTGGAAACAAACCCCTGTGGTTCTTCCATGTAAACATTTTCTACTAAGTTGTCATTCAAGAAGGCATTTTTCACATCAAGTTGATGTACTGGCCATTATTTTTCTTTTCGCGTTTTAATACAAATGACCCTTTTAGCAAAACAAAGGTAATAAGAAAATAAAGGTATTTGAATTAAAATAAAGTATAAAATCGTCAAGTCAAATTTGCCATGAAACAGGAATACATGCACTTTGTAAAACTACAAAAGTACCACAAGCAATGCAAGTGAGTATTTGTTGGTTTTTTAATAGTTAAAATTGTGTTGATCACTTGGTTTTATTTTGTAGTAGGCGTTTTCGTATAATTTCATTTATGAAGGTTATTGTAGTATATGCAGTTCTTATGAGAACTATGATAGTTGGATTCTAAGCATGAATATCAAGAGGTTAGGTTTTAGTGGAGATTATTAATTACAATCAAAATTAAATTGCAAATGAATATATTTTCTTTTTCCTTTTCTATAAATAAACAATTGGATATATTGCTAATGCCATAGTGACGTGTTTTTTTTTTTTTAGTGGTGAGGTTTGTTTAAAATAGATTTAATTTTAATAAGAATTGAGACAGTTGGGATCTATTCATGAATACAAAGAAGTGCTAATTTGAGTTTTAATTTCAATTAATAATAACATATACTTAGAATAAATGACTAATTATTGAGAAAGTAGAATAACAATTTAAGACATAAAGTAATCAAACCCTGTTGGTGAGCAATTGAGGGTATTCTAGGAATAAAAATGTTACCATCCTCCATGAGTTCATGCTTTTGTAAAATTAGTTGTTTGTATCATTTACTTCTTGAAATCGAAGCGGATCGGATGCAAAGTAAAATGAAATCTAATAATCAAATTCTAATTGATTTGAAGTTAGTTATATTGTTTCTTAGTAATGATTATAAATTATTTGAAAAGTTCCTATTTTAAGTATGAAAATTTCCATTCCCTTCTCTCAATTTCTTTGCAACCGGACAAATTGACCACCAAAGATTGAATATTTAGTAAGAAAATTAAATTTCATCATATTGAACTTTGAATCAAGTCAAAGATAAGTAGTAATACAAGTAGGTAGCTATGGTCTCAAATGCTTTTCTCCTTCCATAGTTCCAACTTTTCTGAGGTACCAAAACCAAGCACAACAATATACTCCGGCTTGAGGAATCACTCTTTAAAAGCAATACACAGATGTTGGAGAATCACAATTGAATGGACTCTAAAACACGGACTTGGCATTTGAACACCAAAAGCAACCCCTTTTGCATTCTTACAAACAGAGGTGCTGTCACCATCACTTGATTTCAAATTAAAATAAACGAGCTCTACTCCTTCGCATGGTACAACTTCACTGCATATGGGGGAAACTACTTCCTTGGTGGCAGATGTACCCTTGATGTTCTTGAAACAAATGTTTGTGAGCTTCACATGTGAAGGATGTGCATTGGGTAAGGTTAATAAGTACATTAGTAATCTTAGATACAAGGTTTATAAAACCAATATATATTTGCCTGCCTTCAAGTAAATAAGACGAGGTTGAGCAATCAGGATCCTCTCCTTTGACGTGATCGACCTACCTCCCTTCTATCAAACACAAAAGGGGATGGTTATACGAACATACTTATGCCAACCTAATTGTGCTTGGAGAGAGATTGTCAATGAGTATGTACAATCAGATTTGGTAGTATTTTATTGATGTCACATTATTTTACTTATTGGGCTTTTTAAACTTACCAAAGAGTCACATTGGTTCTTATCACAATATTCTTGGCTAATGATGATGGGGTTTCTCTCATTTTTCATGATAAGATCCTCAAATATATCATTAGAAACTTTGTTATCTTTTGATGTTGGCCATGTTTTGATCCGAACGCCATTATCAGTTCCAATAAAAATACAACTCCTCACTCTCAAAACCGTTCACTTCCTTGTCATTTTGATACTTCCCAAGGCTTCCCAAGTTGCAAAACAAAGAACAAAACTTGGATAAAGCCAATTGAAACAATTTTTATCATCCCTTTTTTTTTTTTTTGGGCGGGGAAGGGAGCTTTCAGATTTGACCCAACCGTTGGAGCCTTGATCTAATACCTAGCCCAACATACCCCTGGTAGGGCCAACCGTAAACTTGACCCAGCCCAACCCTAGTAGGGTTTTCCCAACAACTGCCTAGCCCTAGTTCACCTTGATTATCATGCGCCCATTTAGCCATGGAACTTACAAACCCATTGCATTCTACTCGGGCTAAGCCGAAGCTTTAATGCACATAATGTCATGGAAATAATGATGCTCGTTAAAGCCCATTTATGTCAAGTGCATACTTTATATATGTTGAAACTAGCCCACACCTAACTTCAAATACATGCCCTGTCTAATCCTGTTTGCCTCAGGGGGATTGTGCTAGTTGGTTTTTCTCTGACACCCCTTTATTGTTTTAGACCAGCTGTACTAATAACTAGGAGATATATCAAATTATTTAAGCATGATTAATATGTCATTACCTGATGCCATGACCTGGTCCACAATTCACATTGGAGACTAAAATGTTGGAAGTACCATCTCCGACGAAAAAATCATTGCTGGTTCCAATATTACTGTTAGTAAAAGTGATCCTTGGATGAGTGGAGATATGCACACCGTCAGTGTTTTGGCTCGTCGCAGGGGCTTGGATCTTGATACCCTGGAAAGTTAAGTCACTGCTTTCAAAATTAGCTATGTGAAAACCCTTACTATTGATTAAAGTGATGTTGCTTAAGAAAGTAGTCAGCTTACATGATTGAAGTAAGAAAGTAGTCACTTTTTGGGACAAAAAGGCTGGTGGTTCAGTAGATTTACATGCAGCAGCCCATGCATTAAGGAAGGCCTTATTATTATCTGTTTTCCAATTGCCAACTGCTCCATACTTGATGACAATAAACACTTTACCCTTTGAATCATCATCTGGTGCTGATCCTAAAGCTTTGATTCTTGACAAACATTTTAAACTTTTGAAACATAGGAAAACTTTCAGATTTAAGGGCAATTGGATACATCCAAATAAACTTAGTAAAAGCATTAAGAAACATAACATAATAATGGCATCATTTTGTATAGGGAATTGGAGAAGGGCCTTATGAGCATGATTGAATCGCTGGTGACAATCAAGGGCCTTATGACCATTTGTTGCTAATCTGACAATATGTTTCATTCATTAGATGAAGGATGAGTACTAGAACCATGGTGAGAGTTGGAGGCACCATTATCGGATGAGTGGCTAATAAAGATCAATGAGATTGGGAGCCCCCGCATTAATTGCCAAAATGTCCATGATAGCCATGGCCATGTGAACCATTCCAACGAAGCATTGGTGGTACCAAAATTACATGACTGACCGTCTCCAAAGCGATATTAGCAGTTGGATGAGGTATATTGAGGAGAACCGAATCATCTTTGAGTCAGAGTGGTAGTGGGTTTAACAACAGGACTGAATGTTTCATTATAGTTGAGGCCCCCTTCTCGATTGTAACCCTTGGCAGCAAGGTGTGCTTTGTACCTATGAAGATTACCATCAACATTTCACTTAATATGAAACACCCACTTGAGACCAATGATGTTCAAATCCGGACGAGTTGAAACGAGGGCCCAAATACCATTGCTTGCAAGAGCATTAAACTCAGAGTCTATACCTTGATGCAATCCCGGATGTTTGTTTGCAGTAGTGAAGGAGGTGGGTTCAACGGTAAGACGGGCTACATAAACTTTGGGACAGTGAGTGCCATACAGTTGATGAGTTACCATGGGATGATGCTTGGGAGGAGGTGGAGGAGCAGGTGGGTCAACCACACGGCCATTAATGGGCATAGGTGTGGTTGGGGAAGGAGAGGGCGAAGTCGATGTACTAGGTGAAGGGGAAATAAGTGGAGAGGATGGTGAGGTGTTGGGAAATGATGATGCACTGGGGGATGGTTGAAGCATGCCAACATATAATGCACATCAAGATACCAGTAAGTGATCATAAGTTGGATGCACACCATGCAATCAAAACATTGGAGAGCCATTTTGTAGTATAGGGGTGGGAACCTGACTGATTAAAAAAACTGCTGTAATAAATACATATTGCCTAAAATTCAAAGGTACCCATGTGCAAGTAAGGCTAGCCTAATCTTTAGAATACGACGATGTCGACATTCTGCACATCCCTCTTGTTCATGTAAATAAGGGTGTGTAACACGATGTGCAATACCATCTTGGTCAAGACATAAGAGATTGTTCAATACTCCCCCGCCCAATCACTATGAAATCTGTTAATTTTGCAGCTCAAATTGATTCTCGACCAACATTCAAACTTCTGAAACACAGGAAAAGCATCAGATTTATGGGCAATTGGATACATCAAAATAAACTTACAAAAAGCATTAAGAAACATAACATAATAACGATAAGTCCTTCAGAACAGGGAATTGGAGAAGTGCCTTATAAGCGTGACTGAATCGCTGGTGAATATCAAGGGCCTTATGACCCATTTGTTGTAGATCTGACATTATGTTTCATTCATTAGATGAAGAATGAGTACTAGAAGCATGGTGAGAGTGGGAGGCACCATTTTTGAATCAGATGAAGCATGCAACCCCATCTTTGTGCAACAAATATATCGGCGATCCTGAATGCCCAAGGTGCATTGTGACAAATCATCTGTATTCAAGCGGTGCATGCCCGAGGTGGGTAAAATAGAGTTTCTCCACCTCCTCTGGCTTAAAGAGAAACAACATTTGGGGCTCATGTGAACGACCCCTCATCGGTGTCTGATGACCTCCACAGGAAGCCATATGGAAGTCTGAAAAAAGAAAATAAGTAGAGAGAGTGAGAAAATGTGTGGGTGTTGTGTGGTTTGTGTTTTGAGGGCTCGTGAGTGGTTAAGCAAAGCTTAGAAACAAAGATTTTCAGAAGTCCATATCCCTAAGAAAGAAAAGTGAAAATGGATGAATTTCAGACAAATCTGAAAAGTTGTTAGATATGCAAGAAGATTACCTGACAATCACAACAAGAAATGCCTGGATCATGAAACCCATGAATTTCTTGTACTGTCCTAACCAACTGGGTCCCCTAGGCTGCACGTTGCTAACCGTTAAAGTAAATGAAAAGGGAAGAAGAAAAGATAAAGAATACACAGAGATTTTAACATGGTTTGGCATTCAACCTAAGTCCATGATATTTTGGTTTGGTCAGTGCTTTATGCTTTGATTACATGTCCTATTTAAAGGTGATTCATGTTACAGAATCTCTTTACGTAAGCAAAGCTAGATGGATGCGTATCAATAGGACTTTTGTCTTAGCTAGTGTCTATCTTCTTTCCAATTGAAGCTGTATTAGCAGGGAACTTATCTTGACTGTTGTATATCTTCTTTCCAATTGAAGATGGATAGGTACCAACAGAGACTTTATCTTGACTGTTGTTTATTTTCTTTCTAATTGAAGATGGATGAGTATCAGCAATGATCTTAGCAAAACAGTTGGTGTCGGCCTTCTTTTGAACTGAGTTAGTTGTTATGCTTTGTAAGACACGTTGACCCTTAGTTGTATTGATAGACAAGGATTTATCTTCTATTATATGTTGACTTCTGGTAGCATAAATGGTAAAGTGATCACGCCGATCTTATGGAATCTTGATAATGTCCTCTTATATCCGGCTGATCTAAGGGATCTTGAACTTTTTCTCTTATATGCCCCTTCAAACTTGACAGGGATGAAATCACCTCGAGGTTGGATACCAAAAGATTGAAGCGAGCACGAGACAATGGGTTAGTGAAAATGCCAGCCACTTCATCTTTAGATGAGACGAAGTGGACACCCAAATTTCCCCTGGCGGCTTTATGATTGACTAGGTGAAATTTGATTTCAACATTCTTAGTTTGAGCATGAAATGCTGGGTTGGGAGTGAGTTATGTGGCCCCTACATTGTCACACCATAGTATTGGAGTGAAGGGGAGAAATACATGTAGCTCTTTCAGTTGAGATTGTAGCCAAGTGAGTTCAGTTGTTGTATTAATGAGTGCACGATACTCGGCCTTCATGCTTGATCTAGGAACAGATGCTTGCACGTGCAAACTCCATGATATCAAATTGGTTCCATGAAAAATTGCAAATCCTCGTGGATTTTTGATAATCAAGGCAACCAGCCCAGCCAGCAACAAAATAGGCAGATGACTTCATGTCAGGTTGTTTTGTGAAGATGAGGCCATGGTCAGTGGTGGCCTTGAGAAAACGAATAATTCAATCAACGGCCGCCCAATGATACAAAGTTGGGCTAAACAGGAAATTGCTGCTGCATTGTTTTAATGGTTTTAATTCTTCTACTTCATTCCACTGGTAATGAAGAGAGATTATGTTTTATGTACTAGAGTCCTTTTACAGTGCCATAATGAAGTTGCTTCGTTCCTTTAATGTTACTACAAACATCTATTTTCTAAACTCAAGGGATTGGTTCAATTGCAACACCAGCTTGGCCACTGGTTGAGGAACATGAATATTAAAATTCGGACGCCATCTTTGCAAGCGGATTAACTGATTTTGCCACCTTCCATCACTCAAGACACTAGACCTCCATCATATCTCCCTCATACATGAACTAAAATATTGTAAAACCTCATCCCAACGAATGTTACACAACCCCCGAACTTAATTTCCAGGATTTCCTCGAGATCTCACAATTGGAACACAGATCTCTTGGAGCCCCCAGGTCCCTCGGAGCTTCTCTCTCCTAACTCATTATTTGAGTTGAACAAAATTTAGGACAATATTTCTTTGAAAAAAAAGAAGAAAGTTATCAGAATTTCCAATAAAGATTCTTTTTGAAATTGTGAAGGAGGCATACAATTAATCTGAAGATAATTTTTTAAAGGTAGTAAATAAGTTACCAAGAATATCTGACCAAAAAAAGTAAACAATTGGTAAATAAATGAAGGGATAATTACTGTTGCCCCCCTGTATTATAGCTTTATTACTAAAAGAACCCACCTATGAAAGTATTGCCCCCTCAATCTAACGGGAAGTGACCGAAGGTTGAATGTTAAGTCTATTTGCCCAAATAAGAAGCCAAAAAAATATCCCATTTAGAAAAAAATCACATGAAATAAACGGTAGCATCGAAATAAAAAAAAGGCACCCATTGGTAGTAGGACCCAAAAGCAACGCAAATTAGACAATAAATAAATAATAATCTATTGGAAGAGAAACCTTAAATTGATAACATTAAACGAAAGTAAATAACAAAAAAAAAACACAAAAAAAGGAATTTTTATTTATTTATTACCAGTGAAAAGTACACATCGAAATTTGAAAATGAGTATCCCTTGATTTTTCTCTTTCTTTAGACTAGGAAAGAAGATTGTTTAATCATGTTTAAGTTTTCCTTAATTACTCAGGATAGTAATGTAATTTAATATAAAGTGTAAATAAATAATATAAGACTAAGGGTTAATTTGGGATTTTTAAATAAATAAAATTGCCATAATCATTTAACACGGAGTAGAGGGGACAAAGTAAACAGCAAAGTTAAGGTTGAATAGTAATTTCAAAAGCGGGGATATATGTATAGCAGCGGGGACAAAGTAATATCCCATAAAGAAGGTAAGAAACAAGGTTCAATAAAAAGGTAAACTCGGAAAATTGCCATGAAAGGAACGCACTGATAACTAGTAAGCCACATGCAATGCAAGTGAGTATTTGTTGGTTTTTTAACATTTAAAGTTGTGTTGATCACTTGGTTTATTTGGTAGTAGCGTTTTCATATAATTTTCTTTATGAAGGTTATTGTAGTATATGCAGTTCTTATGAGTACAAAGATGGTTGGGATCTAAGCATGAATAGCAGGCGGTTGGGTTTTAGTGGAGATGATTAATTAAAATTAATACTAATTTGCAAATGAATATATTTTTCTTTCCCCTTTTCTATAACTAAATGATTGGATATATTGGTAATGCCATAGTGAGGGTTGTTTATAATAAATTTAATTTTAATAGGAATTGAGACAGCTGGGATCTATGCATGAATATCAAGAAGAGCTTAATTTGAGTTCTAGTTGCAATTAATATTAATATTTAACTAGAATAAATGACTAATTAATGACAATGTAGAATAAAAATTTTAGACATCAAGTAATCAAACTCTATTAGTGAATAATTGAGGGTATTCTCGGAATAAAAGTGCTACCATCCTCCATGAGTTCATGCTTTTACAAAAGTAGTATGTTAGTATGATTCACTTCTTGAAATCGAAGCAGATCGGATGCAAAGTAAAGTTAAATCTAATAATCAAATTCTAAATGATTTGAAGTTAGTTATATTGTTTCTTAGAGTAATGATTGTAAATTATTTGAAAAGTTGCTTTTTTAAGTATGAAAATTTCCCTTCCCTCCCTTCAATTTCCTCTTGCAACCAAACAAATTGACCATCAAAGATTGAATATTTAGTAAGAAAATTAAATTTCATCATATTGAACTTTGAATCAAGTCAAAGATAAGTAGTAATACAAGTAGGTAGTTATTTTTAAATGAAGAAGGTCTCAGATGCTTTTCTCCTTCCGTAGTTCCTACTTTGCTGAGGTACTTGAACCAAGCACAACTAGATACTCCATCTTGAGGAATCACTTTTTAAAAGCAATACACAAGAAACCAAGTACGCAGATGCTGGAGAATCACAATTGAATGGACTCAAAAACAAGAACTTGGCATTTGAACACCAGAAGCAACCCCTTTTGCATTCTTACAAACAAAGGTGCTGTCACCATCGCTTGATTTCAAATTAATATCAACGAGCTCTACTCCTTCGCATGGTGCAGCTTCACTGCATATGAGGGTAACTGCTTCCTTGGTGGCAGATGTACCTTGGATGTTCTTGAAATGAATGTCTGTGAGCTTCACACGTGAAGGCTGTGCATTGGGGTAAGGTTGGTAAATACCATTAGTAATCTTAGAGACAAGGTTTACAAAGCCAATATATAATTACCAGCCATCAAGTGAAAAAGACGAGGTAGAGCAGTCAGGATCCTATCCTATGACCTGATCCACCTACCTCCCTTCTATCAAGCACAAAAGGGAATGGTTTATACAAACGTACTTATGCCAACCTAGCCAAGGTGAGCTCACACACGAAGTCTAATTTGGTGGGGAGCATATATGTATTAACTTGATGAAAAGGGAGTGATTCTAACCAAGTGCTAATTGTGCTTGGAGAGAGATTGTCAATGAGTCTGTAGAATCAAATTGGGTAGTATTTTGTTGATGTCACATACATTATTTTACTCGTTGGGCTATTGAACTTACTAAAGAGCCGCATTTGTTCTTATCACAATATTCTTGATTGATGATGATGGGATTTCTCACATTTTTCATGGTAAGATCCTCAAATATAACATTTGAAACTTTGTTATCTCCTGATGCTGGCCATGTTTTGATCCAGACACCATTATCAGTTCCAATAAACGTACAACTCTTCACTATGAAACCGTTCGCTTCCTTTTCATTTTGACTCCTCCCAAGGCTTGCCAAGCTGCAAAACAAAGAACAAAAGTTGGATAAAGCCAATTGAAACCATTTTCATCATCCTCCTTTTTTTTTGTTTCTTTTCTTTTTGGGCGGGGAGGGGGCTTTCAGATTTAACCCAACCGTAGGAGCTTTAATCTAAAATACCTAGCCCTAGCATACCCCTGCTAGGGCCAAGGGTAAACTTGACCCAACCCAACCCAAGTAGGGTTTTCCCAACAACTGCCCGGCCCTAGTTCACCTTGATTATCATGCGCCCAATTAGTCATGGAACTTACAAACCCACTGCATCCAACTAGAGCTAAGCCGAAGCTTTAATGCACTTAATATCATGGAAATAACAAAGCTCGTCAAAGCCCATTTATAGCAAGCACATACTTTATATATGTTGCACCTAGCCCACACCTAGCTTCAAATACAGGCCTGGTCTAATCATGTTTGGGCTCAGGGGGGCTGTGCTAGTTGGTTTTTCTCTGACACCCCTTTATTGTTTTAGACCCAACTGAACTAATTGCTAGAAGATTTATCTAAGTATTTAAGCATGATTAATATGTCATTACCTGATGCCATCACCTGGTCTACAATTCACATTGGAGACCAAAATGTTGGAAGTACCATCTTCGACGGAAACACAATCGTCGCCAGTTCCAATATTACTGTCAGCAACAGTGATGCCGGATGAGTGGCCCTGATTTTGGCCCTGATCTTGGCCCTGATTTTGGCCCTAATTTGAGTCTGGACCCTCCACCCATATGGAGATGAATTAATTATAATCCACATGGGTGAATATTTGACACATGTCAAATTTTAAAAACATGATCATGTTTTGTAAAAAATTAATAAAAATAAATTATATCTTCATTACCAATGTGTAAGCATCCACCTGATTTTGGCCCGATCTTGACCCTAATATTGGCTCTAGTCTTAATGTTAATTTGACCTTGATCATGTATTAGATTTTTACCCTAGTCTTCACATTAACATTAATATAACTATAAGTATTGACTTTGACCTTCAGTCATTTTGATCATATTAGATTATGAGTTCATTTTTTATAGTATTTTTAAGATAATTTTTATTTTTCGAACTAAGTCAATTTTAGTTCCAAAAAATCATTGATTTTTTTTTTTTTTTGGGACTAAGGGGAGATAATATATTATAAATAATAAAAGCTAGTATATAGAGAATTAATATCTAACAAATCTACACCCCAACTTCTCATCATGAATATTGACATTTTTTTTGCGTCCAATGTGATATTTCAGAAGAAGGGGGAAAAGAAATATTTAAGGACAGATAGCTATGTTTGTAACTAAAATATAAGTTTCTTCAACTACGGAAAGAATATCAATACTAAATTATCGTTGATTTACTTGTTAACAAAGTTTTGAATATGATTTTTTTTTTTTTTTTTAAATAAGGATATCAATGGGAGGGGTCTTCAATATCCATCACCAAAGTAATGGGAGAGGTTTTAAATTTCCATCATCAAAGCATTGAGAGACTTTCAGAGATCAATATAGAATTATGGAGTATGAATTTATTTATGTTTAAAGCAACATTATCCACTTATTGATTATTTTATCATTTTGTATGAGCTTGAATCATCTTATATTTCTTCTACCAAAAAAAGAATCATCTTAAATTTCTTTGAATTTTATTTTTAGTTTACTTATGATACTTTTATTTTTATTATTATTATATTTTTTATGAATTTACATTTGATATTTTAGGTCCAAGGATAGGACCAATTAAAGCTTGGGCCAAGATAGGGTCAATCAAGGCCAGGGATAGGGTCAATCAGGGTCATGGCCAATTAGGGCCAATCAGGGTCAGGGCCAGGGCCAATTAGGGTCAATCAGGGTTAGGGCCATGGCCAATTAGGGCCAATCAGGGTCAAGGCCAGAGCCAATTAGGGCCAATCAAGGTCAAGGCCAGAGCCAATTAGGGCCAATCAGGGCTAATCATGGCCAATTAGGGCCAACCCATCCCGACTCGACCCAATTAGGGCCAATTAGGGTAGGAATGGGCTTGGCCAAGCCTTGTAGGGCTTAGGGCCAGGGACAATAATCATTGGCCTTGAACTAGGGTCAGGTGGGAAGGGGAGGATGGGTTTGGGATTGCAAAAGCTCGGCCCAGCCCGACCTAGTTGCAGCCCTAGTATTTATTAAAACTCCTTTTACAATATTACAATTGTAATAGCACATTTGAAGCATGAATTGTATTCATTTACAGTTTCAAATCTTACAACTTCAAGTGCATCTGTAGAACTGTATTCATTTACAATTTCATATCTTGCAACTTCAAGTGCATTTAAAAATATTTGTGATGCAAAACTAGCAACTACTATATACAATAAATAAATAAATAAAATCATTATGTTTGGATTGGTTAATGACAAACCACACTGACCTAATATCTTTTTTTTTTATTTTTTTATTGTTAGATTCAATTTTATCACGATGCACTTACATTACAAGATGGATAAGACAAACTCCATTGTTTATAGAAACTTGCGAAAAGGTCGATCATCATTTTCTCCTTGGAATAGAAAGCATAATGGCATATAGTCTGTCATCTTTCTTCTTAAAATGCAATTACTTTGAGTGGAGTCGTGCTGATAACATGTTATGAAATAAAGAAGGTATATTGAACATGTTATAAAATAAAGAAGATATATTGAATACAAAGAAGAAAAAAGTTATTCATTACATATTTATAATGGAACTAGTATCTTCTCTAGTATGGAAATATTAGAGTCTATAAAGAAATACAATATATAATTCTTGCACACAATTTTAATGAATAATGTGAATATTCGCTTATGTGCTTCGACGCATATTATACTGAGAGAAAAAGAAAAATTCTCTTATTTGATGATGTGGGAGCTAATGTTCATACAATAATTGATAGTACAACATTGATTGAAGACTCCGGAAGAGCTAATCTATTATTATCTGGGAGATAAAATTGGCTACAAATAATGCATTATTTTGTAATCAGTCTTAAAGAAACTTTTTAAGTTTCGAAGCTATATGCCAAAATGATTGAGACTATAAATGATGGTAAAAGTGAATACTTATGCATTACTACAAAAGGGTTAGCATTTTCTCCCAGTTTGTACTACATGAATATTTGCATGGTTGAAATACATGCTTGGGTAAACCAAAAGAACATTGATTCCGATAGTTTTATTATTTGGCATGACCGGTTGGACCATCCCGGATCAAGTATGATGCATAATTTGTTTTTACTGAAAATTCATTTGTCATCTATTGAAAAACCAGAAGATTCTTCAATTAAGTGAATTTTCTTGTGCTACTTGTTCTCTAGAGAAATCTATTATTAGATATTCACTAGCTAAAGTTGAGATTGAACAATTGCATTTTTTAAATGTATACTGAGTGAAATACATGGGCCCATTCACCAATCATGTGGACCAATCAGATAATATATGATTTTAGTAGATGCATCTATAAAATGGTCACATGTATGTTCATTATGATCTCATAATTTGGTATTTGCGAAATTGTTTGCTCAAATAATTAGATTAAGACCACAATTTATAGATTATAAGATAAAGACAGTTTGTCTTGATAATGCTGGTGAATTTACATTTCAAACTTTATGGTTCTTGTATAATAACTAAGATTATAGTTGAATAGCCTATTGCTCATGTTTAGATTTATTTACCAATTGTTTACTTTTTTGGGTCAGATATTCTCGGTAACATATTTACTACCTTTAAAAAGTTATCTTCAAAGTAATTTTATGTCTCCTCCAAAATTTCAAAAATAATCCTTGTTGGAAATTCAGATAACTTTCTTCTTTTTTTCAAAGAAATCTTTGTCCTAAATTTTTCTCAACTCAAATATTGAGTGAGGAGAGAGAAGCTCCGAGGGACCTGGGGCTCCAAGAGATTTGTGTTCCAATTGTGAGATCTCGAGGAAATCCTAGAAATTAAGTTTGTGGGTGGTGTAACATTCGTTGGGATGAGGTTTTACAGTATTTTAGTTTATGTATGAGGGAGATATGACGGAGGTCTAGTGTCTTGAGTGATGGAAGGTGGCAAAATCAGTTTATCCGCCTGCAGAGATGGCGTCTGGATTTTAATATTCATGTTCCTCAACCAGTGACCAAGCTGGTGTTGCAATTGAACCAATCCCTTGAGTTTAGAAAATAGATATTTGTAGTAACATAAAAGGAACCAAGCAACTTCATTATGGCACTATAAAAGGACTCTAGAAAATACATAAAACATTAATCTCTCTTGCTGATCAGTGGAATGAAGTAAAAGAATTAAAACCATTAAAACAATGCAGGAGCAATTACCTGTTTTGCCCAACATTGTATCATTGGGCTGCCGTTGATTGAATTATTCGTTTTCTCATGGCCACCACTGACCATGGCCTCATCTTCACAAAAATACCTGACATGAAGTTATCTGCCTATTATGTTGCTGACTAGGCTGGTTGCCCTGTTTATGGAAAATCGACAAGAGGGTTTGCAATTTTTCATGGAACCAATTTGATATCATGGAGCTTTGGCAAGCCCGACAAGCAAGCCACCGAACAACTGCTGAACTCACTTGGCTACAATCTCAACTAAAAGAACTACATGCATTTCTCCCCTCCACCCAAACTATGGGTGACGATGAGGGGCCCGACCAACTAAAAGAACACATGCATTCTCCCCTTCACCCAATTGTAAAATCCAGCTCTATCCTAACCCCGACCCTAACCGAATCCACCGTGTTTTTGGTCCGAAGACCGAGCGGTGGTAGAAGAGACGTGGACCCTTGATTGATAATTTGAGTCGGAGACCGAGCCCATGGACATGACGATGATACCCCTACTTGAGTACATGTCGGTGTTAATGAAAGTCTGCATCGGAGAAGAATTAGTTGAAGTACCATGGACTCCCTGCACAACCGAAGGTATTCCCGAAACTAGACTCTGATTGAATAGAAGAAAACCCCATCAATTTGATCTTGTATAGCCCTCCATATCCCGTCCAAGCGCGCACTAAACCCGACTCTTGGAAACATTTGGTCGATACCATCGACCAAGGACCACGACCAAAGTTCCCGACGACAAGTTAATGATCTTGGAATATTCTCTATTCTATTTATACTAGCCTCGTGTTTGAGCCCTATTGCAATCATTCACCCCCGAGAACAGGGGGAGCTCCCAAAGCAACCCTAGGCACTGTGAAGAAGATTCACCAAAACTCATTGTAACGTCTGTCTCCACACAACACAAGGATGATCATCACTCCACCCACCCTCGCCTTGCTTCAAGCCTAGCATATACATTCTTTGATTTTCTTCTTAACATCATGCCTTCTTGTACAGAACTGAAGTGTATAGTATGCTATGTACATGTTTATCACTAGCATATGATCCTAAACAAATTTCTATAAGTTCCCCTAACTAATGCATGCCTTTTCATGTCAATGCAATCAATTTCAATCCATGCTATAATGCTTGTCTCTTGAACTTTGTAGCTCAAATTGGGGCTTTCTATTTAGACCACTAGATTATATAATTTCCTTGATTTGTAGTGTCCTCATACTGTTATTAAGCATCCCTCCAAGTTCCGGATTGATTCAAACCCCGGAAGACCAATTTCAGACTAAAATCCCCAAAACCCACTATTCTGTCCCGAAGACATTTTGGTCGATCCTCTTTGGTCGATGCCATCGACCAAACTTGTTGCTGACAGCAACCTTATCCAGTTTTGACCCGTTCGACATCCGATCTTCCCGATTTCTTCTCTAACTTCTTATTTATGTTTGTTTAGGGTCTTAACACTACTTTTGGACCATTCCTTGGTAAATTCTTGATTCATCATCAACTCAACCTAAGGTAAGGATGGTTATCTCCATAAACACATAGACTATGAACTTATGTTTTGGTACTTATACTTAGTGAGCATAACCTCTTATTTGTTTTGATTATTATAGAACTGCCATACATGTTTTAGAACTGTGGTATTGAAATTCATATACTCTTGTCATAATGAATTACTATTCTTGTTACTTGTGTTCATGATGGATCATTTCAATATTATGACTTATCTTTTATCATGAAGATGTATTGAATGTATGAGAAATGATGGATTTGAATATGTGATTGCCTAAGTATAACTTGGGATTGGGGAGTGTCCTATTGACGCTTTTGTCCTTGGGCATCGGAGGGAATAGTATGGAATGTTCTCCGAAGGTGCCTATCGACACTTTCTCGGGTTATTGGATGACATACATAGGATTGTCTAGTTGTGTGGCTAGGATTGTCCTTGTCGTGTCAAACCCGAATCGGAAGGGCATTGAGACCGAACGACCCGTGGTAGTGTACGGTTTGATGGGCGCTCAAGACCGGTAACCATCCCGGGAGAGGACATAAACCATGCTACGGATACCCGAAAGGGGCCATTCATTGGTAGGGTTGCAAATAGCTAGACTTGGGCTCACGGATGCTCTAAGATCGGTGAGTCATATCCATGAGAGGACGTGAGAGCTTCCCGTCTACTATTTGTGAATGACCAATAGGGTTGATGAGTCCGATGGGTAATATCCATGACTCTAGTGTGAAGGATACCAGAAAGGATCCAGGGATGAGAGGAATGGAAGTATCCGGATCTAACTTGATACGACTGAGTAGATGACTTGCATTGGGCTAGGCTTTACCTTGACATGCGCCAATACTTAGACCAAATGGAGATGTGAGAGAGTGGTGACCGAAACCCCAACCATGGAATGGTCCGAGAGGGATGCAGGACCCAATTCCCCCCCGGTATTGAGTGATTGAGACTTACCTAAAGAAGTATGGTGCTATGGCTTAAAGCATGTCTACCATAGAGACTAGCATTCATAGAGTTAGAATCATATTTTCATCATATGTCTCATATCACATTGCATTATGTCATGATCTGTATTTATATGATTTTGGATTATGGAATAACTGCCTTGCTGAGTTCTTTTGAACTCGTTACTTTTGTGCAATTGTTGTAGATTTTCCCGCAAGTACTGAAGACTCTGATGGCTCATTCTACGAGACAGAATTTGATTCCTCATACTACCCTCCGGGTGGTAGCTACGTTGAGGATCAAAGTTATGGTGCCGAAGAGGATTATTATACGTACCAGGGTTAGCCCCACTATTGTGCGGGAGTCGGCTAAGCTGGGCTTTCTTCATCCACACCTATGAGGAGACGATCATTATGATAGAAGAAACCCTTGTCTAGTGCCCCATTTCCCTGGTTTATTGTGGAACATTTGGATATGTAATTAACTTTCTTTAGATTACTCTTTAAAACATGGGATTGTAACTAACTTGATTTTTACTATTTTCCGCTGCCTTGAGAGAGTGACTCTCATATACTCTCTCATCCTTATGATTACACTTATACAATTGGTATCATCTATTTCCGCACTTTGATTAGTTGAACTTATCTTATTCATGATATCTATTATTTGTTGCTTTTACCTTGATTATTATTGTTAATGATTGTGTTATCGCGTATGTGGGAGGCATGGTCCCTCGATGCTTGATCCTTGGACTGTGGATCACATTCCCGGGTATGCCAGATAGGGTACCGGCTGGGTGGATGTGACACCAATACACGGTGATTGAGAGCAAGATGTGAGACATCGTCGTCCCCTTCTCCACACAAATGCTAGCACACATATTGGATGTCCCTTACGTCCCAAGTGAGAGGTGATGGATTGCGCCAGGTAGTGAGTTCGACGACATACTATACTGGATTTAACGCCACTTGATCTTATCTGTTCTCTATGATGAGGAGTGTACTAGTGTTAGGAGGGCCAAGTGCATGCTTCAAACTACCAAACTCACGCATTGACAGTGAAAACATCATGCCTAAGGGAGGGAACTAGAACAAGATCTCACTAACAAAGGTGCTCGTCACTTATGCTCCCTACGTCAACTTTCCGATAGACTTGGCCTACATCGTTTTGGATGCCATGTGGTTAGGGCACACTCAAAAACGGGATTTGAGCTCTTTCTTCTCTATTTTTGGATTCTTTCCTTCATTGTTTCTTCCACAACAAACAAGCCGTTTGTCCCCCTGTGGACCTCTAAAGAGAAAGACAAATTCCCCATCCATAAACCACATGGGAAACTTCAAGTAATGGGCCATCCTTTGCATGGAGGGAAACCCAAACCAAACATAAATCATCCCAACTTTCTATTTAACAAGTAAAATATTCAAAATAATAAAATAATGAACATGTGTTGTACCAAAAAATATACTAAGCACGTGTAATGCTTCTTCTATACAACAGTTGAATGATCATTCAGTGGACATTTTGGATCTTTCTTCAATGTGCGGTGCTACATTGGGGTAGTCCCAAGTCGCCATATTGGTGAGATGCTTTGCACCATAGAGGATCCAAGTTCCTAAATTTATCACCCGTAGATAAAACTCAACCACATAAACCAACATATACCTTTTTCTTCATTCTTTTTATAAAATAAATAAAACATCTTTATTAAAAGAGGGTAAAAATGACTAAGGAACAATAACACTCAAACTAGCAACAACAACTGCCCAGCACACCCATTGCTCACTAGTTCCTTAATTTGTGGTATACTCAATCAAGGGAGAATCCCCCAACCAAGAACCCCCTTTAAGAAAACTGTCCATTCACTCAAAAAGTGAGAAAAAAAAAACTGCAAAACAGCAGCACCAAACTAACAACCCAAAGAACAACATATTACCTTCATTCCCTTTTTTTTCCTAAAGAAAAGGGAAGCCAATCCTTATCTGAAGTTCTATTTCCTACCGCACAATCAATATTAACAATAACAGTGAGTTAAGATCTCTCTCACTAAATTCACGCATGAAATAGCCCAAAACAGGTTGGAAATTCAAAGCATAAATATCAAATCCCCCACAAGCGTTACAACTTGAATGAAGTCCACCACTAGACATCTGTTGGAGTTGGGATCAACCAAACCTCTCATCCCAAGCAAGGTCTCTAAGGCTCTACCTGATCCTTGTTTATGATCACAGCTCGATTGCTTTTCTCACTTGTCTTTGAATCTTTATTTGCATAAGAGAAATTAATGATGGGTTCAAGCAGGCTTCTTATGTTAATATGATTGCTAGGCTTCCTTCTATGAGTGGCTGAAGCAAGAAGTACTGGGATTCGGCTTCTCAATTCAAAAGATAAAAAGGGAACCTCCAATGGTCAAACTCCCACAAGAACGCCATCACCAGCGTTAGCAGCAACAAATGCTTCAGCATTGCCACCAAAAAAGGCTTTAGGATCGGCACAAAGTGATGATTCACAGGGTAGAGTGTTTGATGTCACCAAGTATGGAGCAGTTGGTGATGGGAAAACAGATAATAATAAGGCCTTCCTTAATGCATGGGCTACTGCATGTAAATCTACTGAACCATCCAGCCTTTTGGTCCCAAAAGGTGACTACTTTCTTACTTCAATCATGTTCAGTGGTCCTTGTGGAGACAAGAAATCTCCTTGTGTTGAGATAAGCAGCAAATTAATAGCTCTGACTTCCTCGGGATCTACCGAGTCATGTATCAAATTTGATAGTCTTAGCAAACTGCATGTCACTAGGTCCAGAACTGGATCTCTAGATGGTCAAGGAGAAGCCTCTTGGGGAAGTAGTTGTGTTCAGACTGCAAATTCAAACTACAAAATGGCTGGATCAATGACTTATTGTATTTTTACAAATATAAACAATTGGATCCTTAATATATTTGTTTCCCTTTTTGAACTTTCACTTTTGTGGCAGATCTTGCGCTTTTTTGCAATTACCGGCGGATCATTAAGCAACATCACTTTAATCAACAGTAAGGCTTTTCACATAGGTAATGTTGAAAGCAGTGACCTAACCGTCCAGTGTATCAAGATCCAAGCCCCTGCGACAAGCCGAAACACTTATGGTGTGCATATCGGCCACTCATCCAGGCATCACTGTTGCTGACAGTAATATTGGAACTGGCGACGATTGTGTTTCCGTCAGAGATGGTACTTCCAACATTTTGGTCTCCAATGTGAATTGTGGACCAGGTCATGGCATCAGGTAATGGCATATTAATCATGCAGTAGGTTTGTAAGTTCCACAACTAAATGGGCGCACGATAATCAAGGTGAACTAGGGCCAGGCAGTTGTTTGGTAAAACCCTACTAGGGTTGGGGTGGGTTCACTCTACCCTATGAATCATCACTTTGTGCCGATCCTAAAGCATTTTCTGGTGGCAGCACTGAAGCATCTATTGGTGCTAATGCTGAAGCATGTCCTAGTGCGGATGCTGGTGATGGTGTTCTTGTGGGAGTTTGACCATTGGAGGTTCTCTTTTTATCATTTGATTTGAGAAGCCGAATCCCAGTATTTCTTGCTTCAGCCACTCATAGAAGGAAGCCTAGCAAACATATTAACATAAGAAGCCTGCTTAACCCATCATTAATTTCTCTTATGCAAATAAAGATTCAAAGACAAGTGAGAAAAGCAATCGAGCTGTGATCATAAACAAGGATCAGCTAGAGCCTTAGAGACCTTGCTTGGGATGAGAGGCTTGGTTGATCCCAACTCCAACAGATGTCTAGTGGTGAACTTCATTCAAGTTGTAACGCTTGTGGGGGGATTTTATTTATGCTCTGAATTTCCAACCTTTTTTGGGCTACTTCATGGGTGAATTTAGTGAGAGAGATCTTAACTCACTCTTCTTGTTAATATTAGTTGTGCGGTAGGAAATAGACATTAAATAAGGATTGGCTTCCCTTTTCTTCAAGGGGAAAAAAAAAAGAATGAATGTAATATGTTGTTCTTTGGCTTGTTAGTTTTGTGCGGCTGTTTTGCAGTTTGTTTTCCTCCCTTTGAGTGAGTGGACTGTTTTCTTAAAGAAGGTTCTTTGTTGGGGGATTCTCCCTCGACTGAGTATACCACAAGTTAAGGAACTGGTGAGCGATGGGTGTATTGGGTCAATTATTGTTGCCAATATGAGTGTTTATTGTTCCTTGTAGTCCTTTTTACCTCATTTAATAAAGATGTTTTATTTATTTTTTTCAAAAGAATGAAGAAAAAGGTGTATTTAGGAACTTGGATCCTCTACATTGCTTGGAGGTCACCCCATAATAATGTTCTATTTTTCAGTTGTTTTTGATAAATTTAGGAACTTCGAACCTCTATGGTGCAAAGCAGGTCACCAATCTAGCAACAAGGGATTACCCCAATGTAGCACCACACATTGAAGAAAGATCCTAAATGTCCACCGAATGATCATTCAACTGTTGTATAGAAGAAGCCTTACACGTGCTTAGTATTTTTTTTTTGGTATAACACATGTACAGTATTTTATTATTTTGTTTTAGTGAATATTTTCACTTGTTAAATAAAAAGTTGGGATGATTTATGTTTAGTTTGGGTTTCCCTCCATGTAGAGGATGGCCCATTACTTGAGGATTCCCATGTGGTTTATGGATGGGCAATTTGTCTTTATCTTTAGAGGTCCATAGGGAGACTATTTGCAAAATAAAAATAACCACAATTGCACGATATTGTGTAGCTAACGGGTCAATCTTAGAGAGATGTGCCACTTTAGAATTTAACATCTTATTGGTAGCGCGGGAGTGCAATGATTCAAAATTCTTAACTAGTTAATTAAATTAAATGTGTAGTCCTAACACATACATTTAAAGCGACCGAATTGAGGCTAAGAAATAAAACAAACATAAACTAATCATTCATCATCTAATAAATAAACAAATAAATAACACATAAATAAAAGGTAGGGGAAAAATGTGAACAATAAATAATAAATAAAAGGGAAGTGATCCGAGTGTCAGCTTTGGATTGAGGGAATGAGAGTATAATTAGGATGACTTTGACCTTGGACCCTTTGCCATAGCTTACAGTCCACTGATTGGGGAAACGGATATTAAAGAGAGAGAAAAATGCAGAAAGTAAATAACAAAGCACTAAAAGAAAAAGGAAAACCTTAACCAAAGAGAGGCACGACTATAGGCATCTTTGATCAAGGACCCAGGGGAAAGGAGAACAATAAATAAATGAGAGGAAAAAATTGCAAAAACTAAATAACAAAACAATAAAAGGAAAAGGGAAACCTTAACCAAAGAGAGGCACGACTGTGCATCTTTGGTCAAGGACCCAGGGGGAAAGGAGGACAATAAATAAATGCTTAAAAATAAATCATAAGTTCAATAGATGGAGGGGTAGATAGAAGTGGGAATGGAGGGGGGAGATAAGATTATTGGCGAACATTACTTACTCGCATCTTTGAATCTCTAATAATAAATAAATAAAAACTTGAACGAATGATTCGAATCTCAATCAACCCTAACATCCAGATCTAGAATGATCTAGATCTGCAATTGCTAGACCCAGAGAAAAAGGAATCCTCAAACTTGAAACGTGAACTTGAATTTGAACTTGAAGTTGAAATTGAATTGCATTACATAGAAAAATTAAACCTAAACATTCAATCTAGAAACTAGAATCCCACAAAGCAATCAAAGAAAACTAGAGAAAGCCTAAATAAATTAAAGAGAAAGAAAAAGTGTAAACGGCCTAAAATAAACTAAAGAGAAAAGAAAGTATGCTCCTCCAAAGCTCCAAAAAATGTTCTCCCATGCTGGAGTATGCTCTCCTTTTATAGTGTAATTTCCTAGATTACATGGGATATGATTTTTGACATAGTTTGAATCAAACTCAAAGTTCCTATCTGACTCAACCAAGAAGGGTTTTGGCATACAAATTGGACTGATTTAGAGAGATCAAATGCACAATTCCACCTTTGGATTTGAGGATGAAGAAGTTGTGAAGCTCTCTTCCAAAATTCAGCTTAGACCGGACACCGGATGACCATTCAATGAAGGGCTTGATTGAAACTTGACATAGACACTCAAAAACGGGATTTTTCTCTCTTTTCTTTCTCTGAATAGGATTCTTTTTCCTGTTTTTCCTTCTTTGATCAAGTTCCAAATAGGAAATAAAATATTGAAGCATGCAAGGACTCCTCTCCAAATTTTTGAGGAAGCTTTTAGAGTGCACTATAACTTCATAAACAAGACTTTCCTTTCTAGAGTGGAATACAATCCAGCTTGGTTCCACTAGGACTCTTTTTACAGAATTTTCCATCAACCTCTGTAGATTTGATTGATAATTTCTAATCTCAGTCGTAGATCAAAATTTGCTTCTTTATTTCTAAAATATTTTTGGAGGTGGCCCATAATCACATCTCTAGCCCATCATGCTCCAGATCAGTCCCATTATCACACTTGAAATTTTGAATGGACCTCTTGACGTGTAAAATTGCATGTTTCATATCCAAAACTCCAAATGTGTGCTTAAATCTTGAAAAGTCCTAAAATCTACAAAAACAACATAAAACCCAAGGTCGCTCCACTCTAAGTGTGTAAAATGCATGTTTTATGCCCTAAGATTTCACACATAAAGGTGTTCATCTGAATTCCCCCACACTTAGACTAAGCTTCTCCTCAAGCAAGAATAAAAAAATGACAAATGTAAAAGATTGAACCGTTTGGCCTGAAACCAACCCAAACCAGCCCGTTAAACCCGCTATAAAGAAATAAAATAGCTTAAATTTAAATGTAAAAGACAAGAAAACCCCAAATATCCATTTGTTTTCCTTAATTGTTTTGCTTTGGAATATGCAAACAACAAGCTTGTCAAAGCTTTCACCATTTGGAAGATGGGCTTAGTAAATATTTAGCAAGTGTATTATCATTTGAAAATCTTTTTATGTTTTATTTTGATCCATTTTTTCAAGTGTCACGAAGGAGGAGGAAAATAAGCAGAGACAACCCATTAAAATTCATCAAAATGCTAGCTTTCTTTTGTATAATAGTTCTATAAGTTTTATTTCTTTGTAAAAAAAAGGTTTTTGGTTTTAAATACCCAACACAAAAGACTTGGAGATAACTTAATATTTATATGTGTTCACATACTTTTGATAAATTTCACATATCAACAAGGTACTCAAAACACACCATTAGTAAACCCGAACCCAAACCGTTAGTAAACCCAATTCTAAACCGTTAGCCCAAACCGTTAGTTAGCCCGAACCCAAACCGCACCAGCCCAAAACCGGCCAGAAACCGTTATTTTCTTTATGGGCCGTGTTTGGGCTGAGTGTTTTTTAGCCCGAAACCATTAGGCCCGACCCGAAACCGGCCCAACCCGAACCGTTGACAACCCTAAGGTTGGATGCCAAAATATCAAGGCGTGCACAAGATAATGGGTTAGTAAAAATGTCAACCATTTCATCTTTAGTTGAGATGAAGCAGACATCCAAATTGCCCTTGGCTGCTTGATCACAGATGAGGTGAAATTTGATTTCAACACGCTGATTTTGACACACTCAATTAACTGTGAAATAGGTATTTGGCCGAGTCAATGTGGCATATTGCAAGGCACCTGTACTAGGATACAATGTAAGTTCACTCATTGGAGCCCCAGAAAACTTGGATAATTGGGCAAATTTAGCCATCGAGTATACAGTGGTTTGCAATCAGACATATTTGTCTTATCCAGTGGATCTAGAATGTATTGGCGTTGTGTAACAACAAGGCCATGAGAGGTAGGGAGCACACTAATTCCCAAGAAATAATGCACAGGCCCCAAGTCCTTGTTAGCGAAGGAAGACACCATGGTGCTGATGAAATGGGTTAGTGCTACATCATTATTGCTAGTGATAATGATCTCATCAACATGAATTAACATATAGACCATTGCATCAACCTTGTTGCATATGATTAGAGACGTATCAATAAACTTGTACCCACTTTCAAATAGAAATGAGCTAAGACGATCAAACCAAGCATGTGGGGCTTGCTTTAGGCCATTATGTGGGCATCGGAGTCAACATACAAGATTAGGGCGAAGAGGATTGACCAACCTTGGAGGTTGCGACATTTTAAACCTCTGTAACACAGGAAAAGCTTCATATTTATGGGCAATTAGATACATCCAAATAAACTTACTAAAAGCATTAAGAAACATAACATAATAACGATGTCCTTTTGTACAGGGAATTGGAGAAGGGCCTTATGAACAGGACTAAATCATTGGTGACAATCAAAGGTTTTAAGACCCATTGTTGCAGATTTGACAATATGTTTCATTCATTAGATGAAGGATGACTACTAGAACCATTGTGAGAGTGGGAGACACCATTGTCAGATGAGTGGCTAGCTAAAAGATCAATGAGATTGGGAGCCACCATGATAATTGCCAAAATGTCCACAATAGCCATGGTGACGTGAACCATTCCAACGAGCATTGCTGCCACCAAATTTATGTGATTGACTGCTGCAAGCCATATTAGCAATTGGATGAGGTATATTGAGGCGAGCATCATCTTTGAGTAGCACATGGGTCAAAAGCATACCACAAAGTTCACCATAAGTAATAGATATCCCACAAGTGGAGCCTAAGTTGATAAACAAAGCATACTTTGGACCTTATTAGTCCTTTTTTTTTCTTTTTTCTTTTTCTTTTGGGGGGGGGGGGTTGGGGTGGGGTGAAGATTAAACTTATTCATTGCGAGTAAAATTCTGAAGTCCAGATTACATGCCTCTAGTATCCAAGGAATGGATGTGGGCCAAACTCGCTCAATTGTACAAGTTATGGCCTTGCATGGGAGAGAATCTACAGCCAAGTTGGACTTTCTCAAAACAAACTCAATGGATAGAACATGAAATTGTTGTTGCAAGGTTTTAATGGTTTTAATTCCTCTACTTCATTCCACTAATCAAGAGAGGTTAATTTCTTATGTATTTTCTAAAGACCTTTTATAATGCCATAATGAAGTTGCCGGGTCCTTTTAGGTTACCACAAATATCTATTTTCTAAACTCCAGGGATTGGTTCAATGCAACACCAGCTTGGCCATTGGTTGAGGAACACGAATATTGAAAACCGGATCCATCCCTGCAAGTGGATAAACAGATTTTGCCACCATCCGTCACTCAAGACGCTAGACCTCCGTCATATCTCCCTCATGCATGAACTAAAAAATTATAAAAGCTCATCCGAATGAATGTTACACCACCCTCGAACTTAATTTCCAGGATTTCCTCACTAGACCTCACAACTCATCCATAGAAGTACATTGAAAATTGGATCTGCTGATCAATGACAACAAAATTGGATGCTTTAAAAATCATCATACTCCAGTTGCGGTATCACAATTCTCCGATAAGAATCAGTATGCATGGGAGATGGGAGAGAGTCAATGTTAATGCACCTTTGATTTTCCCACAACACCAGCATATGACTTCTTCCCCTTCACACCACCAACACCCCCATTACCTGCCTCCTCAGGATGTTTCAAACATTGGAACATAGATCTCTTGGAGCCCCCATGTCCCTCGGAGCTTCTTCTCTTCACTCATTATTTGAGTTGAATAAAATTTAGGATAAGATTTCTTTGAAAAAAAAAAAGTTAACTAAATTTCCAACAACGATCTTTTTTGAAATCGTGGAGGCATAAATTTACTTTGAAGATATTTTTTTAAAGGTAGTAAATAAGTTACCAAGAATATCTGACCAAAAAAAAAAAAGAGACCGTAAACAATTGGTAAATAAATGATAGGTAATAAGAAAATAAATGAATTTCAATTAAAGTAAAGGATAAAATCGTTAAGTTAAATTTGCCAAGAAACAGGAATACATGCACTTTGTATAACTAGTAAAGTAACACATGCAATGCAAGTGAGTATTTGTTCATTTTTTTAATAATTATAGTTGTGTTGATCACTTGGTTTGGCATTTTCGTAGAATTTCTTTTATGAAGGTTATGGTAGTATATGCAGCTTTTATGTGAACTGAGATGGTTGGGTTCCAAGCATGAATATCAAGATGTGGGCTTTTAGTGGAGATGATTAATTACAATTATTACTAAATTAAATTGCAAATGAATATATTTTTCTTTTCCCTTTTCTATAAATAAACGATTGGGTATTGGTAATGCCATAGCAACGTTTTCTTTTTTCTTCTTCTTTTTTTTTTTTTTTTTTTTGGAGGGCGGGGGTGGGGGTTGGTTGAGGGTTGTTTTTAATAAACTCAATTCTCTAATGGGATTTATACAGTAGGGATCCATGCAGGAATATCAAGTGGAGCTTAATTTGGGTTTTAATGGCGAGTATTAATTGCAATTAATATTAATATAGAATAAAAGACTAATTAATGAGAATGTAAAATAACCATTTTAGGCATAAGTAATCAACCCTTTTGGCAAGTAATTGAGGGTATTCTAGGAATAAAAATGTTACCATTCTCCATGAGTTCATGCGTTTATAAAAGTAGTATGTTAGTATGATTCACTTCTTGAAATCGAAGAGGATTGGATGCAAAGTAAAGCAAAATCTAATAATCAAATTTTAAGTTAGTTATATTGTATCTTAGAGTAATGACTACAAATTATTGTAAAAGTTACTGTTTTAAGTATGAAAATTTCCCTTCCCTTCCTTCAATTTTATTGCAACTAGACAAATCGACCATCAAAGATTGAATATTTAGTAAGAAAATTAAATTTCATTATATTGAACCCTGAATTGAGTCAAAGAGAAGTAGTAACACTAGTAGGGTTGTTCAGAAGCTCAATCCCAACCCAGAAAAAGTGTTGTTCAACATTTACAATTGGATCCAAGTTCTAGAATCCAACACAAAGAATCCTTTAGGGTCCACACCTAGAGAGACGATGGTTTCTAAACCACACACATGTTTATGTAAAACTATGACTAACTTAAGCTATTTACCAATGTTGATGTGTGCAGGGGTACATAATGCAGCATTAGATAGTACTAGATGGAGTGTGGGACTATTCTGGGAAGGACACCTAAGGTATCTCAATGCAGGAGGACCGAAGAAAGGAAAGATCGTGGAGGCTCTTCTAAGTGGAATGATGGATAGAATAGAAAAGGCACTAGCTTACAACATACAACTAGAAGAAATATGGAGCAATGAAAAGGAAGTGCTTGATCTACTCTCACCACAAAACCACATGAAATGGCCAATAGATTATGTCCCAATTTTGATAAATATATTTTGTAATATTAAGAAACCTTGTCTGAAACAATTCACCCAAACCACACTCCAGGAATGGCTTATATATATAGCATATATATCCTCCATAGAACATCAAGGGAAAAATAGAAGTCATAGATGCTACTAGCCTGTGTACTTGTTCTCTTATTTAATACTAAGTTTTCTTTCAGTATCAAAAAAAAAAAATACTAGTAGGTAGTTATGTTAAAATGAAGAAGGTCTCAGATGCTTTTCTTCTTCCATAGTCCTACTTTGTTGACGTACTTGAACCAAGCACAATCTGATACTTCAGCATAAGGAATCACTCTTTAAAAGCAATACACAAGAAACCAAGTACACCTATGTAGGAGAATCACAATTGAATGGACTCAAATAAACAGACTTGGCATTTGAACACCAGAAGCAACCCCTTTTGCATTCTTACAAACAGTGGTGCTGTCATCATCACTTGATTTCAAAATTAATATCAACGAGCTCTACTCCTTTGCATGGTACAACTTCACTACATATGAGGGTAACTCCTTCCTTGGTGGCAGATGTACCCTTGATATTCTTGAAAAAAAATGTCTGTGAGCTCCACACATGAAGGTTGTACATTGGATAAGGTTGGTAATTACCATTAATAATCTTAGAGACAAGGTTTACAAAACCAATATATAATTACCAGCCTTCAAGTGAAAAGACGAGGTAGAGCAATCAGAATCCTCTCCTATGACCTAACCGACCTACCTCCCTTCTATCAAACACAAAAGGGGATGGTTATATAAACATACTTATGCCAACCTAGCCAAGGTGTGCTCACACATGACGTCTAATTGGGTGGGGAGAATATATGTATTAACTTGATGAAAAGAGAGTGATTCTAACAAAGTCTTAGTTGTGCTTGGAGAGAGATTGTCAATGAGTCTATAGTCAAATTGGGTAGTATTTTATTGATGTCACATTATTTTACTCACTGGGCTTATTGAACTTACGGAAGAGACACATTGGTTCTTAACCCAATATTCTTGGTTGATGATGGGTTTGTCACATTTTTCATTATAAGATCCTCAAATATAACATTAGAAACTTTGTTATCTTCTGATGCTGGCCATGTTTTGATCCGGACGCCATTATCAGTTCCAGTAAAAGTACAAGTCTTCACTCTAAAACTGTTCACTTCCTTTTCATTTTGATACTTCCCAAGGCTTCCCGAGCTGCAAAACAAAGAACAAAACTTGGATAAAGCCAATTGAAACAATTTTCATCATCCCTCCTCTTCTTTTCTTTTTCTTTTTTTCACAATATACTTCAATTCACTTGGGTTAAGGCAGCTACTTGCCTTAGCATTCTGGCCTTGACTGGTATGTGATAAGACCCCGATCTCAAAAACGATGAATAAACTCACTCACCACGATAATATCAACATTGAATCAAACAATCTCCAGACAAAACACACTACTAGCAGTAGGTGAATCCTACGACTACCCAAGAGCAATAGCTCTCACCTAATCTTCCCCAATAACTCCAAAAAACAATCCCCTCTACTATTCCTTCCCCCTATTTATAAAAATTATGTTCCTACAGTATTAATTAAAAGAATCATCCCAATTTGAATAGGACTCTTCAATTCTAATCCTAAAAAGTAATTCGAATAGGACTCTTTGAATCTAATCCTAATTGTAATATGACTCTTCAAATCTTCCAATTGTTTCCTTCCCTAGATTTTAGGGATTTGCTTTCCACGTTGTCGAGTGTAGACTCGTGATAAAAGGGGCTTATCAGTATGCTACTCCAGCACACCACACGAGCTTAGTGAGGGGAACTTGCAATGCAACATAACACATCATATCTCTACATGCATCTGTACAACCATTATAACAAACAATCGTGCAAGCAGTTAATAAAAGAAAACCACATAGTCCACGATAATGTGGGATCCATTTATTAGAAATGAAAACCTAGCAACCATCTCTAAGTCTCAACTGGTATAGTACTACTCACAACAAATTAGGTACGGCTTGTGCTCCCAACATGCAAGAGTGCCTGGGGATGTTAACCATCTTGGCCTCACACATAAGAGACCCAGAGACCTTAACTGCCTTTGGAAGCCACCAATTACAAGCACCAATAATGCCCAATATAATCATTTTCCATGGCCCTGTGACATGCTAATGAACTCACCTGTTTCTGATAGAACTCTACATCATATCACAAGCCAGTCAGTTCGGAATGATCTCGAGTGTAAATATTTCTGTTGAATAGAAACCCAATTATTCTTTTTAATTCCTAAGATTATTATTATAGATTAAGTAATTATAAAATATAACCAATGGAATAGTGGTCCATCCTGTTATATAGCATAAAAGAAGCTAAGTTTACTAGGTATATGTTACAAGCAAATTCAATTTTCTTCATAAAGCTGAAAGCAGCAATGTATTACATTGTAATACTTTCTTAGAACATGAATTCACATACTTTGAGATCTGTACTGTATTACATTGTAGGAGTTTTTAAAGACCTAAATTTACCCTTCCTCTAAATCCATCCCTTGGCCCTTCTTTTTTGGGCTGCCCTTCTCTCCAATCCACCCTCGATACTTCCCCTTCATTCACCTTGGCCCAACCCATCATCTCTCCCTCCCCCCTCTCAGCCCAATCTTTCCAACCCTTCTTCTCTATTTGCCCTTCTCTCCTCTCTTCTCTCTCCTTGTCTCCTCGTCCCCCCCCCCTCACTCGGATTTGTCCTCATCCACCTCTCCCCCATTTATCATTCCCCTTTCTCTCGCCGCTCCAGTTTGTCCTCCCATTTTGGGGATTTACAGCTACCTCAAGTGCATTGCCAGCAGGTTATCCTTCACCTATTGCGGGCAGCCTAAAGTGGGCCACTCTTTGTCATGCAATAATGATGCTTCAACAGTTGTGCCCAAGATTGAATTCCCTTCCCCCTTCGTCCAACCTTGATTGTGTTGGTTGCAAGAAAAGCAACTGATCGTGTCGCTAACCAATCAAAAATAAAATCCTATACTAATCTAGCAAGCAGAAAGTACGGGGTTGAACTATGGGGAACTAAAAGGCTAAGTTACTAAGATTGAATTTAACAAAACTAAATTTAAACTAAATCTATTAATTAATGCAAAAACTTAAACTATGAATATGTGAAGATCTTTGGGATTTCGAATCCCCAATGCTTTTGCCTAACCGATATAACTCTACACTTCAAAGGAAATTAGGGATGGTCTTCCTAGGTATGCCCTATCTTCGCAAGACTATCGTCCTTCACGGAAGCTTGGCACGCTTAGTTCGCTGAGCTATAGAACATCTTTGGCCAAACTCAAACACAATCAACTAGAAAATATAGAACAATCAAATTAATGGAATAAGCATGGTTCATCTACATCCCAAAGAAAAGGAACTAGCTACTCATTATCACAAAGTTCATAAGAAAAATAAAGATGAAACATAGGGGGGGAGAGAGAGATGTGGTCTTCTCCTTCAGCAATGAGAGATGAGAGCCGCATTCGCCGTCTTCTTTTCTGTGGTTGGCTTCTCTTTTATGTCTCCCGCACACAATGAATCCCCTCTCTTATCCGTCGATTTGACCTTTATTCTTTCGAATTTTGGAAAAACTCAAAACTGAAAAGTTGTAGATATTTTTAATATCGTTCCATAGAATCTTGAATCACCGAAATCCAAGCTCATACGAGAGAGATATGCCCAAAATACTGAAGGTAGGTGTGTTTACCCGATTTTCAAATTTATTACCAATTTTGTTCCTTAGACCTCCACCTGTTTCCAATTTGGCTAAGATTTCACTTTTCATGATTTCTTGGGCAGCAAGATTGAATGCCATGATTTAAAATCCACCAATATCTAATATATTTGCCAACTTTACTCCATATTATCTCTAATATCCAAAATCACCTTATTCCTGAAAAATACACAAAAATACTCAATTAGCTCTCTTTAATTAAATAAGTATGGGGAATTAAATCAAATAAATAATGGTAAATGCATGCTTATCAAATACCCCCACACTTGAGTGTTTGTTAGTCCTCGAGCAAAACAAAACAATAAAAGTAATACAGAAAATAAAGAAAGAAAAACCTAACTCACTTTCGTAGGAATCACGGTTGCACTTAGCATGTGCAACAAGCCTTTAAACCCCTAGGTTACCCTAGTGGACGAGTTGTGTCTCGTGAGTGTTTGCAGAGAATATACACACAAAATTCTTAAGTGCTCTTCTAATTATTCTGGCAGTAGTAAGAGTAGAAAGATAGATTCCAAGACAAGGACACTCCACTAAAGATTGAAGGGAATATAGGCACCCCCACACTTAAGCTCTTTACACCCTCTCTTGAGTCTAGCTCTAGGAAAACAATTCAATCGAGAAGTCTCTTCTTATCTTCATTCTACCAGTTCACCCTCAGATAAGACTAAACTAGGTACCAAATAATACCAAGAACTCAAGATCTAAGCAATATTGACATTCTTAGACATTTCTCCTTTATAAGCACATTAAATTCACTTCTTTCTTTAATGGTCACAGTTCTAGTCCGTGCAATGTCTTGCCTCTTAAGCTTTCTAGATGGCCTATGTAACGAGTGTTGGGTCAGCCGCTCTCAAGCCAGATGGCCTTAAGGGACTAGGTGTAGAATACCCCTCGAACTTACTTACTCAAGCCAACTAGGCTACAGGCCAAGACTGGACCAAAGACACCCCAATTGTTTGACGCGAGGCACGATGTTGATGACATCGAGACCCGGTTACTAAGAAGGAGGTCTAACATTTAAACTTCAACATTTTTTTTTCTTTTTCTTTTTTCACATTATACTTCAATTTACTTCACATTTAAATAGTCTGAAATTGGTCTCAACTTGTCACCATAAGCACAAAGCAATACAAGATAACTAGATGGTCAAACCTTTTGGACTACCTGGAATTCCTATTTTTCGATTCAGCCTCGGTCTCAAAATGTAAAACCCATTACTATTCTCTCAAGAGGGTGTTCATTACATCAGATGGGATTTCTAAAACACTTAAACTCTCATATTTAAGCAAGGAATTAAAACATTTATCTTACCAAAGCCAGAAAAAATTGAGCACTTTTTATCTTTGTGACAATGCTCTACCAACTATCAACAAGTCTTACTCGAGTTGACACCCCCCCCCCCCACACACTTAAATTATGCAATGATCTCAGTGCATGCAAAAAAAAAATAGAAGCAAATAGAGGAAAGAGTGTACCCGATGTTTGAACTCATGATAGAGCACGCAACAGTAAAACCTAACAACAAACAAAGAAAATAAAGGAAAAAAAAAACAAGAAATAATATCTAAACATATGGGTTGCCTCCCATAAAACTCTAAGTTTAGAGTCTTCAGCCAGACTTAGTAAAAAGCAGCCAATGGAGGTGGAGGCTCAAATCTAAATGTGAATGGTGACTGCTCCAAAGAAGTGGAAGAGTCCAACAATGTGTTGATTTCCTCAATATTTAGGTTAGATTCCCCAAATGGCAAGCAATGTTGTAGGGGATAATCAATAAGCATGTTTGGAGTATAATCAACCACTACCTCATCAATAAAGTTAATCGCAAAGCACTTTTCATCCCTATTTGAGCTTAAGGATGCATTGAAGATGTTGACTCTAAGTTTCTTATTGCCAAATGATATGTCCATGACACCCGATCTACAATTGATGCAACCATTCGCAATGGCTAAAAAGGGCCGTCCAAGAATGACAGGTGGTAACTTATTGGTAGTTGTATTGTCCATATCTAGGATCAAAAAATCAACAGGAAAATATAGATCCTCAACCTTTACCAAAACGTTTTCAAGTAGCCCACGGGGTCGTTTGATTGAGCGGTCTGCCAATTGTAGAATCACATCAGTGGATTTCAAATCTCCTAGACCAAACCTATCATAAACTGAACTGGGTAAAATATTCACACTGGCTCCCAAATCAAGCAATGCTTTACTTATTGATAAATCTCCAATGACACATGAAATTAAAGGTGTACCTGGATCTTTAAGTTTAGGGGGCAGTTGGTTGGAAATTACCGAGCTGACTTGTTCAGTTAGGTGCACAATTTTAGGTGTTTGAGTCTTCAACTTACGCTTTTGGGTGCACAAATCTTTTATAAACTTAGCATAAGCTGGGACTTGCTTGATAGCATCTAATAATGGGAGATTGATACGAACTTGTTGGAATAAATCAATCATCTCTTGCATCTTAGCATTCTTTCTAGAATCTGGAATTGAGGACTCAAGAGCTTCAGGGAAGGGGGCTTTGGGAGTGTAAGATTTAGGAGTAGGACCCTCTACAATCGGAATATGCAACCCCTTACAAGGAAATTGATGGGAAATACTCACAGGTGGTGTTTCTTTACTAGGCTTGTGTGCATCATTGCCAGTCTCATGGGTCAAATCAACCTCTTCTCGACTCTCAAGATCAATGGCCAATGGCTTAGGAGTAGGCAAAGGTGCATAATATTCCTTCCCACTGCGTGTCACAACCGAGACTGCTTGGACTTGTTCTTTCCTAGACCCAATTTGATGATTAGGGTTACCTATTGGTTGACTAGGTAACTGACCAACCTCCCTCCTACTGATGGCATCAGCTAGTTGACCAAGTTGAGTTTCCAATTTGTTAATGGACTGAGAATGGGAATGCAACAATTGAGTGTTTTGCTCTAATCCACTAAGTACTTTTAGTACCTTATCCTCAAATGATGAATTATGTAAGGGTTGTGAAGATGATGGTTGCTCATTCCTATAGGCATTTTTGTGCATATTAAATGGAGGTGGCCTATAAGGTATTTGATTAGAGGGATTGGGCATTGAGTTTCGCCATGAAAAATTGGGGTGGTTTCGCCATCCTGGGTTGTAGGCATTGGAATATAGATCATTACCCAATTTAGAGACTCCTTGGGCCAAATGTACATGCTCCTTAACAAACTCAGGGTATTGTGTAACCAAATAGCAGTCAGTGACATGATGGGATAGGCTAGAACATAAAGCACATGCTTCAATCTGATTAGGTGGAGAAGAACTTGTAGGAAGTGGAGATGGGGTTTGTTGTCCTAATGACAAGAGATAATCCAATTTCTTAGATAACAAGTCAACCTTAGCACTCATCTCAATGGTAGGATTGATCTCATAGAGACCGCTCCTCTTTGGTTGCCCAATGGATGGAATCTCAGTCCTAGCTGCTGAAGCATGGTGTTGGGAGTTTTCACTAAGGGTCTCAAAAAGTTCCCATGCCTCATTCTCATTCTTGTGCATGAAAGTCCCACCACAAGAAGAATCAATCATTTGCCTATGTCGGTCTCTAAGGCCATCATAAAAGCATTGAACCAGTTGCCATTTAGGAATAGCATGATGGGGGCACTTTCTAAGCAATTCTTTTAATCTTTCCCAGGCCTCATGAAATTGTTCTCCTTCTTGTTGGGAGAAACTCGTTATCGCTCTCCTAATGCTATTGGTAAACGACCAATGGGGAAGGACTTTTTAAGGAACTCCTGTTGCATTTCTGCCCAAGTAGAAATTTTAACATTGTCCAAAAACTGAAGCCAATGCTTAGCTTTATTTTAAGGGAGAATGGAAAAAGAAGTAACCTTAAAGCATCAATTGAGAGGTTTTGAATTTTAACCGTGGAAGACACCTCTAAAAACTCATCTAAGTGCTTATAAGGCTCTTCATTGGCATGTCCATAAAAAGATGGTAACATTTGAATCACACTAGATTTGATCTCATATTGAGCTACCTCTATATTAGGCAACTTAATACAAGAAACCGGAGTATATATCGTAGGAATGAAATGCTCACTCAAGGGCCTCATTGGATGCTCATAGTTTGCCATGGTTCTTTGCCTTCTAAGGTTGGCCAAAGTCTCTTCTAACTCTAAGTCAAGTGGAGTCAACTCAAGGTTTAGGGACCGACGACCATGCATACACACAGAAGAATAAAAAAAGAATAAGCTAAATAAGGAAAATTAAAAGAAAATAACTATAGCAAAAGGGAGAGTTTAGGACGTACCTGAAGCACAATCCACGTGATCTTTTGAACAAAAGTTACACATGTGGGATCTGAGGGATGAGGATTTTTAAAAATTAACCTAAACAACCCAATCTAATGCAAATATTACGATTGAAAAGTCTTAAATACAATTATATCTAAGAAAGAAAAGATAACAACCTAAACTAATTATCGAATCGCTACTCTTGCAGTTACCTACCAAACAAAAGAAAAAGAGATAAGTTAAATAAGCAAAGAAAAATTAAAAATTAAAAACACTAAAGTTACTCTAAAAATTATGCCTAATCAATCCTAGCAACTGTGCTTTGGTTCCCCAGCAACGGCGCCAAAATTTGATCGTGTCGCTAACCAATCAAAAATAAAATCCTATACTAATCTAGCAAGCAGAAAGTACGGGGTCGAACTATGGGGAACTAAAAGGCTAAGTTACTAAGATTGAATTTAACAAAACTAAATTTAAACTAAATCTATTAATTAATGCAAAAACTTAAACTATGAATATGTGAAGATCTTTGGGATTTCGAATCCCCAATGCTTTTGCCTAACCGATATAACTCTACACTTCAAAGCAAATTAGGGATGGTCTTCCTAGGTATGCCCTATCTTCACAAGACTATCGTCCTTCACGGAAGCTTGGCACGCTTAGTTCGCTGAGCTATAGAACATCTTTGGCAAAACTCAAACACAATCAACTAGAAGATATAGAACAATCAAATTAATGGAATAAGCATGGTTCATCTACATCCCAAAGAAAAGGAACTAGCTACTCATTATCACAAAGTTCATAAGAAAAATAAAGATGAAACATAGGGGTGAGAGAGAGAGATGTGGTCTTTTTCTTCAGCAATGAGAGATGAGAGCCGCATTCGCCGTCTTCTTTTCTGTGGTTGGCTTCTCTTTTATGTCTCCCGCACACAATGAATCCCCTCTCTTTATCCTTCTATTTGACCTTTATTCTTTAGGATTTTGGAAAAACTCAAAACTGAAAAGTTGTAGATATTTTTAATATCGTTCCATAGCATCTTGAATCACCGAAATCCAAGCTCATACGAGAGAGATATGCCCAAAATACTGAAGGTAGGTGTGTTTACCCGATTTTCAAATTTATTACCAATTTTGTTCCTTAGACCTCCACCTGTTTCCAATTTTGCTAAGATCTCACTTTTCATGATTTCTTGGGCAGCAAGATTGAATGTCATGATTTAAAATCCACCAATATCTAATATATTTGCCAACTTTACTACATATTATCTCTAATATCCAAAATCACCTTATTGCTGAAAAATACACAAAAATACTCAATTAGCTCTCTTTAATTAAATAAGTATGGGAAATTAAATCAAATAAATAATGATAAATGCATGCTTATCAGCAACCATATCCCTAAAGATTGCTACCAAGATGATGGAGATTTCATTGTTGACCTCAAGTCCCTTAGAAAGAGGAGGAATAAAAGCAAAAAGAAAAAAATAGACTCACCTCTAGTCTTGCTTTTTAGTTCTGTTCTTTGTTCAGAGTTATGTAAGGTTTCTGCCAATTTGAGCTTCTATTGTTTGGGCTTAGCTCTGACCTTCTCTTGCTTGTTTTCCTTCGTTCCGCCCTCATCCTATCTTTGATAATGAATTCTTTATTCATCTCCAAAAAGCCATGACAAATTTGTGTGACTTCAACCTTTTTGGCCAAGTCATATATCTAAACCTTCTTTGTTTCATACCTTTACACCTAGGATTATAGGAAAGAAGCAACAAAAAAAAATTCTTATTTAGATAGCTGAACGAACGTTGCTCAATTATTATTTTTTAATCATCAATTGAGATGGGCCAATGCCTCCAAGAAATACTGACACTTCGCTTAAGAGGTTTTGTCCAAGCCTATTTGGCATTCTTTTTTTCAGCACTGAACTTGGGTATTTCGAAATGAGAACATAATTCCAAGAAGCCATAGGTCAATTTGTTGCCCCACTGTCATCTTTCTAGGCCTGGTCTAGAGGCACATAGGCTATCTTGGCCCATGGGTAGCTTCATCACACATAGTAACATGGTTCAGAATGTTTTCTTGGTAAAGTCTTGGTCTGGTCCTATTACAGTAGGAAGTGATTCAATATCAAATTACAAGGCACAACTAATGCAGAACTTTCATACATACTAGTGATTTCAGAGGACTTTGGTACTAGCATTGCTTGAATAGGCCAAAACCCAAAGTTAAATTCCTACAATACAACACTAAGCTTTTGATGTGAAAAACACTTGTTCATATGAACAAGCCATTATGGCTATAGGCTTGATATTCTAATTAGTTTGTAGGAAGATTGAGAGACATCCACTGCGAAATTGTAGACTTGCAAACTAACTCGGTACTTCTTCATGATCACTTACTTTATGTGTATGATAAAGCCAAATACCTATAATATACATTTTGTAAAACCCCTTCAATCAATTTTGACCACCTAGTCCTAGTGTAACTTAAGTTATACACAAAATACTTAGGTCACATTGATCCCTCTAACTCCAACTTGATGCCAATCTCTACATTTGTCTCATCCATTGGAACAAATAAAGGCTTTAAACTAATATTTGACGTATAGATGGAACTCAGTTGTAATGGGTAAATATGTGGGTGTAATTCTCTTATTGCACAATGCTAGATATATATGGCTACCTTGAGGTTTCAATGATTGAAGAGCATATATAATCTTATATCCAAAAGTTGGGCCTTCTTTCTGATATAAGCTTGATGAATTATTTATTGACCATGTATGCTAGTTGTGGATCCATGGATAAGGCATACAAAGTCTTGAAAAGGATCCCTTTGGCTGACTCTGTTTTATAGAATTCAATTGTTTGTGGTTACTAGCAAATTCATGGATAAGGCATACAAAGTCTTGAAAGGGATCCCTTTAGCTGACTCTATTTCATGGAATTCAATTGTTTATGGTTATGCACAGAATGGCTTCAATGAAGAATCTATCAGATTCTACATGTTAATGAACAAGAATTTCTTAGGACCTAATCACATGATGTTCATGAGTTAATGAACAAGATTGGCTTAGGACCTAACCACAAGATGGCTTCAATGAAGAATCAATTAGATTTTCCACAAGATTGTATTGTTGACTTTGTAAATTAATCCATTAAAGATCAATGAATAAACAGCCAATAGATTTATATAGAAGACCAAAACCTGTGGTATCTTGAGGACTCAACATAGTAACAACCCTCACATCATAAGATTGAAAATCCAAACACCATTGAGAAAAAAGCTAAAAGCAGCATGTGCAGATTACATAAATTAAATAAACTCTGATAAACTGATACACTTAATCGATTCAAATTAATTACAATGCAAAAACACCAAATATTAAAGACAAACAAAGCAAAAAGCGAAGAAATCTAAAGAACAAACTCGAATAAACTGCGGTTCTAGAATCGGTTAAAAAATATACTCGGTTTTCACAACAAAGCTACTCCTTAAGGAAAACTAAAGAAAAGAGACTCACCCAAGCCCAAATGATGGCCCATTTAGCTGAAAGATTAAGTGATTTTACAACAAGGTAAGGAACGCAACTTGCTAGCTTTGCTTCACTAACGATTTGGCCTAATGGTTTGGATCTCAAATGGAACAAGAAATCCAAATGGTCCTTGGACTAAATTAAAAATCAATATTGAAATAGTTATTTTTATTTTTTCTTCAACTCCAAATCCTAGTTTCTCAAACACAAAACTACAAAAGATAGAGGATGAATTCACTCCAAATGAAGATCCAATGCCATAAGTTAAACTGCCCATTAGCTCTTGATGCAAACCACCCTCCACCCTCAAAAAAGGGATAAAGAATTTATATTTTCTATCATGTGTGCAAACCAACCTCACAATTTTCACCCAATGAAATTGAATTTGTAAGAGTTAAGAGTTATCAAATTTAAGACTGTTTAAAAGTTTTAAAATATATAAAACTAAATGAAATTTAAAAATTAAAAAGTTAACGCATTAAAGATTAAGACTTGAAGTGTTTAAAGTTGTTCAATTCAAGAATTTTCAAATTTTAAAATAATAAAACGTAAATGAAATTGAAAATTAAAAAGTCGGCTAAAACTTAAAACTTAAACACCGCCCTAAGACTTCATCGTGTCAACCACTCAAACTCTCAACTACTCAAACCCTTAGGGTTTCTCCAACGAGCTTCTCAAATACGGAAATGGCTCCATGGATCCATTGAAACCACCTTACATTTAAACAATACAAAAAAAATGCTTTTAATTACATTTAAGATTTTAATTTTATTTATGCCTAAAAGACTTCCGGCCATGTACGAACGCCACTTCGGTTCGATGGCCGGCAATTCTCAACACCATCAACGTCCGTCTCGACGCTCGCAGGAGTCCTCCTCCGCCACGCCCGAATAAAAACCCATCTTCAAGGATTCCTCTCTCGCTCCATCCTCCTCAAAGCCGTCTCGGACTATTTCAACCAGCCGCCGCACGTTCCGGTCCGATTTTAATGGTGGCGGAGCGAGTGTTGAAAATTGACACCCCAATACGAAACCAAGGTATGTAAAAACGTATAAAAGTTTAAAAACATATAAATGGTATACGAACCGCTGAACCGCTCGATTTGGTCGACCAACCCAATGAACCGCACATTAAACATTATATTTGAATTTTTTAATGTTAAAAAAGAGCAACGGTCACGATCTTGCCTGACAATATCGGACGGCTCGCATGGTCGTCCTACGCATTAAATGTGCTGACTCAAGCAAAATCGGAGTCTTGAGACTCCCACTCGGTAACTGCCCATGATGAAGTGTTGAACAACGCGACTACTTGCGATGTATACATATAGAAAGGGACATAGTTTCACATTAAATAACGAAAATGCCCTCCCTTAAAACCCCTAGGCTAAAACCCATCTTTCCGCGAGGCCAGTGACATCAGTTTCCGTTCTCTCGATTTCGCTTCCTCACCGTGACCAATCTTCGAAGAAGGAATCTCTCCATTTCATCGGGTAACTTCTCCTTCTCCTTCGCTGCACTTCAAATGTAGGGCTTAGTACTTCTCCCTCCTTTGTCTTTGACCCTGAATCTCGCTTGACATGGAGATGAAATCCGAAGATAGAAGTGGGAGTTTGATGAGTTGTGATTTTGATTTGTTAACCCGTCGTTTTTTTAAAAAATTTTGGATTGAAGCAAAATTTCTCCTCTGTTCTCCTGCAATCCCCTTGTTGGACTTCTATTTCTGTTTTAATTCTGCCTTTTCCCATAGGATATCCATATCTGTTCGGAGACAATGCTGTCCGGTGTGCTGGAACGTTTTGCATCTAAAACAAGTTGTTATCCATAGTACATCATTCCGTATTTCTAGGGGACCTCAAGAAAATGGCTAGCTTGTAAATGCGCATTGATTGATTAGATTTCATCGCCCTTTGGTGTTAGGAGTGACTCTCGGTACAAAGGTCGGAGGGATTACTGCTCCACTTATCTGATTCATATTAGGAGTTATAATTGAAATGATTTTCTTGTTTCGTATTTCTAAATTAATGTTCTCCGTGACTGAGAAACCTACCATTGAGTTTCTAATCAATTATGTCTTGAACTTTTGCTTTTGTTTAATCTATCTTTGTGTGATTAACTTGGAGCTGCTTTACTTGTTTATGCTTCAGATTTATCTAATTGGACTTGGATTTAACTTATCTATTCTATTATTTTTAAGCGAATTAAGTAGTCTCTCTTTTGTTCAAATTATAGGTTCCCTTATATTATCACACCCACTAAACAGTGAACATATGACCTGTCTCTGAATAATACCCATGTTTTACCCCCTCCCCCCGACCATTAAATAAAAACCCTTGTTAAGCAGACTTATATTTTTCTTTGCAAATCCATATTTTCTAATTACGTTCTGGCCTGCTGCAGATAATGGGTCTATGTGATGATGGCATTTCTACTTGACTACTCCATAGAGCAAGTGGGAGCTCATTGAACTCCTTTGAACATTTGAAAATATTTCCTGATTAACTTACTTTTCTCTCTCCGTGGTATCCATTTTCATTCACTATTTTGATCTTGTAAAGTATTATCTCTGGTGGAAGTTTAAAGATGAACCGACTTAGAAATGCAATGAGATTTAACACTTTACTATGCAATGGAAAAATAAAGCAAGGCCTTCCAGCAACGAGATTCTTTTCTATGGGTACCGAAGAGCCCTCAAGCAAAGGTATTGTGAACCTAATCATTGGAACAAGGTTTAGAACTGAAGATGCAATTTATATTCGATTCTTTTATATTTCATTTATGAAAATCAGAATCCTTGATGTTGTCAAAACATCTCTGGCTGTTGTGTTGAATCAAAAAATTTTCTGTGAAGCCTGCTCTTATGGAACTTCCATTTTTGGGTTATCAGTTTGGAATTATTCACAACTGTCCTGTGGAATTGTGTTTTCGTGGGTTTATTATCTTTTTTGTTTCTTGTGCCACAAGGTTGGACTGTCTCACCCGTAGGAATTATGGACACAATACTTGCTTCTGCCATTTGGAAGGCTGATGTGGTGTTGCCAATCATTAGATATCTAGGGACTGACTTAGATTGGCCACGTATCAAATTTTAGACTCATTTAGTCATCAGCACTTTAGACTCATTTGATCATTAACATTTTCATGTATTGGCATACCATCCCATGAACCATGTTGGTAGTCCATAGACCATGTTGAATTCCTAGATTATTTTTGGTTTAATTTGCCAAATGATCAATTTCATTTTGGTCTTTGGCTTGACTTGTGATCAGGAGACCTTGGGGTCTACTTGTCAATAAGATTTCAGCCCCATCCAGCTTGCCGTGTAGCAGAACTGGATGGCTGGTATGCCTGCCAATTGTTTGATTTTAAGGCTTTTTATATTGTTGTTGGTTGCTGTAGAAGCAAATAAGTATCTGTTGGGGCTACAGAGGACAAAGCGATCAGATTTTATGGGTTGCTTTCAGAGGATGAGATGTTGCCCAGAGTATTCGAGTCTTACCATGGCTCATAGCATCAGAGAACCTACTCACCCTGGTAAGCCTCATCATCAGTTGGGTAGAAGCCAAGTTTGGTATAACATTGCTTTGATTAATCCTGGTATTTGATCTAAGTGGCATGATGATGGTTAAGAGTTTATTTAAGAAAATCAATTTTTGCTTCCAAAGGTGTTCTTTGACATCTCATAACAGCAGCTGCCTTCAGTATCTATGTTTTGCAGAAACCCCATGCCAAGGCTACTGAGTAAGGGAATGGAGTGGCCTGGCTTTCTTGTCAGACATGCTACGACAGTGGGTGAATCTAAGGAGTCTATTTCAGAAGTCGATTTTACTTCTAGTCCTGACATGGCTCCCCGCATCAAATTTAAAAGGCTCGATAAAACAGCAAAGCACATAATGCAGGCATGCCATGTTTTCACCATATTTTGTTGAAATGAAGTCCTTCATTTGCTTCCACACAATCCCAAACCAACCCAAAAAAAAAAAAAGAAAAAGGAAAGCACCCCTCACACGCATTAAAAAAAAATGTATCATTCCTTCCTTTTAATCTTTAATAATTAATACTAGGTTCCTGCCTTGTAGATTTTGGATAAAGAAGCAGTAGAGGAAGTGAGGTCACGGAGAGAGATACCTGACATAAGGCCTGGTTATATCATTCAGCTCAAAGTGGTATGAAATTATGAATTGTCTGGTTGAGTCATTTTTTATTCTTTTTTATTTTTTAAATATTAATCCTTATTTGAGCAGGAAGTTCCTGAGAACAAGCGGCGATCATCAATGCTGAAAGGCATTGTCATAGCACGGCGCAATGCTGGTCTGAATTCAACATTCAGATTGAGGAGGCTTGTGGCAGGGGTCGGGGTGGAATCTGTTTTCCCTTTGTAAGTAAATATGTTATAATGTCCTTTCAAGTTCTTCTTTTTCAGCACCTTGTTCTCTGCCCAATTTACTGCATGTGTCTTGGGAATCACTGCATAAACAAATCTTGACTCTTTATGAAAATAGGTATTTTATATCTATTTGTACCAAATGAATCAATGTGATTGGTAAAATAATTTGTAAATATCGTTTTAAGTATATCGTAAACTAACTGAAAATTTATATCAAGTTAGATATAGAAGGGTTAAATGACTTGCGAAAAACTTCTTCCATAAAAGCATCATGTATTGAAAAACAGTAGAATGGCTAGGTCTGCAGCATAAGGAAGAAAGTCATTCAGAAATATTGTTCCTTTTGTTGATTCAATATTATACATCTTCTATAGCATCCCTCCGCATGCAAACAGCCTAGCAATTTTCTCTTTTCATTGCCCATTGCCCATCTTTTCCTGGAGTTTCTAGCAGCAGTGAGAATTGAAATAAAGAGACAGAAGAGAAGAGAGGAAGGGAAGAAATTCCACTTCAATTCTTTTCATTAATGAGTGCCTTTTTTTTTGGATTTTTTTTTTTTTGGGGGGGGGGGGGGGTCAGAGTCTCTTAGCTGGTAAAATGTGTGTGTGTGTGTGTCTATATAAAATAAAAAATAAATAAAAATAAAGTTAAGGCTACAATTCAGATCTTCCTTGACCAAATAGTTTTTTGAAGTATTCTAGGCCAACTTAGAAGGCTATAATAACTCATACTTGATTAGATATCTCTTTTTTAATGAAAGTTAATTAGGAGAATCCCCAGTTAACCACATACTTGTAATCGAAAGAAACCAAGGACCAACTAAAAGGGGTAATTACATGCTTTTGAAAGAGCCTAAGCTGACTCGCAACTAATCTCATATTCCCCCCCCCCTCCAAAAATAAATAAATAAATAAATAAATAAAAAAGAGATCCCAAACAAAGGATAAATTTTCATCTAACAAGATACTTCCTAATCACTTGCTAGTGGACCCCACTAACAAAGTCCCCTTTAAAGTACTATTTTTCTTCTACCTTTATGGACCTAAAATCTAGGTTTTATAATTAAACCAATTACAAAGTAAAACATTTAAAAAAAAAATTCTTGCTGAATATTGTAGAGCAAGACAATCTTTAGTGATAGATTGATGATTAGCTGTCTTGATTCAGTTATCCAGCACTTCTCTTGAATAAGATAGACATTATTAAGACTGTTGAATTTTGAAATTAAAAATCTATAGTGCAAGGAAAAAGAAATATCCATACATTTCTTTGCTTGGTTTGATCATGATTTTTATCCCCGCCAACATAATCTTCCGGAAGACTTGGCTTCCAATCAGACCATCAATCAATTTACCTTATATTTCTTTCATGATCTTGTCTTGAGGGTTGATAAAACCCTTATAATATCTTGGAAAATTAATACAAAGTTGCAAGAAATTAACAAGATAGTATTGGTTTAATTATGCCAGTCACCCCCACACCCAGAGGTGCCCCTCAGCCTATGGCTGCCCAAAATCACTCATAACACATTCGATACCTCTCCACTCAATTGTCCCTCTATTTATTACCTTCAACTAACCCTAATTCTCTCTCTCTCCTCCACATGGCCTCATCCTAGGGCCCTAACACTACCGGCCCCTCGAAAATCACCTTGTCCTCAAAGTTTTTCGAGGGGCCGGTAGTGTTAGGGCCCTAGGATGAGGCCATGTGGAGGAGAGAGAGAGAGAGAATTAGGGTAAGTTGAAGGTAATAAATAGAGGGACAATTGAGTGGAGAGGTATCGAATGTGTTATGAGTGATTTTGGGCAGCCGTAGGCTGAGGGGCACCTCTGGGTGTGGGGGTGACTGGCACCATTAAACCAGTACTATCTTGTTAATTTCTTGCAACTTTGTATTAATTTTCCAAGATATTACAAGGGTTTTATCAAGGGTCTTACTTGTTCATGCATGGACTGGAGGCATTCATCTGATTGTGTTGGGTTGACTGAGGCCAGGAATATTATATTGCTGAAGCCAAACTGAAATCTATTTTTCAAGTCTGACGGATCAATTTCTAGCAACAAGTTTCAACTCAAGGTAGTTGTTTGATAAATACATGGGCTGAAATATGATTGGCCATGAACTGGTGATTTTTGCCGACCAACTACCAGCCACACATGCACATTTAGTTCACATAGCTGAACATGATAGTATGGCTGTAAGGGGAATATGTGACAAAATTTATTATTTGGCTACTCGGTTTGATTTTAACTGGTTCCATTTTTTCAAGTTCCAGCCTAAGCATATGGATTTTGACATTCCAAAATGAAACCAAGGATTGCTACCTATTTGGTCCAACAATGCTCCTTGGGTTTTGCCATTAGCTAAATGACTTTATTTCCACCCCTTTTTTGGTACCCCTCGACAATTCATTCAACCCTTCTACAGCTTGGGATTGAATGTTGAAGTTTGTGACAGTAATAGCAGCTTAGAAAACCAGAATACGCAGAGAAGAGGAGAGGTTTCATGAGAAACTCTCCCCCCTCAACCCAATTTATTAGTAGGCAGCAAAAACAATCTCCGTTTAGGAATAACTGGGTTACACAAAAATACTAACTAACGTTATACACAAAAATTGAAACTTAGTCTAGCGGTGTGAATGCTTGTCAACCAAGCTACAAGGGGTTGCTCTTCAACCAAGCAACCAAAAATAGAATCATAAGCCAAAATGGAAAGTTTGTCACAACGTTATTAACACAGGTAATGGTTTTTTAAACCCAAAACCAAGTTTGGGAAGAATTAATACATAGGAACAAGAGTTCCATTTCAATTTTTATATTTGACAGAATGGTCTGGTCAATGACTTCATTAAGTCAGATTATTTTTAAGGTTGGTAAAATGTTTATTGAACTTTTATGGTTTTCCTGTAACAAAATTTTGAAAATATAATAGGGTTTATGTTTGCGGGCTGTGATGGATCTCTACTTCATAACCCAGCACTGAGTAGAGGGGGGGATCAAGTTTTACAACATATTCTCGTGTCTGGCAAACCATTTGTGCCAGCAGTTCCTGTCTCAGTGAGCCTGTTCTGTAGGTTAGGATACATTTGGCCTGTTGATGATGAGGGTGTATTGATGTTGGAAAAAACGTGAACATAAAGACACCAAAGTGTTGTTTCACATGAACAGTGTCACAGCCCTTTACTAGAAGATCCTGGGGGCCAAAGACCAGTTCATGGGAAGACTTTTTATCTTTGAAGCAAATCTCAGTTTCCTAGAAATCCAAGACAAGATGGTCATGTAGTCCAAAAAATACCAGGTTCCATCAAGTTCCAACTGATTTCAACAGGTTTCACTGATACTTCAGAAATTTCAATAGTTTTGACGAATGAGCACCAACATTTTGACTAATTTTAACTAGTTTCAACCAAACCAGTTTCGGTATTTCAATGGTTTTTACCTTTTTTGGCCAGCCCATCACATGTCAAATTCTACCCAAAAAATACTTGGTTTCAACCTGTTTCAACCAAATTTGGTGTCTTGCTGTCAAAATCTTTGTCAGAAGCAATATCTTCATCCTTGGTTTCAACCAGCCCATCTATGCATATTTACTTTTTCTTTTTAGAAAAATTTAGTTTAGGAAAGTTTTCATAAACTAGGAGTAGTTTGTAATATATGAAAGCATAATAAGGGAGACTGTGATGCATGCGAGCTATCCTCGTTCTCCCTTTTCCCTTCTCCTTTTATTCTTCTTTTTTCTGAATCTCCTTTTGGTCCCGAGGCTGATTACAGGCACTAAAATCGCAACAAGTTTGATTTGACTCAGGAATCTGTGCCCAAGATTGTCAGAACGCAGTTTTCCTAAGGTACTGATTGCTGCCTTGTGATTTTGGTGGTGAAAAGAGAAGATATGAGAGAGTGATTCTGCTTCATTGGGTTGCACTACTGCCCATAACAGGTAGACCACCAATACTACTAAAAAGAAAAAGGGAAGGTGAATGAAGAAGCAAGAAAACAGAAAGAAGGGGACTGGGAATGTGGAAGTTGAGAGATAAATTCACTAGATAAGGAAAGAGGAAGAAATAAGGTAGCAGGAGAAACAACAGCCAAGGTGCCTAGCCTAGTTAGGCGCACATTCAAAACCAAAAATCTCAATATCTTATTCTAACCCATTGTCCCATTATACTACTCTAATAACCTCCATCCATTACTTGAATACAATTAATAAAAAAGGACCCAAACGTATTCTAAAAGAGAAATGTAGTAAACTAGGTAGCTGCCTCAAACCAAGAAACCAAACTTCTATGTTATTCTAATTTTCATTATTCTACTTTTCATGATATAAAGTGTGCATGATATGCTCTAAATGTCAAGGTCCGAGAAGGGTGGGAAGGTGGGGGGAAATTTAAACCTCTAAATGTCCTGCTGGACCAGTACTATAATTGGACTTGGGCTGGCCTATTGAAGTGCTGCTGCATTCATAGGTAGAGGATTCGATTTGGTTTGCTTAGTACTGGCTGCACTAGTTATGATAACGCTCGCTCTTTCTTTTGCACCAGATCCTCAATTTAAGCCCTATTGTTCTTCTCCTTTTTAGTTTTATATTGAAGAGAATGTACAGTGGAAGTTCTTTACTTTTAATTCTGACATGCAGGATTTGTTTAAAGAACTACAAGAGTACTTTTGATCTGTGAATATTATCTAAGCAGAAATATGTAATATCCATTGTGTTTTATGTTGTAGAGCTTGAGAAAACTAATTTATGGGCACAGATTCTGGATCTTGAAATGATCTTGAGAACAATATTACCTCTTGTTATACATATATAGAACCTAGATTCCAAATGAATAAATGCTGGGGACAGACTTCTGGTTGTTGAAATGATCTTGAAGAACAATATTACCTCTTGTTATATATGTAGAACCTAGATTTCAAATGAATAAATTCAAACTTGAAACGGATCTTTCCACTTCTCAAAGATTGAGGGCCCAAGGGATTGATCAAGGAAGATCTCTTGTTCTTATTAGGAGTTCATGATTTGTTCCGCATATGTGTGGTAAAAAGAATGATCTTTTACTTCAAGTATAATAAAATATGGCAAGTGTTTGACACACACACACATGTATGGTGGGGAATGGTGGGGGCAGGAACTAGGGTACATATTTCTTTGGGTGGTGGGGGCAGAAACTAGGTACATATTTAGGGGTGGTGGGGGCGGAAACTAGGTACATATTTCTTTGAGTCGATGGCATGAATGTTTAGGCCAAGAAATAAATGGGGTAAACTGTAGGATCACAGAGTAATTGTGCAATGCCATCTTTATCCAGTGGCCTTCTGGGTAGGCCACTCTGAACTTCAGGCGGTCTTCATACTATTATTAGTCGGTTTATTGTTTTCTCTCATCAGTTGTTATTCCTCTTCCTGTGACGACGTCGTCATCCTTGTAGATGCACTTGATTTTGTTTGTCACTAACTGCGAACCAATGGGTGATGACTGATGACAGATACTCTCCAAACATCAAGGAGATTAAAGTGCTGGACAAGAAGAAAGTGAGAAGGGCCAAACTCTACTACCTTAGGGACAAGATGAATGCCCTCAAGAAACATTAACTGTAGAGTACTTTATGATTGAAGTTATTGGGAGAGGAAAAGCAAAGTGACTGCTTCGATCATGTGTTTGAGCAAAGCAGGTTTTGTTGGGCAATGCGAGCACTTTTTGCCAGAAATATGATCTTCCTTGACATGATACTATAGTTGTTGTCCTGGTTATTTTTGCCATATTATTTTGACACAAAAATTTTTGTTACAATTTTATAGCAAACCTGATATACTCAAGAGTTTTCTACCTGTACTCGATTTATTGCATAAATTAAAAACTGTTGGATGGGTTTCTGTTATTTTGTTGGTGTGGAACTTGAGATTGGGATGTTAAATCAATAATTGAAGTATATTCCCCGTGAAGAGACTCCATACACAACCCTAATAGCGCTGCTACCCTAATGCATTTATAAAGGAATGTTTTTCTTGCTTGATTCACTGTTCAAGTAACATGTTGAATTTGTTATGGAGCTCTCTAAATTGTGGTTCAGCAACCCCTAAACGAAGAGATAGAGATTAACAGTTTCCTGTGTCGATGGTAAGCTTCAGGTGACAAAAAAGTATTATACAGAAAAGGCAACATCAAAGGCCATATCTAAACCATGTCCAGAAAAAGAGAGGAAGGGGAAAACTAGACTGTATGTATGGTTAGCTTTTATGGTAAGGTTAAGGCTTCTTGTTCATATTTTTGACTGAATCAAGGCTTCAGAGTCTGCTTCAAAAAATCACTGGGGAGCCTGGTGATGTTTTAAGGCATTATAGGTTAATCTCTAACAATGTAGCTTACCAGTTGATTTTGCTCTTGCCAAACATGTATAAATTCCTTGGTTCTTTGTAGCCCCTTGCATAGGTTTAGAATACTACTCTCAGAAGTTCGAGCACTCGAAAGGATTGATAATTTTACCAACAGTGGCAACTAGGGGTGTAAAGAGACTGGATTCGGATCGGATAATGGTAATACCATATCCGCGTCCTATTATATTCGGACGAATTCAGATAATATCCTATCGGTTTTCGGATGGATTCAGTTGGATTCAGATGATAATCGAATTAGTTATTTTCTCAAGTAAATTCTTCTAAATGGGCATTAATAACATATCGAATACAAGTTTTCAACTACATGTTTACATCTTTACTTTTTATTTGTGAGGGCAGGTTTGAAATTTAAGAATTTAACAACTTTGGTAGTTATTTTAGTAAAAAGAGAAATTAGAAATATAGTCAAAATCACAGGTAAAAAATTTATAAAAATAAGAAAAATAAGTAAGTTAATCGGACAATTTTATCTGACGGATAATAATCGGTAAGAAATGAGTATTTACCATATCCGCATCCTATTATTAATCAAACAGATTCGGATACCCCCTAAATGGATGCGGATGCGAACTCAAAAGCGGATTTCAGTTATCCATTTACACCCCTAGTGGCAACAAGAATATGGTTGAAAGATGTCTTTTGCCAATATGGTCTACATCATTCTTTCCCTTTTACCTATGGATCCTCGTTTAAAGATGCCTACAATCATCACGTCCATTTTATTTATTACTTCAAGTTATTCTTAATTATTTTTTATTACTTGTTAGATATATGGTTTAAGTTCAACTTCTGTTCCAACTTCCAATTTCATTAGATGCCTTGGTCATTAGATGCTTCTGATTATATTATTTGTTTGAAAAATCGGCTTTAAAAAAAATGCATTTGGACTGAATGGTTAATGGCTTAATTAATTTTGGAAATGCATTGAGAAGGTTAAATGTACTTGGCGTCAGATTTAAATCGATTTATCGGTACACAAGATTAATCCGAACCCAGTAGCATCTACCACTTGGGTAATAGTACACAACTTATAATCTGAGGGGTGGCTCAGTTGGCAAAAGACCAACGCTTCCACATAAGAGGTCATAGTTTGAATCCCCTCGGGACCAAGGGTGAAGCTCCGCCTATGTTTATTATATAAAAAGAGCCTTGAGGATGTAGTCTTATATATAAGTATGTATACCAAGCAATATTTAGGCTGCCTTTGTTTGCAAAGGTAGAGTGGGAAAAAAAAAACATGTGGACCCCATATGTAGTGGGATGACGGAGAATGAAATGAAAAGAAAGGATTTTGTGGAAAAGTGATAGTGGTGAGTCCCACATTTTACTTTTCTCAACTTTTCCACGAAGTCCCACCAAATATGTGGGTTTTAAAATGGGTTGAAATGGGAAAGTTGGGCTGCCACATCATTAGACAAGCTTCTTTGATTCAAGGAAGCTTGTCTCTCATTTTCCCACCTCATGCAACCAAACAATTTACCATTTTGGGATTTCAGGGAAAAATAAAAAATCTACACTTTTTTCAAGAATTTTCTCATCTCACCTTTAATTCCAGCAAACAATAGCAGCGTTAAGGTTGATAATCTATTTTTCAAGTATAATATGTGAACTGATCCTTGGAGTTCCCAGTTTTACCCTCTCTATGGTTTCCATATCCCTTAAGAAGCTCCACCTTCACTAACGGGTTTTCATTATCAGTCATTTTTGTGCCTGCAAAGTACGAGTGTAAGTGGATAATCAAAATCCACTTCCAAATTCGTATCGGCATCCGTTTAGGGGTATTCGAATCCGTCCGATTAGTAATAGGATGCGGATATGGTATACCCCTTTCTTATCAATTATTATTTGTCCAATAAAATTATCCGATTAAATTACTTATTTAGATTTATTTTCTTATTTCTATAAATTTTTTACCAGTAATATGTGTATATTTTTCTAGATTCTCTAATAAAATAGCTATCAAATTGCTAAATTCTTAAATTTCAAACCTAGCCCTAAAAATTAAAATGGTAAAAATGAAAACATATAGTCGAAAACTTGTATTTCAACTTGTATTCAATCTGTATTCATACATTTAGAAGAATCTACTTTAAAAAATAACTATCCGATTTCCACTGAATCCGTCCAAAAACCGATAAGATATAATTCGAATAAGTCCGAATATAATAGGATGTGGATATGGTATTACCACTATCCAGTTCATTTACACCCTAGTGTAAAGCTAAACTCACTCAAGAAAATTGCCCCCAGGACATTGAAATAACACTCTACATAATGTTTTACATCATTAGGTAAATGATAGATTTGTTTGGGCACCTAAGCTTCACTGCGTTTGTACATATCTCCAAGCTGTTTGCTCCACCACTAAAATCAAGATGTTATTTAGGGCACCTGAAAACAACTAAGTTGCATCTTTTTGTCAAACCTCATATTCTAGTTTCTTTTAACCATTAGCGCTTTCTCTTCTTGAGGGAGCTGCCATGAATGTTCTCACTCCCAACCTACTTCGATTGCATCAGAGTGCTTGTCATCAGAGAGGAATCATCTTCACCTCATATTGCAGAACCCTCAATTTCTCTGAGGTCAATTTTAATGACTCATGTTCAGAAGGTTCAGGACATCCCAATATAAAAACTTTTCTTGATCATCTGGAAGAACTCCACACCTGTTTTGCTAAAAAAGCTTTTTTCTCATACGCACAGACAAGCCCCAATAATTGCAGCTTCAACAAGTTACCATATCCACCATTATTTCATTTCAAGAGACTCTGGAGGATAAATTTGTGCGCTCTTATATCTGGGTGCATCCTACATGACCAGACAACATTCTTTTTCCCTATAATTCAAAAAATCTCCAAGATGTTCAAAAAGTTTAACAAGGCCCCTCCCAAAAAACAGAGGCTTACTGATTTACAGATTCAAGAATTGAGAAACTATGGAAAAAGAAAACCTTCACCTTTCCCCTTTCTATCTTTAACAGGGAAAAAGATACAAATGCATGCAATGACAACATACTTATATGTTCTGACAACCAAATATAATCATTAACAATGAGAAGCACATAAAGTTTCCATCATCAACCTTCATCGGCTGCATCATTGCCACTACATGTCTTGAGACCAGAAATCGTCGTTCTCATCCTGCCATGTTCTCATCAGTTTCCGATGCTTTAGCAACAGAGTCCTCCAACGCCTCAAGGAAAGACAACACAGTGAATTTATCTATAGAATTAAGACCCAAAACAAAAATAAAAATAAAAACGGAGGATTAGAAACGACTGAGCAGAAGCTTAGAAAGCCAAAGAACAATAAAGAACATGGCAATTGGATGCTCCCCTCGCCTTCCCCCTTTTCTGACCAGCTAATAAAGTAGACATTTTAATACCACTGCTACTATGAACCCATGCAAGACTTGGCAAATCAAATATTTTGTACCTCAATGAAGTCATAATAATAGTTACTGCCATCATCATGACAGTACCATAGCAGTGGCAATAATATCACCAACCACAACTGGGATGTGGGGAAGCAAATAGGGAGTATATAGAGATTCTCCAAAATGCATGAAATCTAACATCCTGAGTTAGTTTAGTTCATGAAGAGTGAGTACTCACATTTACTAGGGTCAACTCCAAACTGAGTCAAATCTATCTGCCCTGTTCTAAGGACCTGTACAAGTTCAAAGCATCACATGCAATCTTTAAGCAACTTGATATGAAAATGCCATAAAAGAAGGAAAGAATCAAATAGAAAAAGAAAAAAAAAATCAGAAGTAAGAAGGGAGTTCTCACAAAAGTAAATGCTTCTACTTGTTGACGAAAAGGTGGACTTTGAAACAAGTCCATAAGCTCCTCAGGAGTCCATTGACCCTATAAAATAACAACCATTACAAAGTTTTGCAAATAACAGAACAAGATTTAGAGGAGACTACTGCAAGTTAGTTACCTCAGGCAAATATGATGCTAATTTCTGTTCCAACGGCAACCTCTCAATCAAAGGCATTATTAGATCAGGCTTCAAAATATCTCCTAATTCCAAACCTAATAACAGGAACAGAATGTTCATTTTTCTGTACCTCAAAAAAAATCAATAAAAAGCTACGCCTTTTGCAACCCATAAGCATAAGTTTAACCTTAAAAATGGCTCACGTGCAATTACGGGACGGGTACAAGTACAGAGATCTCCCAGGCCACAAATTCCCATCACTAAATAATCCTAGACACCATACTTTGTCTGATAGCATATGTCCAAAGTGGCACATACACTTGAAATCTTTAAAGCACTCTCTTGCTCAAAGTCCATACCAGAAATCCCCCCCACCCCGGCAGGGGGACCTGGCAATGCCGTGGATTTATTCCACAGTTTTTATAGTCTCCAGTGGGATCTGGAATGGAGTAAGGTTAGTAAACAAGAAGACGGGGGATGTCTGAAGAATATGTTCTGTTATTGGTGAATTTTCTTTGTGCACCGAGCAACAAAGGGAGAAAACGAATAATGGGGGTAGATAGATTTAGTTTTGATGATGAGAAGAATTCTTTTAAATGGAAAACTCCACCTCATGGTCCATCTGTTCAAAAATGTTAGTTTTTCTTTCTTTGAAGGGAAAAGGGTAATGATCCCTCCCCTCTACATGGGAACAGAATTGGGTAACACTGCCTGCCTACTTGGAGCAAGCAACATGCTAAACTCTCTCCCTTTTCTGTTTAAATGCATACAGAACATTGATCCTGCAACTATTCTTCAGGCTTTTTATTTTGTATACATGTCTCCATTGCCTCAGTGAACTCCTTGCCTTAGCCTATGAATAGAAGAACAGAAGAGGTCACTAATTAGGATCATCAGATCGGGCAGGTTCAAACCCACCACCACAATGCCCCCATAGAGAGAGGCTTGGGGGGGGGGGGGGGAGAAGATCTATGCAGGGCTGGTCCATTCAATGGTTGATCTGACTACACCATGTATCCCACAAGAATCCACCCCACCCCCACGGGCGTTGGAAGACCATCCTTGAAATCTGACTTTAAGGTACCAGTGTTTCCTCATCTATTGATGCATTACCTCCATCCTGGTCTTCAGTAGCATCTACAGCAAAAATCAAGTAAATATGTAAGAGCAACACTATAAAGTAGAAGAGTAAGACGACCCACTGCTAATAGAGACATTCCTCAAAAGGGAATGGATCATTCATACCTGGAGGTGCAATGTTACTTAATATTCTTTGAAGATCTGCCAATTGTACAGGTCCAGATGATGATGTAACATCCATAGTAGCTTCCCCACCCAGGTTTGAGCCGACCAAGTTTCCAGCTCTGAGTAAGAAACAGTGCTCAAGAAGTGAGTGACAAATTCTGGATCAAGAATGCTTTGAGACAATGAAATTCTTAACGAAAATATAAGGCAGTGCCATCCCAGAAGAAGAAGGAAAAAAAAGACAGCACAATGATTATCGCACCAAGACAGTGGAGATCCTCTAATGCAGAATATGATATAATTAATTACTTTCCTGCATTATGAAATAGATTTCATGTTTACTAATTCATAGCCAGGATCCATAGATTATCAGTAGATCTGATTACATGATATCATAAGCCATTATATCATATGTTATTCTAATCCTAAAAACTTCTAAGTTGTGATTTCTTGTGTGTCAATTCCTTCCTCCATCCCTTTCAATCTTTCTCCCTCTCTGTAATTTGTGACCACCTGCAAGGGTTTTCAACATATCAACCTGTAAACATTCACGAGCTTTATAATCTAGTGAGTTCCAGAAAAACAAACTTCTTCCCCAGTTCTGGATTTCTTCTCTTGATGCTCTGTTAGCTAAAAGAAAAAAGGCAAGTTGGATGGTTGAGACATAGAGTTATTTCAAAGTTCTATCTTTCAATGGAGAGCATGCGATCGGATCAACATCAGATTGACTCCTTTTTCTTCACCCACATTTTTCTACATGAGAACATCAAACTGTCTGCATCACAAATCCCATTTTTCCTTCATATGGTTCTTTCATTTGTTGGGTCTAGGTCCCCTGACAGTGCAGCAACCATATGACTTGGAGACCAAACTATGTCCAGCAGAGGTCCGCAAGATTTTTTATGCACCACAAACTAAACTTTAATTGAAGAGACACACGACCATACAAAACTTTCACCTCTATCACGTTTGGCACAAGTTCTTGGCAGCCATTTCAGTATACATACTGTTTAATCAGCCTAGGGACCATAGAACAAAACCATCGAAACTTGCGAAATTTCCACCGAAATTCCATTTTGAGAACCTCGAAATGAAAAACTAGGGGACTGCAAAGAAATCCCAAGTTTCAATCGAAACAGTCAAAATTTCGTCAAAACTTGTTGAAACCTCGAAACCTATCAAAACTTGTCCAACCCAGCTGGACCAGCTAGTTCATGAGAAGAAATTTCCCAAATTTTGTGGGAAACATGGAAAATTTTGTGGAAACCTAGGATTTTTTCCTGCAAGTTTTGTAGCTTTTCCAAATTTTCATTTTTTTGTTTCTTCCATGTTTCCCCAAATACCACAACAAATACCCCCTCCATCAGGACTTCCCTATCCAAATTGCGTATTCCCTCAGATTGGTTATCTTAAGTATGTTGATGACCAGACTTATAAAGTTACAGTTGTTTACCTTGACAACCATAGGCATAAAATGTCATGGAATGTCTATGTTCGTTGGTTGGAGGAGAGAATGTTACTAGCATAGTATTGCTCAGCTCATAGGATGGATCCACTCTTCGCACTCCTCTTGGCACTAAGTTGTACTTTCATTTTATTGTCAGTTACTTTGTATTTGATGTTTTGAAGTTAGAAATTATATATTGAATGTTATGTACTTAAGTAGTTAAATTTATAGTGTACTTCTTGGACAACTCTACATTGATGTTATGTACATTGAATGACATATCTACATTGATTTTTTTATCAAAATACAGTCAATGTGTTCTTTATACTCTAATTAGCTTAAATGCAAAGTCCCACCCTAAAATACTCCCTAAAACCTGTCGAAACTTGCACGAAAAAGTCCCAAGTTTCTTCGATATTTCCTAGTTTCCCACTAGGTTTCCCATTTTCACCTGGTCAAAACTTGAGTTTCCCTCGGATTTTTTTCTATGCTAGGGACTGCCTTTTTCTGTTGACATTTGCACAAGTTAAGGAGCTGATGCCTTGGTGCACAAGTCATGGAGCTTCTGCCTGGAGTTTCCTTTTAGGAAACTTTCAATTTTCTTTTTTGTTTCTATTTTAGTACTTGCTATTTCTATTTGTTTCTATTTAGGACAGAATCCTCTATCAGTTTATTCTGTCCTTTTCATGTACTAGTTGTTTCCTTTATTTAGGACAGATTACATGTCCTCCAAGATTGTCATTTGGAGGAACTGAATATTATAAATAGAAGACCTGCGACTCTGAGAAAACAATCCAGAATCGCAAGGTGCGGTTAACCTGCTAGTTCTCCTCTTCTTCTTCTTCTTCTTCTTCTTCTTCTTCTTCAGTCTTCTTCTATTTTTCCTCTTCTTTCTAAATTTCCTTTCAATCCCTAGGCTGATTACATGTGCTGAAATTCTAACATCATATCAGTACAGGTTTAATCAGCCTAGGGACTCTCTCGTCATTGATCAAATTCTGAGTTTTTTCTTCTTATCTGGTGCACAGCCACCTATAGCTGTTATAATCAATGTGGTAGTAATTTCTCCAATGACGTATGAAGTCATCTACCATTCCTACTGCTGGAGACTCGGGGTGGAATGTTTTCTTATTGATTGAGATCTGAATATACATATGCCTCTGGTTTATTGGATCGATCTGCTATTTTTTGCCCCCCCCCCCCCCCCCAAAGTCTAGGTTATAATTGCTATGCGGCCTTCATTCTGTAATTGATGTTGAGGCTGCTGAAACTTTGAGGGATTATTGAATCTACCTAGAAGGAAACTCAATCACAATCTGGGAAGTTTTTGGTGGTTTGGTAACCACATCCTATTGCCCTCTTTTCTTCTAGCAGAGACTTTTTTTGGGATTTTCTGGTTCATGACTAGTTGCATCAATTTTTATTTTTTTAAATATTGAGGAAATATTGTTGGTTGTTGCAATACCAAAGTACTGTTGCCTTCTTCCCTGGTTTTTTGTAACTAAGGTTGAATGTCACCTTCTATTTTCTATTTTCCTTCAAAAACTTCTACTTTGTATTCCTTCTTCTTTTTTTCCCCCCTTCGGTCGTTTGTTTGCTTTCTTGATTGAGGGTTGAATATTATCACATTACTTACCTACTTTATCTGATTTTAGCTTCTCTTCACTCAATCACTAGAAATTCTCTTCCTTTATCCCATATTCCTTTCATTTCCATCACTTCTTTATTTACCAATAGGCCCTTAAAAAATCTGGTTTATTACAGAATTGCCATTGGGCTTATATGTTAACTATTTTTTGGTTGGACTCCTATTACATCAACTTTTGAAGCTTGGCACATGCATGCACCTTGTTTGGAGATTTCGGAAATTGTTTCTAGGATTCAAACTTGGAAGAATAAAGACTATGTCTACCACAAAAAGGCACATTAGAAATTCTTGCTTGGAATCTTCCTATATTGGAAATTGGTTGTCATTAATTCTCCACGTGCAATGCTACACCTTCTATATTTACTCAGGATTTGTTGAAGAATATTATTGGTGAAGATCTTTTTCCTCCTAAGTTGGTATTCTACGTCAATACATTTACCTACCTACTTGGTCCACAGTAACCAATACTACCTTACTTAATCCGCAGTAACCTAGACTGCCTTTTCCTCACTACTTGGTCCACAGCAACCAATACTGCCTTTTACCAATTCATAACTTTGCCTTTGCCTTCTTGCAAGAGGTTGTATGTGGACATTAGAGCTACAATTTTTATTTGTTAGTGTGGAGATTCTTCCATACTACTGGCATTATTTGGATAGTGCCTTTGATGTTGCGATACTTATGGATTTTGCCAATTGTATTCATCATTGGATGGTTTGTTCAACATAAAGAATCAAAGCTTTTTTTAAGTTGATTATCTCCTGGGTGAAATTCTCTAAGTGTTTATCAGCATCTACTATTGCTACATGATTCAAAACTGATGTCTTTCAAGTTTATTCTTATTTGTCCAAGTTGGAGCTTTCTTTGTTTATACTCTAGCTTGAGGGGAAGTGTTGAGATTTACACAAGTTATGGAGAAGCTGCCTAGGAGCGGAAGTATTGGAGCTGCTGCTTTGGTGCACAAGTTTTGGAGCTGCTACCTTGGTACACAAGTTTTGGAGCTGCTGCCTGGAGTTTCCTTTTTGGATACTTTCTATTTTTCTTTTGTTTCTATTTTAGTACTTTCTATTTCTGTTTGTTTCTATTTTGGACAGAATCCTCTATCACTTTATTCTGTTCTTTTCATGTAATAGTTATTTCCTTTTTTAGAGGACAGATTACTTCTCCAAGATTGTGATTTCCAAGATTGCAATTTGCAGAACTGAATAATAGAAGACCTGCGATTCTGAGAAAACAATCCGAAATCGCAGGATATTGTTAACCTGCTGGTTCTTCTCCTTCTTCTCTTCTTCTTCTTCAATTATTCTTCTTCTTTCTAAATTTCCTTTCAGTCCCTAGACCGATTACAGGTGCTGAAATTCTAACACATACCTTGAGGAAATCTCATCTTCAACCATGTCTTCTGACATTTCCGACGTTTGCTGGGGAAGGAAATCCTGAGGTACTTCTTCATCACCAAATGCTGCCAAATTAGAAGGATACAATAGTTTAGAGAATGATCAGGCATTATTGCACAGAGAGCACCATACAGTTACCTGTAATGAAATGCTGATTAATGTGGTAATTGACTGAGCTGCATATTTGGGAATCACCATCAGCTCTTGGCTCCTGAGACCAATTGAAAAAGGCTAAGGTGAAAACACTAGAAAAGTAGTATGTTGTGAACATTCAGAAGGTGGAAAACAGCTGACCTGCATCCAGAAAAAGAATCTTCTGTCGTCGGTGCTAAACTTCAAAACATATACCCTATCAGACGATTGAGTGACCTGAGTTACACAAGATATAAGTGACATGAAGATACAGATAGTACCTCAGAAATCTGTGTAATTGAAAGTCAAGAATTTAGCAATAATGAGATACCTTCTCAAATACTGCCTCTTCAGGAAATACAATCTGCTCCTGTTATATCTTGTATCAAGGGAAACTAGATGAGGTCAAAAACAGACACGTGCACAGGAAGATGGTTATTATACCTTTATTAGCATCAGATGTGTGGAAAGGTGCTCAGCTGGAGATAGGGACAAGCTAGATCTCCCTCTAATTCTCTTCTGGCAGTGTTTACAGATTGGGAAGGGGTCATGAGGAGAAGAGAGGGGAAGGAAGGTGGAGTGGAATAAAAAACACAATGGAAGATGATTGTTTTCATAAATCGCAACCTTTTGAGCATGAGGAAGGAGAAGAATGGTCATCATTTTACGTAAGGAAGGTGCCTGTCAAGAGGACTGCCTCTAAAGCCGTGTGTTTCAGTTCCAGTCGGTGTTCCAGAGTTTCTAGAAATCAATACAACTGGCATACGGCATTGGTGCTTAACTGCAGCTCAGGTTTTCATATGAGAACCATTGTTGTACGGCCTAAGCTGCACAGATAGAATCCAAGAAAGGTGGGTCCCATGAGAACCTGAGCCACCCTCTTGATGGTTTGAGCTCGTAAATGAATAATTACAAACAGTTTGATGTCAAAAATAAAAATCAATACTTTATTACAGCATCTGATAGTGTACGGATTGCTTCACTTTTAAGCTAAAAAATTCAAAATATCTTTGAGGGAAAAAAGAATGAGATCAACATAGGATCTGAAAGGATATCACAAAAACATCTAAATAATATATTTCCATTTATTTATTAGCAAAAGTATATAAACGATGCAGCATTTAAATGAAGCAAGGCAAAGTTTACATGAAACAGAAAACAACTTTCCTGGGTGACACAATCTGCCTCATGGTATGTTGGTGGACAGAATTTCATGGTATGTTGGTGGATGGAATTTCATGGATCAGTAGACTCCAAGATGCACTCCTTTAAGGTTTCAGCCAGAATAGAGATTGCAAAGTGGTAAAAAGCTTCAAAAGAACTCAATAAAAACATTAGACGACTGGAAAAAAAGAAAATACGACAAAACACAACCAAGATTGACTTTGAGCCTGAAAATTTTACGCTTGGACAATTCATACCATTTCTTAAATATCCAGTCAGTGGATTTGCCACATCACCTTCCATGTGGCACAAGGTGAACAGTCAAGAACTCGCTAACAACAATTTTTTTCAATCAAACATATCGGCATACAAGAAATCAATGAAGAAAGATGCATAATCAATTGAAAAGCAATGCTAGAAGATCATCTTATCCCTGACCTCTTGTGACTACACTGCAACTAGAAACAAGGTCACCAACAAAGTCCTAGGATTGCCTAGAGCCACAATCATCTCAACTCTGCACACAATCAGGAAAAATGGATATAGCCACCAACCACCACCTCCCTGGCATATAACTACAAATACAAATGTGCTAAAATCCTAAAGTAAAGCCATACTTTGTAAGTACAGCAAAACAGATTGGTACAGCATCGCACAAGATCTATCTGAATTTATCACACTGTTTCTGTTAATCAGTGTTGCACCAAAAAGACTAGTTTACCACCAAACATTGGGTTTCAGCAGTGACCCCAAACTATATCAAGCAATGAAGCTGTTGTTTATATAATCTTATTCCTAACAGATAAGTGAAACAAAGATAGATGACACTTAAAGAAGGATACATCTTCAATTTCATTCCGAGTTCGATCAAGCCACTGAAAACGGATCAAAGCGTCCTCGCCCTAATAAATAAGGTCAATAATATTCATATTAACAGAACAAACTACAAAGCATGATCTAGGAAGATAAATGAATAACACAATATGGATCAATCAATATTTGGCTTTTCTTCAGTACAAAATTGAATAAATTTTCCTGTACACCAAAAATCTCATCTCATCTGAGATCACCTTACCCTTCCTAATCGAACAAGCCCTTTACGTGTATCTGGAACTACTCGTGTCCCCTCAGTCAACATCTTACCAGCACGGAACTCCAGTAGAATTTCCTGCATATAATATCAATCAAGGCAAGTCCAGGGTCACATATTTATGAAATGTCGACATCTAAAGATTTATGTGCTCACAATTGGTAAAGAATCAAAAATCAAGCACACAAAGAGAGAGAGAGAGAGAGAGAGAGAGAGTCAAATTACCCTAATACCCCAAGAGATGGAGGTTCAACTTCAAAAGAAAAATCCTACCCACTTGAGAAGATCTTGGCCGAATTGACTTCATTGAGAGGGCAAGACTGACCTCGAGTTCAACTCTTGAACCATGTGAGCAACTCCTCCAAGAAGTAATTGCATGGTAAAGATAACTGCCCTGGCAGTTGGAAGGTCCCAGACCTGAGGTTTATGGAGTCAAACTCCACCTTTGTTTCTCTCCCCTACAGAGAAAGTGATAGCAGCTCCCAAGGCATCCTAAGGCCTTCAATGCAATTCAATATTCTTATAACTAAACACTTTTATTCTCCCACAACCGGGTTAAATAATAAGCCACAACAGCTAAGCAATGAGACTTCAAAAAAGACTTGAAAATTAATAGAAAAGAGACTTGTGTTCACTAAACAAACTCTAAAACAAGTCCAATCTAATCCCCATCAACCTTCTAACTGACCAAGTGGACTCAAAACTATAGGTCCAGGACTCAATCTCAAGGCCAATCTCACTGCTCAAAAAATTGAATTGGCTCAAAATCTTTTTAAGTACGTGAAAATTTTTTCTTTTAAAATTCAAGGGGTATAAGTGGTCATTTGGGCTGAATCTTGCTGCCCAGCCTAGTTCAGCTATTTTTGAACACATTGATGACCTTACATTAATGAGAAAAGTAGTATAAATGTTAGTTCCACATTGGACTCAAGTCGGAAATGGTACGCGAAAGTAAAACCCCAAAATTGCCTATTGTAGGCATCAATACATCATATACTCATACATTAATGCTCAAAGTTTTAACTTCAAATTTGATATATTAGACATGTCCATAGTTCGAACAAAGTTCCAGTGACATATATTAGAATCACAAACAACAACATAAAACCAGAGTTCTTGAACAAAATAGATCTGGGAGCATAGGGGTTACCTTCTTGTAGATTAGCATGGAAAATGAGTGGGATGAGATATAGAGGGTACAGGAGTGCTAAAGATCACCTCCAACACTGCTCCAACAAAGAATCTAGGCAAAAATATGCAAAGTTTAGTGGCAGCAAGCAAAATCCTCTTCTAGGGTGAAACCTCCCTGTCTTGGCAAGATTTCAGTAAAAAAGTCTCAACTTGATCAAGTTAGGGATTTTTTAGGCTGGTTAGGTTTGAGATTTTGGTCAAAGCGAGATCTTGAGTCAATCTTGAACAAGTTTTCCGACTTTTTGGTCTACCATCAAGTCACATATATAGCTTTTAAGAGAGAGAGAGAGAGAGAGAGAGAGAGAGAGAGAGAGAGAGAGAGAGAGAGATCTTGCAAGTTTTAGAACAATGTTCAGAACAGATTGGGCTCTACAAAAAGATTCCTAAAATAATTATATAAACCAAATACTAACCTATTCTCATACTCAGTTTAGACCCTAACAAATTAAGGTTTTGATGATTTTGAAGGTTAGGGTTCGAATGATGGGACCAATGGATGATGGTGAAGATATCAATGAAGGTTCATGGCGAAGCCATAGATGAACTAAGGACCCAACAGGACCTTGTTACAGAACCAAGCTTGAATTGATATATGTGTAGGGTTTTAGGAAAATGGATTACAATGGTAGGGTATTGATCCCAACAAAGTTATGGATTGTTGATCAAATGGGTCCAGTACTTAACTTGACGGCTGATGGAATGCGAATTATGATGTTTAATAATGGGTTAGGATTGGTTGTATCAAACTCCTAGCTTTTAATAGGTTGAGATAGGTTTTTGAGATGGGGTATCTCAATTAGGATTTTGGAAGGTTTGTTTGATTAAAGATTTGGAGGGTGTGTAAGAACGATAACCATGCATTGTCTCAAGTTCAGATTTGAAGGTTTGTTCCCTTAAAGATTTGAGGGCTGTGCAAGGTATGGGGTAACAATATATTATTTCTAGTTCAAGTTTGAAACAATTCCCAAAGGTAGGGTTAGCAGTAAGGGCTACCAAGAATCAAGGTCGTGATGGTGGGATGAAGCTGTAACTTGGATCAATTTTAGTATTAGGTATAGGCCATATGTAAACCCAAGCTAGGAGGCCTATAATGGATAGATGAGGCAGAATTAGGTAGAATGGGGTTTCTTAAAGATTCCAAATTTCAAGACTTGAGCTGGATCTAGGTGAGAGGTGATCTGCAGTGGATGAATCTTGGAGGTTAACTGATGGTTATCATCTAACCTCCATAGAAACAAAAAAGGAAAAGAAAAATGCCATACAAATGAAAACAATTCTGACCTCTCGCTAAGGGACTATTCATATAACAAATTGGATCAAGAAAACAAAATTGATCACTGGCTCAAACCAACAGATACAGTACACTATCACTACGACAACTATCTTCCATCTGCCTTCAGAGTATGACTATATGATCCGCTCACCTCACTAAGGCAAGGAGCTCTATCAGTTGCAAGCCGAGAACAGTATTTTGAAACACCAAAGTACCAAAACATATATTGTTTCAATTTGGAAGGGAGTTTAGAGACCCAAAACAAGACGTGCACAACAAATATCTATGACAAATTGGAATGGGGACTCCAGATCCAAAACAAGGTTGGCATGACAAATATCTATGACTTTCAAGTGCGACTCTTCTTCAGTTTAGAAGCACCATCAGAGGGTGCTCTAAGGATGTTCCCAAATCCTATAGGAATTGAAATACCACATTCGGATCGGTGAATCTATCAGGAGTGATCCTGCACACCCCAACCATTCCGGTCTATAGATTCATTAAGAGAACTTAAATACATACAGGAATAAATACACCATAGGGAGGTCTGAGCACTGGCCCTTTCTCCTCTTTCCTCTTTCCTCTAGAAATCTAGCAAGATCTGAAACTACAGCTTCTAGAAGGCCCAACTTCATAAGAGATATTGAGGACTTCCATAAAACAATTTGTCTCTCAAGTCTCAAGTTAGAGAATGCATTATCCAAATAATTGCTGATGGTAGTAGTTGTGTTGTTTTTGTTGTTGTTCTGAACTTTCCATTAAAAGGCTTCATGGATGGAGATCTCACTCTCAAGGGCAATCTCGCCCTTCAAAAAAACTGAGATCTCACTCGAGATATTGTAAATCTCAGGACTCAACTCAAATGAACTCAACAGCCCATCTTAGGAGGGATTTAAGGGTCAAATTGGGCTGAATCATAGTTGTCAAGGCGGCAAGGTGACCAAAGCAATTGGGGCTCCGCCTAGGCGATTAGGCAACAAAGCGGCGCCTAGGTAGCAATAAGGCGACCAAAGCGGTTGGGTCAAAATTTTCTAATACTACTACTTTCTATAATAAGCTAAACAAATATTCAATAGTCACATTCATCCCAAAAAAAAAAAAAAAAAGCATTCAAGAATCATAATTATGAATAATTATTCAAAAAAAATAAAAAAATACAAACATAAGTTCATCTCATCAAACCATGGTTGTCAAAGCGTCTTGATGTTGAGTATGACTCATGCTTCACATTCTGTTGCCATAAGTTTGAAACTGAAATGTTGCAGGATCAGGACCCTGATCGAGTTGGAGTGAAAGCCTTCATTTCGACCGAGATACCTAGTTGAACCAAGATATCGGCCAAGTTTGAGTAAAAACCAGGTATCAACGCTGGTCTTGTCTCACTGGGTTGGAAAGGCAAGATCTCCTACCATGCCAGGGTGTATCCCTCTAGTTTCAAACCAAGCATTTCTTAAACCTTATTTTGCCTCCAATGAGGACTTACCTGTCGTGGAGGAAAATTTCATCTTGCTAGAAGAACACCTTTAAATGGCCTTGATTGATGTTGTTTTGTTGACATAGATATTAAGGAGTCTTGTAGGAGAAGATCCAACAAGATTCAGGCAAAAACTCAAGCCAAAAACACCCTTCAAGTGTGTTGTCGAGATAGGAGGCAAGCAGAGGAAAGAGGGAGTCAAGATGAGAATGGAATCTCATCTTGACTCAAGCAAGAGGGGGTATTATTTTGGGTGTGTTCAACTGAGATGTTGGTCGAGTTGGAGTAAAATCCAACTATTGACCTTGGTCTCGTCTCACTGAGCAATACCTCAAGCGAGATCTCCAACCATGAAAGGGTTGATCTAAAGACTGATTCACTGATTTGTGAATTTTGCATCTGCTCTAAGGGTGTGAGTGTGTGCTTGGAGTTACGAACTTCATTGTTGATTATTGTGTTCAGAATACTTGATTTATGCACTTACTCTAGGAAAGTGTTCTAGAAGGATCTGCCATACAAGCTAGAGAAGCTGTTACTAGGTAAAATGATTTGACCTTAGGCATCTTCTCTTCTCTTCTCTCACCTTTCTATTTTAACGCGCTTAATTAAAAGCCAACCTAGATCCCAAATCTACCATCAAAACCAACTCAAAATTAACATACAACCCCCTTATGTCATCCCCCATGTTTATTCCCTTTGCTGCTCAAGAATCCCAGTAAAACCTGCATCCACATAGCAAATGTTGTTCAAGTTTCAAATTAAGAGGAGCTACTTTTTCGAAACCTGCAACTATCTTTCTAGAAAAACATACACTGTTTTTTCACAGGAAATTCTGCCCATGCCTAATCCAATCATCAGATCTTCAACCCTTTGCACCATATCATCCCCATACCTCTTAACAAAACCATTTGAATCTGGTCGCAATCTAACCAGCCGATATCCAGAAATTAAGCTTTTATATTCGGTCCTATTTCTACTAGGAACCCTCTATAACTCCTGAATTAACCACCTGATTTAGTTGTAATTTTCAGCATATATCCTTTGCAACATTAATTTGGCATACCCCACATATTAACCCTAACCCTAGCTCTCTGATGGCCCGGCACCCAGTTTTAGCCTCCTTGACTTAGCTGGTTCTGTAGAGATATTGGTTAACTAGCAGCTAGTTGATCCCTTCCAATCTAGGACTACATTAGCAACATCACTCCTCTTAACACCAATAATAATCTTGTTACACAGCCACTCTTACTCCTAAGGGGAATTTGGATCTAGGAAGGAACCTGATATCGACCTCCAGCAATGGAGATGTTGCTGCCTATAGATGTGCTATATTTTCTTTTGATGGGGATAAGCTGCAGGGAGCCTTGGTTCTCAAAATTTTGGTGCTTGATTCCCAATAATCCTTAAGTCTTGAACTCTATTGCAGTGATGGATGCCTTAAATGCCCCCAGTACGGAGGAGTGATTTACTCCAGATTGAAGGTGATGTGAACCAGATTCAAGGCCGAAATAGGTCCTAGGGTAACATCTCCATACCCTATCCCAACGGCCCTCCAGGGCCAGCAGGGGCATTTCAGTAATATTGTTATATTTCAGTTGACTAGGGTTTACCTCCATCCATATGTTTGTGGGACCCTAGATCTATTTATATATATAAGTATTTGTTAAGTAATTGTTAAGTCCTTGTTAGGTTAGGATTCCTAAGTCGTAAAGGAGTCCCCTAGTTTTATTCTACTAGCAAAAATTCCATATCCACTCTTGGTTTTGAATTTGGATTCTTCTAGAGTAGATATGAAAGAATCCTTGTGTGAGTATAAGTCCCTAGTCCAAGTAGAAATTTCAGTTTGATTTGTGTTTTAAAAATTGAGTCCTAGTGTGAGTTCCTTCTAAAGGCTATAAATAAGCATCTCTGCAAAGTAAAAAAACAGTTTTCTGATTAATGAAATTGATTAAGAATTGAAGAAGCATAGAGTTGGGGTCGTGGGTTCCATAGTTAAGAGGGGAACTTGCAGGTACTGTTTGAAGAAGTTTTCTGCAGAATTATAGATTTTTTTGGCTTCCATCTTCTTCCACAAGTACATTAAACCCAACCCTAGCCTTCCCTCTTCCTTCTCTCCAGTCTGCAAGCTTCTTCCCCATCCCAAAACCCAAAAACCAGTAAGAATAGCCCCATCCTCCAACGCAAATCGTCTTACCCCCTCCCCCAACCCTGCAGCAGCTCCCCTTCCCCTCCCTCAACCCTAATTCCTTGCCCCTTACCCTCCCCAACCCTAGACAAATAATCGCGGCCCCCTCTTTATATTTTCTTCTTCTTCTTCCTCCTCCATCCTTGCAGAAGCTTCTGGAATTTCCAATTCCTAAAATTAGAATTACAGCCCCATTGTAAACCTTAGATATTCCCTAACCCTTTGACCTATACCTAACCACTTTAGGACTTAGACTCCTCTCTCCATTCCTTACCTTCAACCCAAGGCTTCAGCCACTCCATTTCCCTCTAAACCCTAGAAAATTCTGCAACTCATCTTCCTCAGAAAACCCTAAACTCTGAAAACTTCAAAAGCCTAAATCTCTTTAACACCTCAACCAAACCCTAAACCCTTTTAGGTTTAGCATCTCTATGACCTATTCAACACATGACCCTAACCCTAGCCCTAATTCAAACCCTAGAAACCCTAGATTTTTAAGAAAACCTAATTTCCCAAAACCCTAGACTGAAATCGTTTATGAAACTAAAATTTTAGAAAAGTTTCAGACTCGGTTCACTAGACCCTAGCCAAACATAACCCTACCCCTTTCCCAACCCGAGAACCCTTCATCCAGCCTAACTCCTTCAACCATAGGGTGTTCTAAACCCTAATTGACTGTTATTCACTTGAAGAGATCTTGAGGGTGGACCCATACCTAGGGGTTGCATCATTCAATCAAACCCTAGATCCTGGTACACATTAGAAGGAACTAACAAAGCTAGGGGCAAACCTAAATTGATCTTAGGAGAAATGGTGAGAAAAGATATGCGTGGCTTACACCTTGTGTCTGGTATAGCCTCAAATAGAGCTGAACAAGGATCCATGCAGCTGACCCCATTCTATTGGGATAAAGCTTGTTTTATCATAGTGATGGAAACCTCAAAGGTGTCTTCAGCTTCAAAGGACATTTACTTTTATCATTGTTCAAAAAGAGTTTTAACTGATGTTGTCAACAAGCTCCAAATGCCCATGGAAAATAAAATTTTGCTCAAATCCTTGTTCATCTCTAACTGAGGAATGAGTGCATTGGAAAGGTGTGTTGCCTTCATATTCCTTCATTTTTTCCTAGTCTCTTCTTACCGCACACAGGAAATCATACAAAATAAAATAATCATTTAACAAATATAACATTCCTAAACCACCTGAGATCCATCTTCATAGTCTCTCAACTCGTACACCTCTAGGGGTATAGATTATTCTATTAAACCTCCATACCTACAACAATGAACTTGAGGTTTATCATGTTTTCCCCTTAGTTCAAAACCCATGATGATTCAACCGAATATCTTGGTTTTTTTAGAAGGTGGGATATGACTGAATGTGGAACATAAAACTATCCTAACTCGATTAAGAACTTGAACAAGATGATCTTGCTTCAACCAGAACTCAAAGGAAAAGGACCCAAATATCTCTCAAGACATGACATCTTGCCCTAAACACTATCAAGTTTCTGCATTTCACCGCTAAAAGCCGCCTCCCCAAGTTTTTGGTTGATTTTTGTAGAGAAATTTGTTGCAGTTACCCTTGTAATTTATGGCTCATAGCCTACATCTACCACAAATTACTAACTACTTGCAACTTAAGCATTATATGTCTATTGAAGTTGTTTTACATGAAATGTATGGTTTGGTTAGCTTTTATGGATAAATTGTGTTGAATAGGGTATTCGTTCTATAGTTCATTGCAGAGGTTACAGCCTACGGTCTCAAATCAAACTCTAGTTTAGGCCTCAATTTTTTTTCTTTCATAAATTTGAAGGGTGTCATTGTGTTCAAAACACCTAAAATATGCTAGATACAAGTTTCAAACTCCTCCACCCTCAAAAATTCACTTAGATGGCCAACCGAGTTAGCAGGAGAAAAAACTACCTCAACTCACCGACACCAAAATCACAACAAAGAGTACAGGCAATGATATAGTGCTCGTAGAAAGCTGAAAAAGACCACATAGTCTTACAGCAACACAAAACGGAATACTAAGATAACATGATATATGGGAGACGATAATACGCCGTCAAATACCTGCAATGGGGCAAAATTCTCCACTTCAGAAGATCCCATAGCTTCAAATTTGCTTCTCCACTTCAGAAGTAAAGGAAAAAGAAAAATTATAATTAGTATTCAACAGACAAGCTAAACCCAGGTAAGTCTGCAACAACATACATGATCAGAACCATTGATATAAACCCTTTTCTTTCCGTTGATAGAAACACATACAAACCATCAGGTTGCCAATGCTCAGGGCATTAATTTACCAGATTATAAAAACGTTTAGTTATAGGAAAGAAGATAAGAACAATAGAACATCAGAACCCTAGATTGTTAATCATGTATTCAACAAAACTTTAAAAATGGTTGGTGGAAGCAATGGGAGAAGGAATTTATGAGAAATTGGTTATCGTTAATTATTAACCTTTTTGCCTGAATCTGATGGGCTTGCAGAGAATCTATCACCAATTCGAATGAAGTAACGCTGAAGAAAGCCAAAATTTGAGAGACAGAAAGCTTTTGAACTTGAGAAGTGTTTTCCCTCTGAGATACGGAAAAAGAAACTTCGAGGGCTTTCAGCTTTGGAGCCAAAGTTGAATTGACCAAGCAGGACCTGTTCTTGAACAATATTACAATGCAGGTCTCAAAGGATCGACGCTTCGTTTAGCGATCTGGATCGGTGAATGTGTCGGTTTCGGTAAGTATATCTCTAGCTGCGTTGAGGTGGGTCCGTAATAGCTAGTTACTGTTGATCGGTAGATGAGAGAACTGGACCTGATTGAACGGTTCAGATAAGCGTTAAGTAGTCATAGGCGAAATATTTCATATTCTTCTTTAAAAAAAAAAGTTTTCTCATGGCTCTAATTTAAGTTGGGCCTAAATTCTTTTAGCGTCCATTTAAGTGGGAAAATTTTGGAACTATCCACAATTCACTCTTTTCAAAATTCTAAGTTACTCAAGAGTCAGGACTAACGTTTCTATTAACTTTGAAAATGAATTGACTATTTTGCCCATTGGGTGAAGCCAAACATGAATTTAGATTTTTACCGAACTTTACTTATTTTTTTTAAATATACAAAAAAGAAAAATCCCTTATCACTCAATTCACCTCCCCTCCACCTGTTGGCGACCATTACAAGTAAGGGTGTCAAAACCTAACCCGAACTTTTTAAAATCACACCGAACCGGCCTGAACCAAAGCTTAATGAGCTGTGTTTAGGCTGAACAACCTCAGGCCACACTGGTTCGAGCTATGCCAGACCAGCCCGTGTGTGGCCCGCTAGCCCGAACCGTTTGGCTCGAAACCAACCCAAACCCAAACCAACTCGTTAAACCCTATAAATAAATAAATTAAATTAAATTAAATTAAAATATAAAAAACAGGAAGACCCCCAAGCATCCATTTGTTTTGTTTTGGAATATGCAAACAACAAGCCTGTCAAAGCCTTCGTCATTTGGAAGATGGGCTTAGTAAATATTTAGCAAGTCAGGTATTATCATTTGAAAATCTTTTAATGCTTTATTTTGATATATTTTTACAAGTATCAAGAAAAGGGAGGAGAACAAGCAGAGGCAACCCATTATAATTCATCAAGATGCCAACTTTCTTTTATATATTAGTTCTATAATTTTTAGTTTTTTTGTAGAAAAAAGGTTTTGGGTTTGGAACACTTAACATAAAAGACTTGGAGAGAACTTAATGCTTATACGTGTTCACATGCTCTTGATAAATTTCACACACCTACAAGGTACTTAAAACATACCGTTAGTAAACACAAACAGTTAGTAAAGCAAAATTCTAAACCGTTAGCTCAAACTATCAGTCAGCCCGAACCCAAACCGCACCAGCCCAAAACTCGTTATTTTTTTAATGGGCCGTGTTTGGACTGAGTGTTTTTCAGCTCGAAACTGTTGGGCCCAACCCGAACTGGTGACACCCCTAACTGCAGGCAACCACCACCGAATCCCCCTACCGAAAAAGAGCAAATTTACAAGAAAACCACCAGCAGATAGAACTTATTTCCATCTTTGCATTCCTTCATTTCTTTTCTAACTTTCATTTCCGTTCCTCATAAAAACATATCTTAAAGTTGCAAAATTTTCCATTTCCCTTCCTTCATTTCCGTTCGAACTTATTTCCATTCTTTGCCAGAAACATATCTTAAAGCTGCAAAATATTCAAAATTTTCATTGATGGAACAAGATAAGAGACTGGAAAGACCCCAATCATCGCAGCTAAGCTCTGATCAACCACAGAAGCGTGAGCGGACCAACGAGCAAGATAAACTTTAGGGTATGTGGTTGCTGCTCCTTGGGTTTGTTTACCAATCCAACGCAACTGATTCACACTCATAACCTTAGAAATTTATTACTTTCTTGACCTATGTACTCTATATTTTAACATTGGTTCCAATCTTAATTGATCAATGTCACAGATTTGGCTCCAATTCCTCAAATCATAAACCCACTTTTGAGTTTTGACTTGAACAATTATGAAGCTTCAATGTGTGTTGTTCTCAATGTCGAACTTGTAAGCTACAGAATGCCCAACCAGAGCATTGGTTGATGCCCTAATGCCTTAACCTTCGCATCCTTAGATTTTTACACACAAACACACATACAAAAGAATTGAAATTCTTTTCAATTCTTTTAGAACATTATTAAATTAAAAACCGAGAAGAAAATGAAAAATTGATCTTCTAGGTATAAATTTTCTTAAAGAAATCGCCTTCGGACTTGCTCCAAAGCTCAGAGCATTGGTTGTTGCCAATGTTGAGAGAAGAACAATGAGAATTGTTGTTTCTCCTAGGAATCAAAGGGCCATGAGAGAGATCAAGCATTGGTTGTAAATTTGCTCTTTTCCGGCAAGGGGTGGTTGTTGGTGGTGGTCACGGGCAGGGGGAGGAGGGGTGATGAATGGAGTGAATCAAGGAGTTTTTTTTGTAAATATAAATGTTGGAATTTATTAATTTGATTAATAAATTAAATGCCCAAGGGCAATATTGGAAATTCACTATTAGGGCGGTTACAAAATAGGGTTATATATTTTGGTAACCACCACATTAGTGAGTAAGTAACTGAGTGATTCATTCGCACGAGCTAATCTCTGAAAAACGGCGGCTCCATCTCTCTCTCCCTCTCTCTTAGAATCGCAGGCTTAGAAATTCTTCTTTCCTAGTATTTGATCTTCATTCCATTAATCCACGGCATTTGGGTTGTGGATATTATTCCCTTTCCCTGTGATTGTGGAATCTCGCCGGTAAATCTTTGGTGGTGGAACGAGAACGTGGATCTAGACTTCCGCTGCGAATACTTCAAGTAAGGGAAAGCGAATCCAGGTAAGGAATCTTTTCCCCATCAATTAATTGAATTGAATTACTTTTGATGTATTACCAACATTGGCATCAGAGCCATTGGTTCCCACGTTTATTGTTCCTCCCCATTGTTTAATTTTATTGTATGGATCCAATGGGAGGATCAAGGGTTTAATATGAAACCCATGGGAGAATTGATAGGGTTTTTGGAAACCCTTAATTTTGATTCGGATCCGAGTGGGAGATCCTTGTGAATTTCCCTAATGAAGATTTGCATGAATTGATAATCCATGATGATAATTTTTTTGTTTAAAATTTTTTGTTGGATTTTTTCATGTGTTTTTGGATGATTTTTTGAGTGAAAAAACGAGTTTTACCGTTTTTCTCGTCTGTCTATTATCAGAGTGGTCACAGTGACCCAGACGAAATTTCCGTCTGGGAGACGGTCATCCGTCTGGTCACAGAATGCCAGACGGAATTTCCGTCTGGGCAAACGGTCATCCGTCTGGGCATAAAAGGCAGACGGAATTCCGTCTGGGCAGACGGCAGTCCATCTGGGAGATGGATTTTTTTGGATATTGGTCTGTCCAGTTCAGAATGTGTTTCTAACTTACTGGACACCAATGGCCCGACAATCTGTGTGATGTTTGGGCATTGAGGGCCTATTGGGGCCTAGTGGGAGCTAATGAGGTAGAAGTGTTCTGTGTGAACCACCTCATAGCTTTAACATGATTGCATGTTTTATTTTAATAAAACTATTTTTTATTTATGGGTCTATCAATCATGTTTCTTGCACAGAATGAAGCTAGTGTATAAGTCTATGTGGGTTTGCATGAGAATTTGATTGAATGTTTTTTTAGCATCTCTTTTGGTTTAAGTGCTTATCCCATAGGTTGACTATGCTAGTGTGATTTTTTGTTGCATGAGTTGTGTTTTATGCTAGATTTATTGAACTCATTCTTGTATGTAATATCTCTAGAAAAATGGTTGCTACCAAGAGCATTGTTCTTGACCTCACTAAAGGAGATAAACTTGAATGAGAGGAATTATGACCTCGGCACCGAAAGGTGCAATATCTCCTGGAAGAGCAGGATATGCTGGAGACCATAAACCAGACCATGAACCCACCTGAGGAAGGTACCACTGCATAGCATCGCAGGGACCTTGATATATACAATGCTTGGAAGAGGAAAGACCGAGTAGCCAGGATTACAATCCTGAGCTCCATGAGGGATGACCTGATGCTTCGTTATGAGAAGCATAGGACTGCAAAGTCTTTGTGGGAGGCTGTGAAGTTCCAGTATGGAGGGACTTCCACCACAAGAGGCCGCCAGCTCGGACTCACTTTTGACGGTTATAAGATGCGTCAGGGTCACACCATGAGGCAGCATATAACCATCATGTCTAACATGATCAGTGAGTTGAGCGCATGTGGGCGCTAGAAGACTGATGAGGAGCAAGTCTCCGCAGTCATCAGGTCATTGCCAAAGACTTGGGAGCATATGAAGATCTTCTTGACTCATGCTGATGAGGTCAAGACTTTCGATCAAGCTGCCAAGCACCTTGAGCTTGATGAGGATCGGATGTTGGCCGATACCCCTCAAACTGATGTATTTGTTGCTGAAGCTAGCACTAGTAAGGGTGCAGGCTTCAAGTGCAAGAGAGAGAAAGCTCAACCTCAGCGGTCCAAGCAAAGTAACCAGGGTGGGAACAAAAACAAGAGTGGGCCCAAGCGTTCAAGGGGGACTAGTGCTGGCAAGAAGAAATCAGCTTTGATTTGCTTCAAGTGCCGAAAGCTTCGATCATTTTGCTCGTGATTGCACCGAGCAAGAGGTATGTCTTGTGTGTTATACCTCATCTTGTTATGTAACAAGTTCTACTATGCTTGTTGAACTAAATCCTTTGTGGATTGTTGATTCAGGTGCGACAGAATACATAACAAGGGAACGCTCGAGCTTCGTGGAATACCGTCGTATTCCAAGAGGAAGCAAAATAATAACGATGGGGAACAGCTCAAGCGTGGAGGTTCATGGCATAGGCACATGCAAATTAGTTTTGCGAGGTGGCCGGTAGCTGTTACTCCATGATGTGTTGTATGCTCCAGGACATTCGGCGAAATCTTGTTTCGTTATTTATCTTTTAAGACATGGTTTTAGAGTTGTATTTGAAAACAATTCTTTGGTTTTGTATCTGGGTGATACAGTTTATGGTTATGGTTTTCTTGATAATGGTTTCATTGTATTGGATACAATTGATTATTCATTTAATTCTAGTAATGCTTTTGTTTGCCAAAATACTGTGTGTATTGATTCTAATTTGTGGCATGCTAGACTAGGACATATTGGCTTAGATAGGATGAACAAGGTTGGCAAGAGAAGGTCTCTTAGGCCAAGGTTCACTATCTAATTTGCCAACTTCGTGAGTCATGTCTAGCAGGAAAAGCAACTAGAAAATCATTTAAAAAGGCTTTGAGAGCCTCTCTTCCTTTAGAACTTATCCATTCAGATGTGTGTGGACCCATGAATGTGCATACTAGAAAAGGACAGTCTTATTTCATCACATTCATAGATGACTATACAAGGTATGGTCACATTTATCTAATTTCTCATAAGTCAGAAGCTCTGGAATGTCTTAAGAAATTCATGAGCTTGGTTGAGAATCGATTAGATAAAAGGATTAAAACTCTTAGAACGGATAGAGGAAGAGAGTATCTCTCCGATATGTTCAAAGGGTTATGTGATAAAAAGGGGATATCTAGACAACTTACTATTCCAAGGACTCCACAGCAAAATGGGGTTGCTGAGAGGAGGAATAGAACCTTGCTAGACATGGTGAGATCCATGATGGCGCAGGAAAATCTACCCATCTCTTATTGGGGAGATGCTTTGTTGACTGCGGCCTATATCCTCAACAGAGTTCCAACCAAATCGGTTCCTTCCACACCATATGAGTTGTGGACCGGAAGGAAGCCAGATTTGAGTTACTTGCGCGCATGGGGATGTGCAGCATATGTTCACTCTGCTTCTCACCAATATAGAAAGCTTGGACCCAGAGGAAGAAAGTGTATCTTTGTGAGATATTCTGAACCCTCAAAGGGCCATGTCTTCATTGGACTAGATGAGAGTGAGAGGAGAACGGAACTTGAGTCTAGGGATGCAACATTCTTGGAGAATGATTTTCCATCTCTTTCAGGAGTTAACAAAGAATCATTGGAATTCTTTGAGATACAAGATAGTGGTCTTGTCACTCCAGGGATTCAGATTCTGGATAATGAACTTGGGGTTCATCCAGAAGATCCTAGTGGGAGTGGGAGTGCAGATGTGATAGCTACCTTAGACGGTGAGCAATCGACATGCACTTGCGCCGTAGTGGGCGTGGGCTAGTTCCTCGTCGACGTTTCGACATAGAGGATGAAGCCTACATGGTAACCCGACTGTGAGATGATTTCAGTCGATGAGCATGAACCAAAGAGTGTGCAGGAAGCTCTTGCGGGGGTCAAGCTCAAAGGAATGGTTAAAAGCAATAAAGGAAGAGTTGGAGTCGATGAAAGTTAATCATGTCCGGGACTTGGTTGACTTGCCGCCGAGCCGAAAGGCGATTGGGAACAAGTGGGTTCTCAAGATCAAAAGAAAGGCGGATGGATCTATTGAGAGATTCAAGGCTCGTTTAGTGGCTAAGGGCTACACCCAACGAGAGGGCGTTGATTATGAGGAAACTTTTTCCCCCGTGGTTAGGTTTGCCTCAATTCGCCTCATACTAGCCATTGTTGCTCGGTTGGACTTGGAGCTTTATCGGATGGATGTAAAACTGCTTTTCTCAATGGAGAACTTGAGGAAGAGATCTATATGGATCAACCTCAAGGCTTTGAAGCACATGGACTTGAGCGCAAAGTGTGCAAGCTTAAGAAGTCCATATATGGCTTAAAGCAAGCATCTAGACAGTGGAATGTGCGCTTCCACCAAGCTATGATGGAAAATGATTTTTCCATGCTTGAGGAAGACCACCGTGTTTACACCAAGAGATCGATAATAATTATGTCATTCGACACTATACGTAGATGACATACTTATGGCTAGCAATAGCAAGGAGCTATTGGAAACCATTAAGAAATGGTTGTCCTCCGTATTTGATATAAAGGACATGGGTGAAACAAGCTATGTGCTTGGTGTCAAGATTGTCGGAAATAGGCAAAAGAGATTACTTGGGTTTATCTCAAGAGACCTATATTGACAATGTCTTGACGAGATACAGATGCACAACTCGCAAACCAATTGATACTCCAGTGGAGAAGGGTTTGCATTTGAGCCTTGATATGGGTCCTAAGACTCTAGAGGAGAAAACCAAGATGGAAAGAGTTCCATATTCCGGTGCGATGGGTAGCCTTATGTACGCTATGATGTGTACTAGGCTGGATATTTGTTATGCAGTGGGTTTGGTTAGTCGGTACCAATCAAACCCAGGCATAGAGCACTGGAAAGCAGTCAAGAGGATATTGAGATATCTCAGAGGAACGAGTAACTACATGTTGTGTTACCAAGGATCGGATTTGCAGTTAGTTGGCTATAGTGATGCCGACTGGGCTGGAGACATCGATGATCGCAAATCAACCTCTGGATATGCTTTCTTGTTGAATGGCGGGGCCATTTTGTGGTGTAGCAAGAAGCAGGCTTGTATATCCCTCTCGACCATGGAAGCAGAGTATGTGGCATGCTCAGCTGCTGTTCAAGAGGCTGTTTGGTTGAAGAGATTCCTTTGACATACTGGGATTGTGATGACATCCAAAGAGGCTGCCCTTGTCTACTGTGATAGTACAGCAGCTCTTAGCTATGTCAAGGACCCCAAGTATCATGGGAAGACCAAACATATACAGTTGAGATATCACTTTGTTAGAGACATTACATCAAGAAAGAAAGTTGTACTTAAGCACATATCTACTAGTTTGATGGTAGCTAACCCTCTTACCAAACCTATAGCCAAGGATGTTTTTATTTCTCATGTAAAATCCTTGGGCTTGCGTAGATTGTGACTTATTTTTGTACTGAGACTTTCTTATTAATGAGTAATATGAGTTCATTCCAGCATTTTTTTTATTCACTTTCTGTGTGATTGTGTTTTGATAGCATAAAACAAGATATGTCAATAGGCAAGAGAATGGCTCACTCACACGAGCATTCACCTCTGGCGCCTTGGAGGCGAGCAGAGATGAGACAGATTGTGAATGACTTTGTGTAGGTCAATTCATAATCATGATGTCGCCTTGATTTGGAATCAAGATGAGTTTCTCTATTGTGAAGAGAATCGACATGAATGTTCCCACTATTCATGTTGCCTATAGGAGCCAAGTGCGAGTACTTTATGTGGCGCTAGGGTGGCGACAATAAAGAAACTCGGGTTAGGCGCATGAGGTTGCGACTAGACTAAGACCTGTATGGTGTTGAGATGGACATACGTTCTATTGTATATAGAATGCTCCAGCATAACACATATATCATACTATGTGTGCTTAGCGATCATTGGAAATAAGAGGATGGATCCCTGCTCCTCTCATTGTGTGAGTCCTGGACCTTATGGTCCATTAGTGTTCTTAGTGACTTTCGACGACATCATGAACGAAGGGTTGATGTGGCTACTTTGGCGTGTTACCTATGGTCATGATTGATTCAACCTAAAGGGGCACTACCGAGAAAGGAGTCAATCCTAAGTGTAGTGATGGTCTCGGGCGAAAGGAAAGGTTTGATTCAACTGCACCTTAAAAAGTATTTGCTGGCGCCAACTGTATGTGTTACAGTAGTGAACATTTTAAGGACAAGAAGGTGATCTCTCAGAGGGATCGAGATACCTTTAGTCTAGTGAGTTTGAATAAACCTAGGACATTGTGTTATACTAATGCTTATTTGATTTGTTTCTATGAGTGATGTGCCATTCTGGCCTTCTGGGAAGGTTTCTAGTTTGGGGCTCATGTGTGCAGGTATATCACCGGTCGCACAACCCATTTTGCCAGTATGACTTGTGGATATTAGTGTCTGGGACACAGGTGGTCTATGTATCTAGGATACATAGTGAAGAGATCAATATATATGTATATCTGGGATATGCATGTGTGTCTGGGACACAAGAGGTCTATGTATCTGGGATACATAGCAGAGAGATTGAATGTGTATATCTGGGATATACAAGTGTGTCTGGGACACATTGAAAGATTAACACTTGCCCTTGTGCAAGTGGGAGCTGTTGGAATTTATTAATTTGATTAATAAATTAAATGCCCAAGGGCAATATTGGAAACTCACTATTAGGGCGGTTACAAAATAGGATTATATATTTTGGTAACCACCGCATTAGTGAGTAAGTAACTGAGTGATTCATTCGCACGAGCGAATCTCTGAAAAACGGCGGCTCCATCTCTCTCTCCCTCTCTCTTAGAATCGCAGGCTTAGAAATTCTTCTTTCCTAGTATTTGATCTTCATTCCATTAATCCACGGCATTTGGGTTGTTGATATTATTCCCTTTCCCTGTGATTGTGGAATCTCGCCGGTAAATCTTTGGTGGTGGAACGAGAACGTGGATCTAGACTTCCGCTGCGAATACTTCAAGTAAGGGAAAGCGAATCCAGGTAAGGAATCTTTTCCCCATCAATTAATTGAATTGAATTACTTTTGATGTATTACCAACAATAAAAAAAGTTAAGTGAGGTTTGGTAAAATCAAAACTTATATTTCCCTTCACCCCATTGGCAAAATAACCATTTTAATTTCAAAGTTAACAAAAAAAATTTCATGGTTTGAAGTTAAATTCCTTAATTCCTTTAAATTGACCCTAAGTAAAGAAAAACCTTGATTCACAATGTCATGGTTTCAAGATGAATCAATTCCTAGCATCAAAGTAACCAAATAGTTAATTTTAATGAGCTACGACTTTAGGGATTCTGGTTCCATGAATTTGAAATCGAAATCAACACAAGCATTGATTTGAACTAGAGTTGAAATATTTCATGGTTTGTGGTTAATCCCTTTGATTCCTCTAAATTGACCTTAAGTAAAGAAAAACCTTGACTCTCATTTCCATGGTATTTGTATCCCTTTGATTCCTCTAAATTGACCTTAGGAATCAAAGGTTTATTTGTATACCTAAACCTAAGGAATCAAACAATACACACTGCCGTATAGTAATTCTTATTATTTATACAAGTAAAACCTACATTTCGGTTGAGAATAAGGTGTTCATGGTATAAAATGAAAGCCCAAAAACCATATTAACATTCTATATAAGAGGAAATGAACAATTAAATCACTTGCAGATGATTGAATCGTCCAACAATAGTGACGAGGCTAGTGGTCAAGCCATCAATGAAGGTAAATCTTCATTTACTTTTAGCCCCAACTAGTAAAAATTTCTCGTGTAATGCACGTAGGTTTCTTTTTGACATAGCTTCGATTTGAACTAAAAACCTTTATTCAATTGATAATAGTTGGGATAGTTCTGATATCCTAGTCTCAAGAAATGCCATTCTTTCTCATCAAATAAGAAAGAATAATTTATTTGATGGTATTTGAACTCTCATCTTGTCGAGCTCTTTCTTCTTCCGGTAGGTCCCATCTAACACATATCCGACTACAACAACTGATGAACAAGCCGCCTCACGCTTGGTGATCATGTTTCTTTTATTGTCCCTAATCTTTGATTTGAAGTCCATCTTTTGCCTTGTTGAATCAAGCCGCCTCATGCCCAGTGATCACAGTGCTTTTACTATCCCTAATCTTTGATTTGAAGTCCATCTTTTGCCTTTTGGAATCAGATTGAGAGCAAAATTATCTCCATTAATGTAATGTTGGTGTGCACAGGTGTATGGTGAGGAAATCTTCATTTACTTTTAGCCCCAATACCCCTGCTCGGTTTAGAAGATGGTTCTCCAGGATTCTCAAAATCAAGTATGGGGAGGGACCTTCTAAATATTTGGGTTTGCCGGCTGACTTCGGAGTTAAAAAGTCAGTCATCTTCAAAGATATTGGGGAGAAAGTTGGTAAGAGAACACTTGGTTGGAAAGCAAAACTATTATCTCAAGCAGGTCGCGAAACTCTCATCAAATCGGTTGCCTCGGCCATCCCCTCCTTTGCAAGGTCCCACTTTCTCCTACTGGTGAATCTTCATAATGATATACGGAAGGTGATATCAAACTTTTATTGGGGTCAGAAGGAAGACAAACACAGAGTCCACTGGATGTCTTGGTCCAGACTTTGCAGGTCAAAGGAGAAAGGAGGGCTCGGTTTTCATGATCCAATTCTCCACAATCGTGCATTATTGGCCAAGGTGGCGTAGCGCCTTGGACCTATCTGGATTCACCATGGGCTAAATTTATTAAAGCAGTCTACTACCCCCATTGTAGCTTCTTGGAGCTAGGAAAGGTTCTGGTGCATCTTGGGCATGGCAGAGCATCATCAAAGGCAGGGACATTCTTAAGATGGGTCTCATATCACTAATTGGTAATGGAGTTAATACTCCTATCTGGAATTCAAACTGGATCCCAAATTCACCAAATTTCAGGGTCTTGTCTGATAAACCTAGCTGGTGTTCACTTCAGTGGTCTCTCGATCTTATTGAGCCCACTTCGAGATCTTGGAATAGAAGTCTGTTACATCAATTATTTACAACTCAGGAAGTGAATGCAATTCTAAAAATTCAGCTAATTCGATTACCAGTGGAGGATCTGTTAATGGTATTTTCTCTGTAAAGAGTGCTTATCACCTGCAATGCAACCATAGGGACTTCCAATCCAGCCGTGCTCCATCATCCTCTCGTTGCCAGATTTGGGAAGATATTCCTACAAAGTCTTGGAAACAGATTTGGAGCGCCCAATGCTACCCAAAAATTCGGTCTTTCCTGTGGAAAGCATTGAATCAAGCAATGGCTACTGGTGACAATCTACAGATCAGACAAATTAAAATAGATCCTACTTGCTTGAGATGTGGTAAAGAAGTGGAGTCGATCGATCACCTTCTTTTCAAATGCGATCTCTCCCAAGCAGTTTGGTTCGGCACAGGCCTCTCTAGAGCTATGGAAATGCAAAATCAGAATACCCTAGCTAGCATCATCAACGATTGGGACAAACTGAGTTTCCCTGATTCGAAATCGAGTAAAGAGGCGTTCAGCCTCTTCTCCTTCACATGCTGGTTTTTCTGGTTAGCAAGAAACGATTTTTATTTTAGTTGAGAGAAGTGGAGCCCTGATCGTATTGTGGAGAGAGTTTGGCATGCTTACCGGGAGTTCTGGAGCATTTTCTCGCCTGCAACCCCTACTGTAAACGAGATCAATAGATTCTGGAGTCCGCCAGTTGATGGAGCTTTAAAGATAAACTCAGATTTCTCTTTCTGTGAGGCCGATCAGCGTGCAGGGATGGGTTTTGTGCTGAGAGACTCTTATGGGTTATGCCGATTTGCAGCTTCAATCCCTGGTACAACAGATTCCATTTTTACAGGGGAAGCCGTGGCTTTGAGAGAAGCGATTCTGTGGGCTGGAAAAGAAAGGTTGAAGAATGTGTCGTTTGAGAGTGACTCTTTCAATCTGATCCGTTCTTTTGAAGACCCATTTCTCCCCATTGATCGTGATGCCTATCGTGTGGTTGAGGACATTAGGCAGCTGCTCTCTCTTGAACCGTCTTGGTCAGTTCATTATGTCTCTAGGTGGGCTAATTGTGTAGCCGATTCCCTAGCTTGGAAGGCCCAGTCTGTGGCAAGTTGGACTAATTGGCCTAGTTCCACTCCTTGGCTTCTTGAAGCTTGTAATCGAGATGTCTTGGCATTTTCTTGCCCTTATGCTAATTAAACTTCCTTTTACCAAAAAAAAAAAAAAAAAACAATAGTGATGAGAACATTTGGGAGACAAATGGAAAACTACGGGTTTGAGGGTTCCGCAAATATATATATATGGATTATTCATGATCTTTTGGTTTTTTAGTTTTATTTTTTAAATTAGCATAAAATATATTAATAAATCAATTGACAAGAAAATTGATACGGATTGGTTTCAAAGTTGGATGCGAAAACAAGTGCATGCATAAGATACATGAAAAAAAAATATAATTTCAATTATACATTGAAATATGCATATTAATACGACAATTAAGAGCATTTGATGTTGAAAATATGTTTAAAACTTTATGTATAATATTTTTTATTTAATATATGTTTAAATTATGTCTTTTATATTATGATTTTTATAACGGAAACTTTAGTCCTACATCGGGCAAAAAGGAGCTAATTATCTTATTTATATATAGTAAAGACCTATGTAATAAGTTAATGCAGGGTTGATAGAGTGGTAAGATCCATACTTCTTAGTGGAGAGGTCATGGGTTCGACCTAGACCTGTAAATGGATAGCCGAAATCCGCCTCCGAATTCGCATCCTTATTCGTTTAAGGGTGTTCGTATCCAAAAATTTTCTTATCGAAAAATATCTGTATCCATTAAGCAACCGGATTCGGATAATTGCTTATCGGATCCAATAATATCCGGATAGAGTAAAGTATTAAATATATTTTTATTTGAAAATGGATGATAATCGGATTCGAAAACCGGTATTCGATTCCAGATACCATGAATCGGAAATAAAAAATTTTCTAGTTAGAGTAAAGTATTAAACATTTTTCACAAAAAAGGACTGATAATCAGATATTGGAAATCGAAAATTGTAAATTGAAAATTTTAAAAAAAATGACAATCACCAATCAATAATCGGATAGTTTATCGGATCGGATTATTATCGGATATCCGATAAAGTTCCGGATTCGAATTTAGATGTCTTTTTTAAATTTTTGCCGGATTTGGATTTGGATTCGGATACTGGTGTATCCGAGCCGAATTCGATCCGTTTACAAGTCTAGTTCGGCCCTTGAGGACAATAAAGCTCCCTCTGAAGATGTCATCAAGGTGTGCGCAAGTTGGCCCGGATGAACCTAAGACACCAAAAAATAAATAAATAAATAAAATATGTAATATATCTTTGGAGTTAAGGATCACACTTACACAATATAGTGCAAACCCATGTGCAACGTGAACCAAACTTGAACTTTGGTGTGATCCAACTATAGTTATATATCTATATATTAATATTAATATTTCTATATGACTTGGGACTTGGGTTGTGGGTCATAGGCCTTGATCCGAAAATCCTATTTTGTCATGGGCCCTAATCCGAAAAGTCCACTATTAGGTGGAAGTGTGGAGATGCCATTAAAGAGACACTTTCCCTTAGGGAGTTCAGCTGAATAGGTACCCTCTTGTAGGGAGTTGAGTTGAATGGATACCCTCACAAAGGGAGGTGACCTTATCTTTTACCCACATCCTTTGGAGCTATATGTAAACCCATTTTCGAGCTCATTTTTTAGATGAATTTCCTCTTCCTCTCTCTCCCTTTGGATTCCCATCCTCTGCGGCCACTCAAGGAGCGGCCATCCAACGGCCGCTCCAAGATGGCAGCCACATGTCACCAAAAGAAGGAAAACCGTTGAATTTAATTTGCAGTTAATACTTCAGTTTTCTGATTACACCGGTTATCAAAACAATTTGATTTAGATGAATGAACCGAATTGTAAACCAGGCCGGCTTATTCATTTAAAAAAGAAAAAACTCAAAAACCCTGCATCCTCTTCGTTCTTCCACGATTTCTAAATTTTCAAAAACCTTGCTCTCTCACTCTCAACGTGTTTCCTTTCTTTCTTGCTCTCTCTCTCCATCAACACCGATTCTCATCCATGGAGGAAAAAACCTAAATCGGACTCGAATCGTAGATAGGTTTTAGATTGAATAAGATTTAGGATTGTAGAGATAGAAGAAGATGAGGTCGAGATCGAAAGAGTGGAGACGATGATGCACATTTTCAAGAAACTCCATCGAAATCACGACCCTAATCGATTGAACGAGATACCTGCTCAGTCTGTATCTTCATCTTGTGCATCTGAGAATCATCTAACTTCGGTTCAGAATTCTGGTCAATCGTTGGCGAGTCCTTCTCCTTCATCTTCGTCTTCACCTGCTCCAGCAACTACTGTTAGTGCACCTATACCTACTTCAGTTTCCATCGATCGACCAGATTATTTTTCTATCTGCAGAAGAATTTTAGGTTCAGTTAGCCCTAGCTATTAGTGCATCCAACTTGGATTACCGTGAGGATTCTGATAATGATTGGGTCCGTGCGGCAACTTTGTTAAGCTTGGGGCGTCTTCTGTTTGATTCAACTTTGTTAGGTTTTTTCCTCCATGGATGAGAATCGGTGTTGATGGAGAGAGAGAGAGCAAGAAAGAAAGGAAACACGTTGAGAGTGAGAGAGCAAGGTTTTTGAAAATTTAGAAATCGTGGAAGAACGAAGAGGATGCAGGGTTTTTGAGTTTTTTTTTTTTTTTAATGAGTAAGGCGGCCGAGTTTACAATTCGGTTCATTCATCTGTACCGAATTGTTTTGATAACCGGTTTAATGGAACACAGAAGAATTAATTGCAAATTAAATCTGACGGTTTTCGTTTTTTTGGTGACATGTGGGGTCATCTGGGAGTGGCCGTAGAGGATGGGAACCCCTCTCCCCCTATTGTTATTCTGTTAAGTAGCTAGTGAACATAGCTTAATTGATTACACTTGAAATAACATTTTGGGGTACAATCTTAAAGGTTTGGGGTGACTGAACTTGGGGGTAAAGACACATTTAGTACCCGTATTGTACCAATCGGGGTATCTAAGTACCTTAAAAAAAGTATTTATGGCATGTTTCAGCTCTGATGAAGTATCGTGATTATAACAACATTAATTCAAGTGTTCTTCCAGATTCCTCAACAAGTTTTCAACAAGTGACGCTAGAACATTTTGATCATACCTTTTTCTACTAATATGGTCGCACTTAATGTCTAAGCTGAATTTTGGTTCAATTTGGTTGAGTGTCCCAGTGGTGCCTCATGATGCTTTGAGCATCAAAAAAGTTTATCTAGAAGCCTATACCTAACAAAAAGCATAAATTGTTTTTTATTTTTTATTTTTTTATTTCTTTGTCAGGGAGTCAGAATTGTCTATGGAAGATAGCAAGAAACCCAAATAATCCAACCATGCTTTCATGTCTCCACTATCAGCATGTACCACATGGACCAACTGTTCTTAGTGCCCTCCACACACATGTGCACCCAAAATAAGATAGCAAAGCAAACCAAAATTGAATTTCACCATAACAAAATACCAAACAATAGCTCATGATATGTCCTCTTCCCTTCTGGAAAACTTGTATTTCCTCATTTCAACATTGCAGATTCGGAAAGTTCTATTGCTTCTAAACCAACCTTTTTCATCTCTATCTTTTAACTGAAGAAAATACAGTAAATTAAAAGAACAGAAAAAGAGAAAATTACAATTTTTCTGGGTCATTCTTCTGTACATCCTATGACACTTCTTTTGTAATGACTTGTTTGTTGTACAGTGAAGCCCTTCCCCATCAGCCACTGAAGATTGGAAGAACCTCCTACAAAGACTTGTATTCCTTCTTTGACATCCATTGAAACAAGTGAAGGTCATGCTTGTCGCATTACTCGAATTTTCAATTCCTGAACTCTTGATCATGGTTTGAGTCATGGAAACTGCCACTTTCAAACATGTATAAGACTGCATAGATCTAATCTTCCTCAAACTTGCCAAAATGCAGAAGTCTTGTGCATGGAGCACGACGTTTTTCATCCATTAGACCGAGGCTTTGATCTAATTAAAGAACTATTTCATTATTAACACATCAACATAACAAACTTCATGTTCATTGGAGAGAGTGGGAAAAAGAATAAGAAGAAACTGGATCAGGGAAGGGAGGTTACTTGTTCTGGATTGGATTTGATGTGCTTGGAGGTGCCTTGCGAAGGCTTTCTTTTGCTTGTTTCATGGGCTGCTTCTTCATGTCTACCTGCAAATTTTCTGTAGCTTGAGAAGGCTTTGAAGGTTGTGGTTGAACTGGAAAAACTCTAGCTTGGCCTTGTATTGTCTGTAGAGAAAACAGCAATGCCAGTGCAAGCAAAACTACCCAGAGTCTGCAACACCAACCCATCATCATTCTCTTGCAACTGCTGTTCAACTTATCTTCTCACTGAACTTTGAAACGATGCTTGATTTATATCATTCAGGAATGTGTCATGTGATTCAGCTTTGACTACTGCTCCAGTCTTGAACTAATCTCTGACTTCATTGATTTAAAATTTATAGTCTAAGAAATGTCATGTGATCTGGCACGTGATAACAACACTGGGTTTTCATCAACTCAAGTTTCTACAGTCATTTCATGGTAGAAGATTTCACATTTCTTACTCAGATTGGCTTTTCTATTTCTTCTGTTTCTATTTGTTTGTTTTAGAATCTCAACTTGGTTTGCTTGCTGTTTCTTTCCAGCATTTAGTTGATTATATACTTCAACACATGACTTTACTGTGTTTGGCTACCTACTTAGAAATTTCTTATACTCTGCAACTGTTTGATTAAGTTGTAAAAAATATAAAAAATCTGTGTTCTTAAGCTCTCAGTGTGACTAACATGCATTGGCTGCGGCCGCGGCGAGCACGAGTTTCAAGGGATTAAGACTAGAGGAAGAAAGAATCCGATGTGATTATGAAACATTTATTTTTGCCACATCTTTGTTTAGTGTAAGTTACTAGAGATTCTGATTTGGGATTTGAAAATTTTTGTTCTTCTTGACTGGATCTTGGGCCATGAGAAATCTCTGTAACAGTAGTCTTTGATTCGATTTCCACATTGAAACATGTGAGCCTATAATTGGCGAGAGGAAGAGTAAGAAAAACGAGTTCCCAAGCTAGAATCTACTTCTTAAAAACATTTCTTCCACCTGTAGTTCAGGAGGAATGCTTGGATTACCTTCTTTGGCCAGGTAAGATGTCAGCAGCTCTTGCTGGATTATGGTACGTTTGTCCAACATTTTGATTTTTCTAGAGTAATCCAATTAGTTTTTAAGGGGAAAAAACTCAAAATCTGACTCAGCATATGAGGGTGTGCCCAAGGAGAGTGTGGAGGAAGTATTTTAAAGTTAGGTTATGTAATATACATCTCAATAGTTATCTAATTAAATGTTAGGATTGATATGTCCTTAGATACTAGATACCCTTAATTAAAAGCAAAGGCACTTAGCTTACTATTAGTACTTTTTGTTTGCTTTTGTCTAATTATCTCTCACAGCTTTTGAATTGCAACACATGACATATTTGAGATTTAAAAGTTATAAAATCTCAATCTTGAAATTATAGCCGTTAGATCTAAAAAATGTTACACGTCACAATTCAAGAACGATACCATGCCAAAGATACCAGTATGACAACCGTTGTTGCAAAAATCCGTTTGGCTACGCGAGTGAACAACCTGCAAAAATTGGATCCTCAATCCTTGGACTTCAAATTGGATCCCAGATACTATGCAGGATGTGGGATGCTTTCCTTTTGCTTCAATGGGCCCCTCTACTGTTGCTTAGTTAATTGATTAGTGTATCCATTCATGGAATCATGATATCCTTCACGCTTGGTGGTCTTGACCCATCGTAGATAAAATTCTGACCATTCAGATTCCACATATGGATTTACCTGATCGCATCATCTGGCAGTGGACATCATTAGGATTTTTTCAGTAAAGTCGGCATATCGACTTGCTTGCTCTCAATTGTATCCGCAAAGGCCTACAGCTGAAAATACTATCCCATGGCTCAAACTTTGGAGACTTCCGCTTCACCCTTGAGCCACTCATTTTCTATGGAAGTAATTGCATCAAAAGCTTCCTACGACAAACTTACTTAGGCTACGAGGTTGCTTGTGCTCTGAGGATTGTTTGTTCTGTGGTGCTCATGAATCCAATCATGATCACATTTTTATACATTGTCAATTAGCAAGACATGTCTGAGGTGAACTGCATCTCCATGACTTGCTGTCTGCTAGCACCGTTAGAGAAACAATTATTCAGCTCCTCAACACCCCTCCAAGCAGGGATTCCGATGCAAAGCTTCTAGAGTCTTTTATTGCATTATGGCTGGTATGGAAGGCTTATACAACAAATATTTATGACAATCGCACCCCTCAACACTCTCAGCTTAGTTTCCTGATTTGGAAGGGATTGCAGATTTACAGTACTAAGGCGGTACCCTTGATGGACTCAAACTTACCCCAGACAAATATTAAATGGGTAAGACCTAATTCTAATACTATCAAAATCAATGTAGATGGCTCCTTTTTTAAGGAAAGAAAACTTGCTGGTTTTGGTGGTATTGCTCGCGATTGGCAGGGAAAAATGATCTTTAGCTTTGGAAGTGGTTCTGCAGCCCATGATGTTCTAATCTTGGAAGCACTAGCTATGCACAAAGCTTTACAGTGGGCAAATGACTTTAATTTGTCCTCTATAGCCATGGAAAGTGACAACCAAGCACTCATCTCCGTCCTGCATAAAAATCTATCAGAGGTCCCTTGGAAGATATTTCCTATTATTTCTGACATTCGACGGATGATGGATATTTTTGAAAATACTTCCATCACTCATGTGCTTAGGGAAGCTAACTTAGTTGCTGACACTTTGGCCAAAGAAGGAGCAGTGTCCCATGAAACGTTTTTATATGTACAGACCCCCTTCCTATGTTAGATGGTTAATGTTGTTTGATCTTTTCTCCTTAGGTTGTAATCGTGGTTTTTCTTTTTAATAAAGTATTCCGTTTGCACCAAAAAAAGAACAACCTACAAAAAACATGCTTGACCGGGTTGGTCAAAGAACTTCTCTGATGATTAAGTTAGTGGAAGCTCATAGCTTTAAAAGAAGAAAACAACTTGTAGAGCTCTCAATGCTAGAGAAAGTAACCCAAGAATGCATATTTGATAATGATGAATGTGTGGGTATTTATAGATCTAAGGAGAGGTTACCTTAACTGTGCAGTAATGGAGTTCGAATGGAACTCTATAATTGTTGCTAACTTCCTGGGGATAAGAAATCTTATCATCCAAAAGAGTATTAGTTGAATTGTAGTTGTGGAATCGATCTAGACTCTAAGAGTAATTCAAAATATCTAACTTGATTGGAATCCTTATTCCTATCTTTAAGAATGAACCAATGAAAAAAATGGTTTGAAAAAATTACTTTTGTAGAATATGAGTCATGTTTTGACAATTCTGGTAAGGGAACAAAAACTCGATAAAATAATTCCAATGATAAAAGTCTCTCGAGGCTGTCCCTACCTTCACCTCTTGTAAACCTTTTAACCTTGCTCTTCTGTCTGTCGTCCATATTTAAAATAAATTTTTTTTTTGCATTATTGATTTTGTTAAGAACTATTTTTAGAATAAGTTTGTCGAATGCTCATATCCAAACAAATAATTTTTTTTTTGTAAGAACAAACAAAGAATGATCCACTCACATACAAATTATAGAATCAACTTTACACAAAGCATTACCAAATGGCTAGCAGAAAGTGAGCAAAGCATCACGTGAATACCACCACCAATCCATAAAGAAAATCGATTGCGGTCAAATCGGAACTCTCAGTGCTTCCACTTCCAATATAAATTGGTTTAAAACACTTGAATAGCTACTCGAAAGTCAACAAATTAAGGCATCATGTGAAAAAGCGCCACCCATGAATAAAGAAAATCTATATTAAAATTTGGCATGCAATAGTAGTACAATTGCATGAGACAAGTTTCCTTGTTGATTGATTGCTGTAAAAGAGATTGGATGGTGTTTTTGAAGAGGACTCTCAGTCTCATTTTCTTCTCTTTCTTGGAATTTTTTGGAACTTGTGAACAGTTCACACACAAAATTGGATGATGGGCCAAGAGTTTAAATATCTTTTACATCCGGTCCTTCTCTTCAATGTCTAAATTTGTCTTCACTATTACTAGACACTTAGCACTTATTCGGTTACATGAGTCCTGAAGATTTCAAATCTATGAGTCATATTTTATAAAATTAATTGTTTTGTTAACCTGAATTTGTGGAAATTTCATTATGAAAAGCTATTTGGTCAATGCAATTTTTTGTGAATGTGCAAAAAGTTGAATCTAGAGATTTTCACAACCAAACGGGTATAAAAATAACCAAACTACCTGAGCACCTAGAGAGTCATATTCAATACAGATTCATATTATGGCATTTATGGTTTGCTCGTAATTTGTTGATCTTTCGACAAAAAGACATGCATCCGATTGTGGTGATTCAACAAGCACAAAAGGTTGCTGATGAATTCTTGACAGTATTGCAGAAAAATAAAGGAAATGATAGTTATATGGTGGATTCTCTACTAGAAGATAACAATTCAAAATTAGGTGTCTTCTCTTCTTTTTTCTTGCCAATCTATATCTATAGTTCTTACTGTATTATGTGATGCTAGTTTTACAACATCTGAAGAGTAAAATGAGATTGGTTATGCTTTTCTTTCTCCAAGTGGAAGTTTGCTTCATGCTATTTCGGATCCAAAAAAATTTCATCTTCTTTAATGGGTGAAGCTTTGTGCCTTCGTGATGCTCTTCAGGAGGCAATTCGAAGTGGGTATAGATGCATCAAGATATGTTCTGATAATCAATTGATTATCCATTTTTTAAATGTCATCAATTTGTTTTTAGATTGGGATGTTAGTCTTATTTTAGGAGATATTTTAAGGCCATGTCAGGATATTGATGGTTGTAATTTTCTTTTTATTTCAAGAGTGTCTAATGCTTTAGCAGACACCTTGGCTAGGAGGGCCCGATCAGTGCAAAGTTTGACTGTTTGGCCCGTTTTCTCTCCCTGGCTGGTGGATTTCTTACCTCCAGGTTGTTCCTCTCGGTAGTTCTTTTATAAATGCAGTTCTATTACCCAAAAAAAAAAAAAAAAAATCCAAAAATTTGAAATCTCTAGATTCATGTAACCAAACAGGCCCTTAAGGTTTAAGGGGTTTTTTTTATATCAATTTTTATTTGCATTTTTGGATTTTTTTTGGGTGTCTGATTGGTATCAAATTTAAAATTTATTTTTAAAAGAATAAAAATTTTCAAAATTCATAATAGACTGTTTTTCGGATTTTGTGTCAAAAATTCGTTCTATTTGTTTTTGTACAATCACTAAAATCTAGATGCAATTGAAGGCATAATAGTAAATATATACATTCTTTTTATGAAAACCCTACTATTTCTCTTTTTTTCTCACTTTCAAATCCTAATGATCTATTCTATTCATAATAGCTTTTGTATCAATTTTTATCAAATTTTCATTTTGACTACCAGAATTATTTTTCATTCCATTATTTGTTTCTAATAAAGGTTATCAAACTATTTTTCATTTTTGACTGTGAATGATTCTTCTATTCATTTCTTTTAAATGAGAAAAATAGAGAATGAGAATTGATATAAAAATTTTGTCCTAATTAACCTAGTCTAGACATCTTGAAATATCACAAAAAAGTAAAAAAGAAAAAAATTAGAGAAGATAAGACGATTCAAAAGAATCCCATAAATCTATCATCTTTCACATTCACCCGATATAAATGTGTTGTTAAGAACCGTATGGAGGATGAAAGTTCCATCCTCCTATGAGAGAAGCCCCAATAAGCTCAACATAAATTGACCCTACCTGCAGGAGATGTGATTCGGCTGTGGAGTCAATTGATCAGAAATCTTTAACAGAGGTGATCAACAAATGGGGGAAATTGCAATTCCCAAACTCGAAAACGAGTAAGGAAACCTTCAGTTTCTTCGCTTTCACTTGCTGGTTCTCCTGGTTGGCAAGAAAAGATATTGTTTTCAAAAATTCGAAATGGAACCCTGAATGTATTGTGGACAGATCATGGAAGGCTTACCTGGAATTTTGGAGTAAAACGCAGGCGATGGATGACTCTTTAGGAGCGGCGATCAGATCTTGGGTTTCTCCTCCGCCTCAGTTTGTGAAGATGAACTCTGATTTTGCGCTCTCTGATGAAGGTAATATTGCTGGGATGGGGTTTATTTTAAGAGATCACAGAGGATCGTGTCTTATGGCAGCATCGATTCCTTCGGTTTTGTCTTCCATCCTCACGGGAGAAGCTCTGGCTCTCAGAGAAGCAGTCGTTTGGGCGAAGCAGAATGACCTGGTTAATGTCATATTTGAGAGCGATTCGTGGAACCTGGTTCACTATTTTGAAGACCCGTTTTGCCCTATTCAATTAGATTCCCAATGTGTGGTTGAGGATATCCGATCTTTGATAGGTTTAGAACCGTCTTGGTCGGTTCAATATGTCTCTAGATGGGCTAATTCTGTAGCCGATTGTCTAGCTAGGAAGGCCCAGTCCGTGGCAAGTAGGACTATCTGGCCTAATTCTGTTCCTTGGCTTCTTGAAGCATGCAATTAGGATGTCTTGGGTTCTTCTTGCCCCTATGTTAATTGAAAGTCTATTTACCAAAAAAAAAAGCTCAACATAACTCCCTCAAACAATAGTCAGTATAACAATTGTTAGGTGCTTCAGGTTTGCACTTTAGAGTTACTCCTTAGTTTTTTTTTTGGGTCAAAGGAGGAAAAGTGGTTTAGAGTTACTCTTAGTTTACATGGTTTTAGGTGAGTTCGGATGATATGTTTATACAATCGTGCCCCAATTCAGAGTTCGAATCCCCTCCGGGCCAGGGGCGAAGTCCTGCCTATATTAATTATATAAAAGCTCCCATGAGGATGTGTGCACAAGTTGGCTAGGATGAACCTCAGATCAAAAAAAAAAAAAAAAAAAAAAAAGTGTCCAGGACTCTCTAGAATCCATTGTGTTGAGAATGAAATCCATTGTAAGTGCTGATTTCATGGTGGATTTTATGAAACATTTATTTGTTAATTACCGTGTAGGTATCACCTGTTCGACTTTGGGATCATGACACCTTTCAAGATCGAATGATTTTTATTACAAGCACGGGAGGGATCACAGTTGTTAGATCTAAACAAATTAGGTGTTGCAACCTGAGAACTACAGGAGAGATACTTTTGCGCAGCAAATAAAAATTTGACTCTCTGTGTTTGGTTCTTAGAGTATGCGTTTGGTAACGTTTTTATTCTGAGAAACCAGTTCTTATGCAAAACTGTTTTTTAATGTTTCTGTGCTAAAAAACCGTTCTTTGCTTGAAAATGGCGTTTGATAAATCCGTTCTGAAAATATTTTCAGAACACTAATAATAGAATAAGTTGGTGTTTTTTCTTTTTCTTTTTTGGGTTGAAAAATAAAGTTGGTGTTTGATAAACTCGTTTTAATGTTTCAATTTGAACCAATTTTATTACTTTCGTTTATGTTCTTTGGTAAAAACATCTTTTTGATGTTCTGCAAAAAGCGTTCTTTAGAACACTTTTCTGACCAATTAGTTCTTAAAGAACCGAAGAACGAACCGTTTTATCAAACGGCTCTAATCCGTTTTTCCGTTCCCAAAGAACAGAAGAACGCCAAAAACGTTTTGTAAAAATGTTATCAAACGCGCCTAGAGTGTCTTGAACGTCTTTATACTAGGATATCATCTAGATTCCTTTTATTCCTTTTTTTTTTGGTAAAAAATCAGGACTCGTTTTAGGGTTAGACTTCATGGTGTTATCTTTAAAAGTTCCGAAGGGTTACCCATTTTCTATTCCACTTAAAAGTTCCGAAGGGTTACCCATTTTCTATTCCACACAGAATCCCTCTTCTACTTTTCTATAATTCAATTTTCCTTTCCTTTCCTTTCCGTTATTTGTTTGGTCATCTACTTTTAGGGTTGTTAATGGGTCAGGTTGATCGAGTCTTTCTTATATTTATCCACACCCGATGCTGGTGGTGGTCTAAATCTATTAATCTAACTCGACCAAATCTGTTACATCCACTCAGCCGGTACCCTATCTGGCATACCCGAATGTGTGATCCACAGCCTTGAAGATCACTATCGAGGAAACCAACCTCCCACATATACAATAACATAATCAATAACAAGACTAAATCAATGTTATATTACATTAACAGAGAGATCAAGATAAGATTCAAAGAATAACAATATAATCAGAGTGCGAAAAATGATACCAATATAATAAATCAAATGTAGAGTGTCGTGAAAAATGACTCCACAATACACAGTGGAAAGTAGATTCGAAAGTCAAAAGAAAGATTATAACCGATTCCAAAAATAAGAGGAATAGAAAAGAAGTAACCAAAACTAAACTAAGGTCTCTTTTAACTTATAAATACAACTTCTAAAAGTAAAAATCTCAGAATCCAGATAATGCGTAATTAGCACATGAGTACGGCTAATCCTGACGCGATATGTCTTCACTCAAGAATTCTTCACTTTCATAGTCACCGTAGCCAACACCTTGGGAGTAGTATGCGTCGTCCGCTTGTGCTTCATAGTACTGGCATTCATAATCTTCAGTACCTGCAGGATAGTTTAACAAAAATATTTGCAAAACAAATGAAGAAGGGCTCTAGGCAAATTTGGAGTTCATCGATGAAGTCCGAGAAGTGGCTTTTTACCGAAATGTGGCTTATCAGAAGAAAGTAGCCAAATACTACAATTCCAAAGTCGAAGTTAAGACCTTTTCGGCAAGGGGACTTAGTCCCCCGACTAGCTGATGTTTCGGCCCCAAGGCAAAGGAATAAACTATCTCCTAGATGAGAAGGCCCTTACCTTGTGGTCCAAGAGTTCTAGCCAGGAACTTACAAGCTCAAGGACATAGGGGTTGACAGAGAACTTGCTCATGCATGGAATGCTATGCACATGAAGAAGTTCTACTAGTGAAGGAGATGTGTAGCTAAACCAGTAAGAATTGCTAACTTACATAAGCTGCTAAGTACTTAGTTTCTTCTTTGGTCATTTCTCAAACCAAGTGTATGAACTTATCGGGGAACTTCTACGTTAGAAACCTTACATGAGAACCAACACTTAGTAGTTTTTCTAGAAAAAGTTTTATTATCTTGACAATCAAATGTTTCCGACCCTACACTTAGTGGTATTTTGTATGCAATGCAATGTGAATTTATTATGCATTCAAAAGCCATTAAGAGATGAGTCAAGGAATGTGAATCAAAATTTTTTTCATTATTGATAAACCCAAAGTATAAAGAAGGCCTTAGGGGCACAAGAAACATATAAAGGATTCATCATTTATTAGCAGCATCAGCTTCATCTTCGGTAGCTACGACAATAGAGCCGTCAGGGCCAGCTTGTGGAAGAGAAGCCTGACTGGGGTCTCCTTTGGAAGGAGGAAGACCCTCTTTAGAATCTACCGAGGTCTCCTTGGATGGGGAGTTCTTGGAGTTGACAATTGCATCCAGCTGAACATAGGAATCTTTAACCTCTAATAGCTGCCGGCTCCAAAAAGAGAATCTTTGCAGACTTTTTCCAAGGTCTCTTCTGGCAATCTTTTCACCATTAAGGCGAAGGCTGCATCGAGACCAAGCTCAAAGCCTGGAAGAGCCGCCTCTACAATTTCTAGTTTGTACCACTCGAAAGCCTTGAATTCCTTTATGATATCCTCTACACAAGAAGAGTTGCGCTCACTCAATTGTTGTATCTTTTCGCAAGATGACTGTAAGTTCAGGACTAGCTGTTCTTTCTCGGAGCCCATCTTTGAGCAAGAGGCAGAGAGTTCGTGGTTCTTCACTTGAAGCTTTGCTACTGTGGCCTTTGATATCTTCTTATCAGCTCGCAACTTGGCCAATTTAGCTTCCATTCTGTCTATATTTTGGACCGCAGCCGCCTTGGCCGTCACAGCTTCATCCTCTCTCTTCCTTGCTTCATCCTCCATCCTTTTGGTCATCCCTCTCCTTCCTAAAATACTCACAGTTGGAGCAGACTTTGCTCAACCTCTTCTTTGTTTCCTCTAATTCTCTCTTGGCTCTATCCATCTCCTTGCACGTGTCATCATATTTGGCTTGAAGGGTATTATTCTTATCAATTTGAAGTCCTAGCTTCAGTGTGGCCCTGGAATTCTCATTGGCCATTTTTCTACATCTTCTCATATGCGACTCCACCAAGCTAATAGAGGTGTACACAAGAAACTGTTACAAAGAGCAACAGGCGAATCGGCAAAGAGAAATGAGGGGAGATGAAAAAAAAAAAAAAAAAAAAAAACTTTCGTAGAAGAAGGAAGGAGATTCTGAGCTTATTGAGCCAACTAGGAATGAAGTCCTGAATGGGACAGTTTGTCGCAGACTTCTTTGTCTTAGGGGGGGGGGGAATAGTGTGCTCGATCCACTGTTTGGACTTGATGACATCTTCCTAAACTTTGTCTCCTTCGAAGAGTTCCCCCTGGGGAGTCCATTTTGGAGGCAGCAGGGAAGGATTCAGCATAGCATTGAAGGAGGCCACCACTTCCCTCGCTGCTGCTATGGTTGGTATTGAAGCTGCTGTAGCTGTTGCTATTGTTGCTGCGGTGGTTATTAGTGGGGGAATGACAATCATAACGCTTTGGGGAGCAAGGACTTGGGTCTTTGAACTCACCCTTAATACCACAGTAGTGGCATCTCCAGTGGTCTTTGCACCTATAATCACCCCGGGAAGTGACTTCCTTGGGGTGAGAGGTGGTAGACCTTTGGAACTCTTGGATTGAGTAGTCAACGCCTTGGGCCCCTCAATCCGGGTTACCTTCGCTTTTCCTTTATCAGTAGGAGGAGAACGAGTGCGCTTACGACTTTCTAAAGCCGCTGCATCATCACGCTAAGAAGTCCTTTGTAAACTGACTTCTTGGAATACCTCAGTGGGGGCCTCGTTCTGTCATCCAGCAGCCCCAACTGCCTCCTCCTCAACTTCTCGAGCAATTTCCTCCAATGTCTTGAGTTCTGAGTCAGGAGGAGGCCTAGCAATGGGACTTGGGAGCCTTGAGACTGGAGTGGATGAACCGGCACGAGAGTCTTTTGCCTTCTCACCTTCCCTCCTAGCGGCCACTCGAGAGTCCATGTAGCGCTGAAGAAGTACATCTTTATCAAGAGACATCTCTGGTATCGCAAAGGATAAAGAAGGTTTACTCACTCAAGCAATCCAAGGTGATGGGTAATGTACTACAGCCATCAATAAAAGGAGAAGGGTGGGGGACTCACCAACCATGACTTCCCGGAGGAGTAGGGGAGCTTCAAATTCCATCTCTCTGCCATGGATTGGGATCCCCTTCCCTTGACTCTTTCTTGTACACTAATCCTTTGATGCCTCCACAATTTCTCTGGAGAGTCTTTTATAAATAACTCCTTTGAACAAAAAAAGTAATCAATACCCTTTCATCCTTATTTCCTAAGAAATATTGCTTTTATCAACGTTTACTTGCGGACTAGAAAGCTGATGGTACATTTGAAGAAACAAGTTCAAATTTCTTGTGTATGATAATGAATGCATTTAAAAAAATGAAGATGCCATCCACAGAAAGTAAATGACTTCATAACACTGCTCCTCACGGCCCTTGAAGAGGCTTCAAGTGATTCTTACTGATCAAAGCTTTAAGATCTCCGTTGACCACTCCTTCTGCTAATATGAATAAGATTGGTGAGATTAGGGTGCCTTGTCTAAAGCCTCTTTCTACTCCAAAGAAGCCCGTAGGTCCACCATTCACAGGAATAGAGATTCTAGATGATACTAGAATCTCCTAGATTCGATTTATCCACATAGGAGAGAACCCGAATTGCTTAGCATTTCATGAAATCAAGAATCCCTCCACCCCTCACCACATCCTACATTGAATTAGTCAACCCAAAAGCAACAACATTATTATTATTTGAAAGTATCTTCCCTTTCTAAAAGGTATCCTACTCTTCTAAGATCAACTTAGGAAGTATATCAGACAATCTGGATACAATAATCCTAGACAGAACTTCGCAGAAGAAGTTAGACATGTAAACGGGTCTAGATACTGTCAAATTTGGGGACCAGGGTGATAAAACCATTATTAATACCCCTTAGCATCCTTCAATTTCTGAAACAACCAATGCATCATGTGAGAGTGTGAGAGAAGGAAGAAGAAGACAATGAGAAGAGAGAGAAAGAAAAGAGAGACAATGAGAGCAAGGAATAGAGGCAACTCAAAGAGAGTCCATGCCTCATCTTATTCACACTAGTCAAGAAGCATAAATCACCAAAAAAGCTGTCCTTAAGTCAAGTTGATTATGTTTTACTTCTTCCCCGAGAAAAGATGATCAAACATCATGGTCCTTGCGGATCAGATCATTTGCATAGAATACAAAAGGAAACTCCAAATATTTGGTATCTTACTCTTTGAATGAGATCTCAAATCCCAGCTACAGTTTTATTATCTATCTTACAACTAGAATCCCTCTTTTTTCTCATCCGGTTCCTCCACCACAGGGAACCCCAATTAGATTTAGACTTGATACACTTTTTAGTTATTGGAAGAACCCAAGTGCTCTCTTTTGGATATGTGAAACAACTCTTAGAGATCTTTTTCCCTTTCGGAAGATATAGGAGCGAAACAATCAACCTATTCATATTGGAAGACCCAAAAGATTCTTCTATTGTATTGTTTCTGGGTCCAATGGAATTCATAGGTATGGGAAGAAGCCCCATCAAATAGAGGTTTTTTCTTTTGACCATAAAACCGGGTTCTAGCTTGTGCTTAATTTTGTTAACCCCCCCCCCCAAAGTACGATTTGCCTATCCCTACCTGAAGAGATCTGATTCCCAATCCCTAGCTTGAGACAACTTCGTAGAAACACAGGATTAGACAAAGGCTTGGTAAAAATATCTCAAACTTTTTTTGTAGAACTCACATGCATAGAATCCGCACTCAACTACATAACGAAAAGCAATCCACCCTTCGCCATGAAACACCTTATATGGTGGGATTGTTTAGAACATCTCCATTGGTTCTTCTATATCAACTCCTACTTCTTTCAAAAACTACTTGATCCACATGATCTCAGAGACCATGTGTGCGATGGCTCGATATCCACAATCATTTGTTTTATACTTTTCCATATAACTAGATTTCCTCCCAGGAAGGTGCAATAACACAAAGTAGACCTCCAATCATCCTAAGATCCTCTCCAATCAGCATCAGAATAGGCACAACAACTTCATCTGTGAATTTTTCTTATACACCAAGCCTTTCCTAGGGTCCTTCTTAAGATACTAAAGTATTCTAGTAACTATATTCCAGTGAGCCTTTTTTGGAGCATGCATGAATTGACTCACCACACCAACTACATAGGACAAGTTTGGATGAGTTATTGTTAGATAAATAAGCTTTCCCACTAACCTTCTATATCTTTGTGGCTTTGGAAAATCTTCTCCTTCATTTTTAGACAACTTGATGTGAGGATCCATGGGTGTATAAATAGGTTCATACCCTAGCATACCAGTCTTTGTCAACAAGTCAATCATACATTTATGCTGGAGGAGGCTAATTCCTTGGCTCAAGATTTCAATGCCTAGAAAACATTGAAAGGACTAACCTAAAAAGGATGCCTAGGAAAGCTTTTACTTCATCAATTCCTGCACTATCACTTCTAGAAACAATTATATCATCAATATAAACAATAAGTATAACAATTCCAAACTCCTTTCCACACACAGAAACAAAATGATTTGAGCAACACTGACTAAACCCAACTTCAGAGAGTATTAAACTTACTGAACTAAAATTTTCAAACCATGCCCTAAGGGATTGTTTGAGGCCATAAATGGACTTGTGAAGCATGCAAGCCTTGATTGAATTTCCCCTTGAGCAACAAATCCTTAGGGTTGCTCCATATACACTTCTTCAAGTAAATCACCATACAGGGAGGCATTCTTAACATCTAGTTGATGAAGAGGCCACTTTGAATTTGTAGCCAAGGATAATAAAATGTGAATAGAATTAAGGCCAGCAACAGGGGAAAAGTCTCAAAAAAATTTACACCATTAGTATGGGTGTAGCCCTTCGCCACAAGTTTATCTTTTAACCTCTCTACCGATGCATTTGACTTATATTTAATAACAAAAACCCAATGGCACTTAATTAATCCTTACGTGGAGGCAAATCGATGAGTGTCCACGTATGCCTAGAATGTAAAGCGTCAACTTTAGACTCCATAGCCATTTTCCAACCCAGATCAAAAAGAGCCTTAGAATAAGTAGATGGAACAGTGACAAATGACATGGTAGTGACAAGACAACAATAATTACTGAGAAGATGAGCAAAAGTAACATACTCAGAAATAGGGACAACCACTAAGAGTCTACATGTTTACCTTTCCAAAGAACTATTGGTAAGTCATCAAGATTATCAGACACAACCGAGGGATTGGAGTGAATTTCCATACCATTTGATTATTTGTCTCTTCCTTTTGTGATACTCCAATGTAGGAGGAAATTGAACTAGGACTTCATTTGGTTCTAGAAAAACTCAAGTATTTTCTACTTATAGTAGCGTAAACCTGTTTATGGACATTATCTTGGACACTTTACTCAATACCCTTATCAAACTCAATTGGGAATAGCATAGGAAAAGGATAATCAAACATGTCATCATCAAAATTTTTTCTTGGGGATAATAAGGGGTTTCTAAAATAAATGTGACATTGGCAATAACAAATTTCCATTTTGATAGAAGGATCAAAAACTTTGTAACCTTTTTGAAAATGAGAATATCCAAAAAAAAAAAAATGCATTTAGAAGCTCGAGCAAAAAATTTATCCCTAGGATGGGGAAGAACATGTGCAAAGCAAACACAACCAAAGGTTTTTGTGGGAGGGGAAATAATGGCAATTTGGGTAGGCAGTTTTAAAAGGAATCTCATCCTTTAAAACAGTGGATGACATTTTATTTATTAATGTGCATTTAGTAAGAAGGGAATAGAACATTCAATGAGAACGTGTTACTTCTAGTCAATGGAAACGTTTTTTCTAGCAACACCATTTTGTTGAGGTGTGTGACACCAACTCGACTAGTGAATTATGCTTTTAGAAGAACACAAATCAGAAATTGCACCTTGCATATATTCTGATGCATTATCTATAGGAAACTTAATAGAAGTATTGAATTGTGTGGAAATTTAAACAAAGAAACCGAGGATAAATTTTCAACACCTCAGTTATATCAATCATTAAAAAAAAAATGAAAAAGAAAGGAAAAAAAAAAGAGAGAAGGTGAATCGCAAAAAAATGTCCACAAAGACAATAAAATACTAAAAACCAAAACAATTAGGGATCCTACATGGTCCCAAGACATCTAAATGAACAACAGAAAATAAGGACACTTTTGGGTTCACGTCTAGGGGGAAAACTTGTTTGTGATGGTTGTCCATCTCACATGCTTCACAATTTATTTTTTCAACATTCTTGCAACTTGTTAGTACTAACCTAAGTCCACTAGAAGATAAATGTCCTAAATGATATTATTGCCATTGAAGAGGGGGGAAAATTGGGAAAATTGTATGCTGTCACAGCCGACAAATCAAAATCAGTCAGATAAGAAAGTCCTCCATTTTCAACTCCTCAAGCAATCCTCTTTTGGTTGGATATCCTAAAACTCAAAGAAAGAGAAGGGGGGGGAAGGGGAAGCCACAAGACAATTCAAGGATTTAGAAGAAGACGACAAACCTTGGCTCTGTTTAATTGTTGCATGCATTTGAGGATCCAAGCCAAGTCCAAGCTAGGCAACGAAACACTTGTAGAAGCTGTAGGATTAGACTCGAGTACAGATTGGTTGAATTTTCTCCTTCAGAAACTGTGTTAACATAATTTTCTGCTCCTTTGGGGAGACCATGCATGCTTATCCCAACAAATTTTCTCTATGTGATTATGCTTCCCACAGTATTAACATAGACGGTTTCCCTTGGACTATTTGAAGGAAGACGTCCGTCCTCCCCCTCCGCCTCTGCCTTGGCCTCAGCTGCCACCATGTCCTCTAAGCGAATAGGTGCTACGGCCTTGACTTGCCAACAAAGGGCTGATCCATCTTGATGGCTTTGTGTACTTTTTGTCCTGCTGATTCACAACAACTTGTAAAAAGAATCACTCAAGGTAGTAACAATTTATGAGGTCAATATCTGCAGGTTCTTACCCATTGAATATTCTGGATGGATAAAATTTTGCTCTCTAGGTCTTTAAAACTTCAATGTTGGTGGTAAGAGGTTGATGGGATTGTAATTCTTCCACCATCCCTTTAAATCCACTATAATACTCCATTAGTGAACGTCCTCCTTGAAAATAACTAAACATCTTATCATAGAACTCACACACGTGGGATATTTTTTTTTCTTGGCCGAATGAATCATATAGGTCTTCCCAAATTTCTTTAGAAGTATCATAAAACCTAATCTATTACAACTCGTGGTATCCCTAGCACTTTTGCTGAGTTAAAAGAAATGTTACTCACTCACAAAATTCGTCTTAAAGATGACTTAGCCTATGACTCCTCTTTACCTCGGGCTAATCGGCTTAGACTAGCCAGTGCTCTCAATTATCGTCCTCCCTTGGTTGATTGCACTACGGAGGCAGAGTTTTTTGTGGACGTTCTTCTAGCTACCGTCCTCCACTTCTTGCCACTCCACCCTCTACTAGGGGTCCCAAACAACAATAATCCTCTCTAATTACTTGCCAAATTTGTGATCTCACGACCATAAAGCTCATGATTGTCATCAATGTTACAATCATGCTATTCAAGGTACAACCAATGCTCCCCCCTTTGTGCATGCTTCTGAACTCTCTAGAGGACCTTATATAGACACCACTTGGTATCTTGACTTTGTGGCTACACATCACAATGCCCTTGAGAATCTTCACTTGGCTCAACCTTACACTGGTTCAGGTTTTGATTGGTAACGGTACAGGCTTGCCAATCACTCACACTGGTATTTTTTTCTCTCCCTACACAACATTCTCCTGTTTTTCTCAATAAAGTTCTTCATGTTCCCTCCATTGAAAAGAACCTTTTATCTGTTTTCAAGTTTACTCGTGATAATAATGCTAACTTTGAGTTTCATCCTGACATATTTTATGTGAAGGATCGAGCAACAGGGATTTGTCAACTCTAGGGAACCGTTAGGAATGGGCTTTACTAGATGCGCTTGGGAGACTTTTCTCCACAAGCTTATATTGGTGAACGCGCTTTTGTCTCCTAGTGGCACTCCAAACTTGGCCATCCTACTTTTAAAACAGTCCATCGTCTTGTTTCTCAATTTAAATTACCTATTACTTTTGAGAAAATTCATTTTTTGTGTGACGCTTGTCAAAAAGGAAAGAGTCATAAACTCCCCTTCTCCTCTTCTACTTCAGTTTCTAAAGCCCCTTTGGATTTGATTTATTTGGATGTGTGGGGACCCTCTCCTATTGTTTCTATTGATGGTCTTCGATACTATGTTATTTTTGTGGATGCTTTTAGTAAATACACTTGGTTTGTATCCTATACATTTGAAATCTGAGGTTATTGGGATTCTTCAATGTTTTAATGACGTGTTGGAAATTAATTTTCAAAGCAGGATTAAACGATTTCAGAGTAATTGGGGTGGCGAATATCGCACTGTGTCTACCTTTTTCACTTCTTGTGGGGATTGATCATCGCCTTTCTTGTTCTCACACTCATGAGAAAAATGGGGTTGTCGAGCACCGTCATCACCATATTGTTGAAACTGGCCTTACATTGCTAGCTTATTCTTCTTGCCCTAGAAAATTTTGGAACTATGCTTTTGAAACTGCAGTATTTTTTATAAATAAGATTCCTACCCCTATTTTGGGAAATTTTTCGCCACACTACAAACTCTTCAACATCCATCCGGACTATGCGTTCTTAAGAGTTTTTGGTTGTGCATGCTATCCTTATCTTCACCCTTACAACAAACACAAGCTAGAGTTTTGCTCTAGCATGCATGTCTTTCTTGGATATTGTCCTCATCACCATGGCTATCATTGCTTCAATCCTTAAACAAATAAACTCTTAATTCCTACCATGTTACTTTTGATGAAAAACAATTTCCCTTTCACCATCAATCACCCACTAAGATTATCCATCCATCTCAACCACCTTTACCCTCGCTGCTTGGTCCCCCTCCTATACTCCCTTCCCCTATTTCATCTCCTCCACTTATGGGCCCACCACCCCCATCCCCACCCTTGGCCAAATCCCCTCCCCTTGAGCTCCATGCCTCCCCTTCCCAACTCACACCCGAATCTTCCCTTGGGCCCCACACCTCCACCTCATCCTTATCCTCTTCTCTTTCTTTGGATCTCATTATTGATCTCCCTTATGATCCTCACCATCCATCTCCTTCCCCACCTCCTCCAACCTCTTCTCTAAACACTCATCCCATGGTAACTTGCTCCAAAGCCCACCATCCACCTAGAGCCCTGCATACATCCATCTCTGATGATACCCAACTTGAGCCTACCTCTTTCACTACTGCCAACAAATACCCTTACTGGTGAACAACAATGCATGATGAATTTAATGCCCTAATAAAGAATGGCACTTGGTCTCTTGTCCCTCCTCCTCCTTAGACAAACGTTATAGGTTGCAAGTGGGTGTTTTGAATTAAAAGGAAGGTTGATGGTTCTATTGAAAGATACAAAGCCCACTTAGTGGCCAAAGGGTTCAATCAACAAGAAGGTCTTGACTACAATGAAACTTTTAGTCTTGTTGTCAAACCCACTACTATCCTTCTGGTTCTATCTCTAGTTGTCTCCCACTCTTGGCCTATTCACCAACTTGACATCCAAAATGCCTTTCTTTATGGCTTTTTAAATGAAATAGTCTACATAAAACAACCACCAGGGTTTGCTGACACTCTTCATCCAACTATGTTTGTCGACTTCACATATCTCTTTATGGTCTCAAACAGGCCCCTCGTACTTGGTTTGATCGTCTTAGTTCCTTCTTACTAGAATTTGGTTTTGTTGGATCTAAAATTGACATTTTTCTTTTCATTTATCATGGTATTTCTGATACACTTTTTGTGAAATCCACCCTATCCTAACCCTGACCCTGAACCTGACCCGGATCCTTTGATGTTTGTAGGTCCGAAGAGCCGGAGTGGTGGAAGAAGAGACTTGTGGGCCCTTGTAGTTGAAGAATTGGTGTATGAATCAGAGCCTATGGACATTGACAATGATGCCCCTTACTTGGATACACTGTCAGTGTTCGGTGAGAAACTGCACCTAGAAGAGGGGAAGCTTAGTTGAAGTACTTGATGCGCTTCCGATCTTGTTTCGAAGGTATTTCTCTAATCTAGACTTGTTTATTGATTTGTAGGAGAAAACCCAACTCAATTTGGACTAGTTTGGCCTTCCAATTCCCTATTTGAAGTTGCTATCATTGCTTGGTCGACTGCTTTGTCGACTGACCTAGTTGACCAGCTGGTTATTAAATACAATTTTTCTTGATTATTTTAAGTCTACTTATTGGGACCTCGTGAATAGAACCCTACCCTAATCATTTGGATTCTAGATAATGAGGAGGGAGCTTCCCAAAGCCATTTATTGGTAGTTGTGAAGAATCATTGCATTTCATCTCCAACTTCCTCTCTTAGGTATGTTTTCTCTCTCATCCTCTATTCTATTCCTTTCTCTTCTCTTTCTTGCTGTTGAGACCATGACTAAGGTGCTGCAACCTTGCAAACACCTAGTCATGTGTTTCCCCTTTCATTTCCATTAGTTTCTTTCCATTCTTGCTATGCTATGCTTCCATTTCAATCATTAGCATTGCATTTCCATGATTCTCTCCATTCCAACTTGTTTCTTTGATCTAAACTGAGGTGTATATGTATGCTAGGTCTGATTTGTTGTTGGTTTATGATTGTAATCTACTTCTTATCACTCCCTTAGCTGATTCCCCATTGTTCCTTGCTATTGCAACCAATTTCATTTCAATTCTTGATATTTAGCATATAGAACATAGGGTTTCAATTTGGGTATTCCTAATTAGACCATTAGATTACGTTAAATACTTGCTAGATAGTGTTCTATACTGTTGTAATTAATCCCTCCAAGTGTCGGATCGATCCGAGCCTCGGAAGGTAGGTTTTGGATCAAATTTCACTCTTTAGCCCCGCACTGTTCACTTGGTTGAATGCTTGGTCGACTGAGTCAGTCAACTCAGTTAGTCGACCAGTTGAGTACAACAATCTTGTATTTGCTTGATTTGCTCCGTTTGATCTCCAATTTGATTGTTTCTTTTTCTAATGTTGCACATATGTTGTCTAGGGTGCAAGCACTGATTTGGGGACTATTCTAAGTGATCCTTGGTATTAGATTCGATTGGATTAAGCTAAGGATGGTTATTGTCATAATTACATGATTTGTGTGAATATTGCCGCTATGTTGGAAATGTGGTAGATTTACATTCCTTGAAGTATTTCATGCATCATGTGACTACTGTAGGTACTTTGTAACAATAGTATCATGTTTAGTTAGTCTTATATATCATGTCTATTCATTCTTGTTATTTACTTATACACTTGATCATGTGATGTTATAACTTATCTTTCAATATGATGAAGCATCACGTATGTATGATATGATGAAACTGATAATGTGATTGGATAAGTATGATTTGGGATTAGGAAATGTCCTTATGAGATTTCTGTCTTTGGACATTAGAGGGAATAGTATGGGATGTTCTCCGAAGGTGCCCATCGACACTTTCCCGGATTATTGGATGACATACATAGGACTTGTCTAGATGTGTTGGCTAGGATGTCCTTGTTGTATCAGACCCGAATCGGAAGGGCATTGAGACCGAATGACCCATGGTAGTAGTGTGATTTGATGGGCACTCAAGACCGGTGAGTTATATCCATGAGATGACATAAATCATATTGCGGATACTCGAAAGGGGCCATTCATTGGTAGAGCAAATAGCTAGACTTGGGCTCAAGGGAGCTCAAGACCAGTGAGTTATATCCGTGAGAGGACGTGAGAGCTTCCCGTCTACTATTTGTGGATGACCAATAGGTTGGTGAGTCTGGTGAGTAATATCCGTGACTCTAGTGTGAAGGATACCGGAAAGGATCCTGGGATGGGAGGAATGGACGTATCCGGATCTGACATGATACGGCTGAGTAGATGATTTACATTGGGCTAGGCTTTACCTTGACATGCGCCAATACTTAGACCAAATGGAGGTGTGAGAGAGCGGTGACTGAAACCGCAACCATGGATTGTCTGAGATGGATGCAGGACCCATTACCAACTGGTGTTGAGTGATTGAGACTTACCCAAAGAAGTATGGTGCTATGACTTAAAACATGTCTACCATAGAGACTAGCATATGTAGAGTTAGAATCATATTTGCATCATCTGTTTCATATCATTTGCATCATGTTATGTTTTGTATCATTTGGCTTATGTATTATTGAATAACTACCTTGCAAAGTTCTTTTGAACTCATTCCTTTTTGTGCAATTGTTTTGTTAGATTTCATCTATAGGTATTAAAGAAGTTGATGGCTCATTCCTAGAGACGGACCTAGATTCCTCATACTACGCTGAAGGTCCTGGCTACTTTGAAGGTCATGGTGAAGATACCGAGGGTGGATTAGCCCTTCGTACCAAGATTAGCCCGACCTTAGTGTGGGAAAGGCCTTTGGTCTCTTATGTGTACACCTATGAGGATATCTTGTATAAGACCAAGGAGACCTTAGCTTAGGCCTTTATACTATTATTTTTGGAACATGGATCTGTAATTATAACTTTCACTGATTTACATTCCGCTGCCACTGAGGGAGTGATTTCCGCTCACTCTCTCTCCTTTTGGATTATATGTATACTTTGGCACCTTTTAATTCCGCGCTCTGATTATCTGATCTTATCTTATTCTTGATATAATTTATTATATGCTTTTACCTTGATTATTATTGTTCATGATTGTGTTATCGCGTATGTGGGAAGCATGGTTGCTCGATACTTAATCCTTGGGACTGTGGATCACAAAGCCGGGTATGCCTGGTAGGGTAGTGGCTGGGTGGATGGATGTGATACTTTTTATCTTAATTTATGTGGATGACATCATTGTTACTGGCTCTAAAGTGTTACAATCAAAATTTATGATTGCTATTTCCTTTGTCTTCGCTGTCAAAGATCTTGGTCCCTAACAATATTTTCTTGGAATGTCTGTATCTTTATTCCCTAATGGTTTTCAACTTTGTCAACAACAATATATTACTGACCTTTTTCATAGGGTCAACATGAGTGATTGCAAGCCTGTTACCAATCCTCTTTCTCCCTCTACCCAGTTGAGCAAATTTTTGGGGGAGCTCATGGTTGATCCTACATTGTATAGAAGTATTGTGGGGGCCCTACAGTATGCTACTATGACTCATCCTGACATACAATTTGCAATCAACGAAGTCTGTCTGTCACATCCACCCAGCCGGTACCCTATCTGGCATACTCGAGTGTGTGATCCACAGTCCACAAGATCCAGTATCGAGGAAATCAACCTCCCACATTCACAATAATATAATCAAGAACATGACTAAATCAAGGTTAACAATATTATTTAAATGAATCAAGCAAAGTAACGAAATAATCATCAGAGTGCGGAAATGATACCAATAGATATATATAATCAAAATGTAGAGTGAGGCTGAATCTCACTCCACGAGTACAACGGAATGTAGATCGAAAGTCAAAAGAAGATTACAACTGGTTCTAAAGACAAGAAAGAAAGATATAATCAAACTAAGCTATAGTCTATTCTATTTTATAAAGAACATCTTCATAAACATAGACTTCATCAATCACGCTCAGACGCTCCCACTCCACGGTAGGGCTAATCATGATATGAAGTATGATCACTCGAGGGATCATCAACGTAATCTTCATAGTTGCCAACACCTTACGTGTAGTACGCTTCTTCATCTTGCGCTTCCTCATATTGGCCTTCATAGTCATCTATGCCTGTAGAGTAATCTAACAAAAGATATTGTACAAAAGGAGTGAGTTTCTAAAGAAACCCAGTAAGGCAAGTTATTCCGTAATGTGATATGATATGAAACAGACAATGCATGTATGAGTCTAACTCTATGTATGCTAGTCTCTATAGGTAGACATGCTTTAAGTCATAGCACCATACTTCTTTAGGAAGGTCATTCACTCCCCCTCAGCCATCTTGGCATCTTGGGTCTGCCGGTGGTAGTTGGGTCTTGCATACTTCTTGGACATTCCTTGGTTGGGGCTTTAGGTCACCTCTCTCTCACATCACCATTGGTCTAAGTATTGGCGCATGTCAGGGTAAAGCCTAGCCCAATGCAAGTTTTCTACTTAGTCATATCAACTCAGGTCCAAAACGTCCATTCCTTGCCCCAGGCGATCCTTTCCGGTATCCTTTCCACTAGAGTCAACATAGTCCTAGACTATAGACTCATCAACCCTATTTGTCATCCACATATATTAGACGGGAAGCTCTCATGTCCCCTCACGGATTGGCTACCGGTCTTGAGCGCCCATGAGCCTAACTATATGCAACCCTACCAATCAATGGCCCCCACAATGTGATTCATGTCTTCTCACGGGTTGGTTACCGGTCTTGAACACCCATGAATCCCCATTGCTACCACAAGTCGTTCGGTCTCAATACCCTTTTGAATCGGGTCTGATATAACAAGGAATATCCTAGCCAAACACTGCTAGACAAGTCCTAGGTATGACAACCAATAATCCGGGAAAGTGTCAAAGGGCAACATTGGAAATATCCCATACTATTCCCAATGATGTCCAAGGACAGAAATGTCAAAAGGACATTCCCCAATCCCAAATCATACCTAAACAATCACAATCCCAATTCAGTCATATCATTCATGACATATATCTCATCAAATAGAAGAGTATAATAAGACAAGATCAAATGAATAAGCAACGTAAATGAATAAGTATTCATACATGATCAAGTACATAAAGTAAATAAGGAAATAAGATCCTACTGTACTTACAACATTCATATCATAATAGAAACTATCATAACAGTAACAAATCTAAGTAGTTCCCAAATTAGAAACTAAATCTATGCAATCTATGTTACTATGCTAACAACTGTCCTTACCTTAAATAGATTCGAATATATTCCGGATGAACAAGAGGATGAATCCAAAGTTAGCAAACAAACCCTAGAATAGCATCACACAGTCATTAGGAAGTAGTCCTAAAAGAATGAGCATCAATCAAATTGAAACGGACGAAGAAATCCAATTCTATCACTGCGGGTTGATTGGCTGGGTTGACTGGTTCAGTCGACCTAGGCAATCTGCCCAGAGAGTAATCCGAGTCCAAAAACAATATTTTGATCCGAAACCTATTCTATACAATCTGGAATGCTACGAAACTTGGAGAGAATGTCTAACAAAGTAGTCTAAGACTAAAAAGCATATTTTAGACATCAAACTACGATTAAAACCATTACTTACTAAATTGAAATCATACTCTCTATCTTGGTAAAAATCATGGTTTTCATTGAAGACATGCTATGAATGAAAGAGATGAACTAGAGATGATGAGATCTCATTCTAGTACATGAATACAGTAAATCATAGGTATGAATAATCATGGAGAGGCATCTATAATGCTAGAAGAAATCAAAATAAGAATATGACCATAGATGCATGTAGAAAACATAAGAATCATGGTAAGAATTTATTATGATGATCATAGTATGAGAATGAATGGAGATTGTAGAAGATACAATTGCAGATATGCAATATCTTCTTCATAATCTTAGATTAGAGAAGAGAAAGATCATGGAAAGAATAAATCAATATCATAGAAGTAAGATTACTAATCTTTGATTGAAGAACAAGAGAGAGAACTTGCAAGTTTGCAAGGTTTGATCTTCTTCAACACTTTTGGAGGCTTGGAGATGAGTTCCCTTCGTTCTCTAAGTGTTTTGGAGGCTAGGGATATTAAAATCACGAAGTCATGAGGTATATATAGCAAGATAACCTAAACAGAAGATTCTGCTCGAGTTCAGCAACCTTGGGTCGATTGGCTGGGTAGACTGACCCAGACTGTCAACTTAGTCTGAAACAGGGATTTGAGGGCCTTTCACTACTCGGAATCAAACGAAACTTTAAACACATAAACTATAACTTACCTAGTATGGAAAAATGGCTTCAAATCATATCCAACCAAGCTCTAGGGTCATCAACCAATCTTCTCTTCATCAAGGCATAGTCTCTTCTCTAGATCCAACACTGTCTTCAAATATGGGGCATCATCGTCAATCTCCATAGGTTTGGAGTCGAACACTATGTCTTCTACTGATATGGCCCATAGTTGACTTTCACTTCTACTTTGGGTCTTCGGACCTACGGACAATAGAGTATCCGGGTAAAGGTTAGGGTCGGGTTTCACACTGTCAGCCAATGCAAAGTCCAACTCTTGATCATTGGTTTGCTGTCAAAAGGATTTTGTAGTGGGTACACTCTCTCATGGAATAGTCATCAACAAATCCTCTAATATGACTTTAACAACCTTCTTCGATTCTGATTGGGCTGGATGCCATGATGATCGTAAATCTACTAGTGGTTATGCTATCTTCCTAGGGCCCAACATTGTCTCTTGAAGTTCTCGAAAACAATCCACTGTTGCTCGCTCTAGTATAGAGTCTAAATATCTAGCTATTGCTAATGTTGCTGCTCAACTCACTTGGCTACAATCTCTACTTCATATGCTTCATATATTCTTTAGTGCTATTCCTGTACTCTGGTGTGATAATATTGATGCCACCTATGCAAATCCAGTCTTTCATGCTCGTACCAAACATGTGGAGATGGACTTCCACTTTGTTCTTGATAAAGTTGCCAAATGATATCTTCATGTTCATTTCTTATCTACTAAGGATCAACTGGCTGACATCTTCACCAAGCCACTATCTACTCCATGTTTTAGTAGCTTGCTGGCCAACCTCAAGGTCACTTCACCTCCCTTGAGTTTGTGGGGGCGTATTAAGGATACCCTAGCCACCACTTCATTTCAAGCTTATGTGGCTAGGGTTGCTTCCAAGAGTTCCACCGCTGTTAGAAGTCCCACAACTGATCAAACACTAGTTACTACATTCAAGGCTTCCAAGAGTTCCATTTCCGTTAGAAGTCCCACAGCTGATCAAACACTGGAAGAACTCTACAATTGGTACTCACAACACCCTAGTCAATATTTTAGGTACTTTAAAACACCTACCTTCATGTAAACCGAAACACTGTAACTCAAGAGTCCTAGAACCACAACTATAAGGGTCCTAGAACACTGAGGAAGAAACTCAAGAGTCCTAGAACCACAATTGCAAGAGTCCTAGAACACTAAGGAAGAAGGACTCTATTTCTATATAGAGGCTTGTACTAACTCCTTGTAAATTGATGTGAAATAATACTCTCTCTCTTACACACTCTGTCTCTCTCTCTCTCTCTTTATCTCTCCTTCAATGTTTCTCTCTTATTATCTATTTCCCTATTCAACTATCTTTTTCTAACAGTTTGAGACGCATCCGTAGAGTGATTGGTACCATCATGTTTCTTCTCCAATTCTTGCAAGGTTACGCTAACATGGTGGTGTCAGTGGTGCCCAATGTTGGATGGATTCCATGTAAATTTTATTAAATCTTAGATGCTCAAATCATGGTTCAGTTTGTTAAGAAAAAACTATTTTTTTCACTAAGGTCGGTTACATGTCCACCTGGGTTTTGAACGGTTGGGATTCAATAGAAACCACATGGCATCTATCTAATGCTGGGCACCACATGCACCATTAAGTCACTAGCCGCTTGGTCAGAATCCGAGAATTATACCGCGGTGTAAAAAATCAGAAATCTAGAGATTCACCTACACAAAACGGAACGAGATTTAGGGTAAGGGGTGAAACCGAGATTTCAAAAAGTTATACATTTGTACATCCAAAATCACGCGATCAAATAGTTTTTAGGATGAAGACACAGATTTCATTCCACAACCAAACATTTAATTTTATAAATTATAACTCCATAGATTTGAAATCTATAGATTTGGATTCTCTAGATATTTGAAATCTCTAGACTCATGTAACCAAACAGGCCCTAAAGGAGCGACATTGTACATTATAACATCCAACAAACTGTTTTCCCCACCGAATGGTGAAAAAATTGTGCATGATCTTTTGCCTCAATGACTTCTATTGCAATTCATCCGAAAAAGAAAAGTAATGTTTATTGCAATAGTCCATTTTTAGCCCATGAAGAATTTAATTACAACTTGGATTCACATCTTCTACAATTCTCACCTCCTACAATTCCTTGTAATTCCTATCTGGGATTGTGACACATTGACACGTGACAGTTAATTATCCAAGGATAATGATTGGAACCCAACTAAGAATTGTATCTAATAAATCCCAAAATTTTCTCCTACCGGCAGCATATGTAATATCCCTATCCCTATATATAAAAAGCGCATTTGTAAAAAAAAAAAATCCCAAAATTTTCTCCCAATTTTGTCTCTCCTCTTTTATGGAAACTTAATTTAAGGGATTTATTAGGTTCAGTTCCTAATTGGATTCTAATCATGACCCTTGGATAATTAACTGCCACGTGTCACAATCCCAAATAGGAATTATAGGAGATGAGAATTGTAGAGGTGAATCCTAACAACTCTTATCTCAAATAAATGGAGTCGGATGAGATTGAATGATTTTTTAAGTATCCTATTGTTAAGAATGACGGGAATACGTGGCAGATACTGAGACTAACGCAGATAAACAATTGACATTTTCTCATCAACCATTCATCAACTAACTAGCTACTCAGGAAAAAATAAAAATAAAAAATGCAGCTAACTAACAAAAAAATTTTAATATTGATACATACAACGATAACAACAACAAAAACAGAATTTTAAAGGGCCGGCCTCAGATTTCATCTTATTTCATCATCATCTTCCAACACATATACATGTACTACCCCTCTAAAATCTTTATTAAGAAGAACAATCCAGAGATCTAGAGAAAATCAAGCAATGAAGAATTAGTCAATCTTATTTTGCATATCTCTCTCTTCAACCACTCTACTTTCTATTCTTAGTTCTTCAACTTCATGCCTTCCTTCCTCAACCATTCATTGATTCCCACATCTTCTCTCCCTCTCTAGTTGTCTGTCTCTCTCTCTCTCTCCTTCTCTCTCTCTGGCTTTCCTCATTTTTCTGGCGAACTCATAAAAAACCATTAATCTCCAAAGTTTCTCCCGCGTTCCCCCAAACACAGCGCCCAGTAGCAGCAAAAACGCCACATTGCGCGCACATAGCTCTGCTTGTGCGCGCACCAACCCCTTCATGGCCCGTTACCAAACAGCACCCTTCAATCTTCGATGCCTTATCATCTTCTCTATCATCTTCATGGCAATGGCAGCACCACCTTCATCATCATCATCATCATCATCATCGGATGCAGATATCCTTCTCAGATTCAAGGCTTCATTAAACAACACGGTTGCCCTTGATAGTTGGAAGGCGTCCGGGAATCCTTGTAAGGGTTGGGTCGGCGTCCGCTGCAGCGGAGACATCGTTCGTGGATTACAACTTGAACATATGGGTTTAGCAGGAACCATTGACGTAGAAAGCCTCATGGATTTGCATTCTTTAAGGACTATAAGCTTCTTGAACAATAGCTTCAATTCTCCTGTTCCAAATATATGGAAGCTTGGAGCTTTGAAATCTGTGTTTCTGTCAAATAATAAGTTCCATGGTGAGATTCCAGACGATGCATTTGCAAGTATGGGGTCTTTGAAATTTTTGTACATGGCAGAAAATAATTTATCTGGTAAGATTCCATCATCAGTTGCTACGTTGCCAAAGCTCCTGGAATTAAGTCTTGATGGGAACAGGTTTGAAGGAACCGTTCCAGATTTCCAGCAGAAAGGTTTGAGAATGGTGAGTGTTGCAAATAATCAATTGGAGGGTCCAATTCCTGCAAGTCTAAGCAAGATGAGTTTAAGCTCTTTTGCAGGTGAGTTCATTAATTAATTTATTTATTTATGTGTTTTTTTTTTTGATAAGAATTTATGTGTTATTTGTTCTTCATCATATCTAATGTTCTACCCACTTCCATAATTCATTACAAAATTATTTTGGTTATGTAATTAAGGTTATGTTTGGATGCTAAGAGTGACAGGAAAAAGTTTTAAGAAACAAATTGAATTTGACAAGAGAAAGGCACATCAATCAATCATTTCATCGTGATAGACTCTATCTTGCTAAAAAAATTTTCTTTCTTTTTTACTTTTATGTATCCAACCATAACTTAAAAAGATCCTTGGCCAGATGAGTTTAAAAGAAATAACCTAAAGATTTGTTGTGGCATTATTGTGAAGAGATAGTAAGATTAAGAAGGTTTTAGGTTTAATCTTCCTCTTCTCTTCTCATCTGTTGAGTTTAAACAAATTTAATGATAACTAAGCAAATCAATCATTATATTTTTATGGTTTTATTTATACTTACTTTTCCTTTCCTTGGCATCCCAACATAGCCAAAAATAATACAAGGAGATGAGAAGCCTCATGTCCATCAATGCATGTATTGGGATTATGCTTGTTATATCTAACAGTCGATTGAATTAAAAAATAAATAATAAAAAACCAAATATTAGAAGTAATGTGGTTGAAAGGAAAATTTTCATTTTCCAGCTATGAAATGATACCAGTTGTTTTTTTTTTTTCATTTTTTCTTTTATTTTTATTTCTACGTGTGAAGATATGCTTCGAGAATTTATTATAATTAAAAATCCTATGTTGCAAATCTTGGAATAAGCACTTTGTGAACTTCCCAGCACGTTGAATGATCATTGGGTCCTCGTCTTCATTTATAATAAAATTTCAAAAGATTTCAAGGAACAGGTCCTCCTTTAATTAATTTATTAATTCTTTGATCCTGACTCTTAGGTTTTATTTATATATATTTAATTATTTTTGGGCTTGAATTGGACAGATGGAATCTAAGACTGGGAACCATCTATCTTGTTATAATTTTTAATGCAAATAAAAGAGGGTGATTATATTTCTAAAAGTTATTTGGTTTAATTTTTACAACTTGTTTTAGTGCATGCTAGATCAAAGAGAATAGAAGTCTGAAAGAGTAGAGGACTTTATGAATTTTGAAACTAAAATTGATTTCAGTTATGTTATTCAAGGAATTTTGAGGCTTGAAATCTCATATGTAGTGACAAAGTAGTAATTTTCATGTTTTGCAAATTATTCATCACCACCTCATAAGGAATAGGTTTATTTTATTTTATTTACTTTTTTGGATTATCATCAAGTTAATCACAAGGACTAGGGGTACATAGGTCCTTAAGATGGAAAAATGGAGTGGGGGGGGGGGGGTGTTGCGGAGGGAATGAAGGCTCAAACCCAAGACCTCATTAGTCTTATTGCCTTTACGTAGGAGGCTGACATCATTGTGTCAGAAGTATATCCATTCATGAATAAGAGTTGAGACTTCAAATTTGCTTGGGGCAAAGTTTCTTCCTTATGCATAAGCTCCCCTTGAGGATTAGATGAGGTACACGTAAGTTGTCCTGGACACCTTTGAGTGAAAATCATATTGAGATAAAAATCATATAACATTTAGATTATATGTTGAAACACACCAAGGGCATCTCCATGAATTTTTTTGCTTCTACCCCAATTGGAAGAACTTTCCCTATACTTAAGTTTGGAAGGAAAGTGAGATTGATTCACAAACACCAAAACCCAATTTTATTTATTTAATTATTTTTTTTGTAAATTTGTTCAAAAATTTCTCTTCTCTTAACAGTCTTAAATTCTGATTGTGCAGGCAATAAGGGACTTTGTGGGGTGCCTTTGGGGGCTTGCAAAAGCCAAGCAACAGCAGCTGCTCCTAAGCAATCATCATCTTTACCAAAAATGGTTATTGCTGCTTTTGTAGCTCTAGCAGTAGTTGCAGTCTTTGTTGTTGTTCTAATTCTCATTGCCGTTCACCGGAGAAATCGTCGAACAGAACAACTAGGTCGACCGTCATCAATTAGCAACCGCCGAGCTAAGGTTGTATCTTTTGATGAAAATGACATGGATGCTAGGTCACAAGATCACTCTACCTCTAGCCATAAGGCAGAGCATGGAAAGTTATCATTTGTGAGGGATGATGTTGAGAGGTTTGAGTTGCAAGACTTGCTTAGAGCCTCAGCTGAAGTACTGGGTAGTGGTTCCTTTGGTTCTTCTTATAAAGCAGTTCTCACTACTGGGAAAGCAATGGTTGTGAAGCGGTTTAGGCATATGAACAAAGTGGGTAGGGAAGATTTTCAAGAGCATATGAGAAGGCTTGGAAGATTGAGACACCCTAATTTGCTTCCTCTTGTAGCCTATTACTACAGGAAAGAAGAGAAGCTATTGGTATCTGACTTCATAGGAAATGGCAGCTTGGCTTCTTTGCTTCACAGTTAAGTCATTCTCAGGTTTTCATGCATTAGTTTTGCTAACTCATATGCCTGTTTTTAGTTGGTTCTCGGGAATAGGTTATCAAATGACTTGACCTACTCTCTATACACACTAGAGGTCCTAGGGCTAGGGAATATTTCTTATGACTGGGCTGTGCCATGTTGGTTTAATTTCAATGTTGTGCTTTGAGCTGCGTAAGGCCCTGATTTCCCCAAGTGGTTCAGGGCGAAATCTCAATCACTTATTATACATATATACAGGGGTTGAATGGTTGAAAAAGTAAAAACATACAAATCGGGTGGTCAAGATTTCACCCTCAACCATCCATTGCATCCTTGCCATACGCAGCTCAGTGCTACGCATTAATTGTGCAACATTGAAGCTCCATCGGCCATTGATATCTTGATGGTTGATTACATAGACATTGAAATGTGTGCAACACAACCTAGTAATGTAGAATGCTCTCCATAATACTTTTGAAGGTTGAACTCCTCCGGTATGAGCAGGGGGCAAAACCATGGTGGGGCCGGGGGCCATGCCCCCCCCCTCTTTAAAAAAATTATATTAATTTCTTAATTTTTATATTAATTCCTTTAATTTTTTCAGTTTTTTCTCTTCCCACAAGTGAAATATCATTATTTGGTCCCGTCAATATTGAGAACAATTTTTTAAAGGTAAAATAATGGGTATAAGTGTCATTCCTAATTAGATACTAACTCTTCAATCCCTTTTTACTCTCCTCACTCTTGTCTCTCATCTTTTCTTCCTATTTATTCTCTTTGTATAAATGTGGATTAAAGGAAATTTTTGAAAAAAAAAAAGTGTAGGTATTCAAAATGTCATTCCTAATTAGAAACTAACTCCTCAATCTCTATTTATTCTCTTGTCTTTCCTCTTTTCTTCCTATTTATTCTCTTCCCTTTCTTTTTTCCAAGGAAAATTTGGAAAAAAAATCTTCTCCACAAGGTAATCTTTCTCTTTCTCAATTTATTTATCATTTCTCATTTTCTCATTTTTTTGGGTATTCTTTTTATTTGCTTTTATATTTTCTATTTTTTTATTTCTCCTGCAATTTTTGTTATTTGATTTTATATTGTGAATAAAATGGATGTATCATGTAATCACCAAGTACGACACCAAGCCTTGGTGCAATGGTAAGCATGTTTCACCATGAGTAAGTAGTAACAGATTTGAGTCCCAAACCATCTCCTTAACGATGTAAAAGCTGTGGTAAGACCGCATATATCATCCTCCCCAAACCAATTTCTCCAACCTCCTGTGTTAGAAGCTGGGAAACTTGTGCACTAGATACACCCTAAATGAACTATATTTGAAGTTTATCGTCACTTTACTTGCTTATTATCATATTTTGAAACTTATCTATTCTAGGGTGATTTTGTTTTACAAACACAAGGGCAACTTTTACAAACCACATGCATAATATATAATAATTCACTTTCAAATTATTTTTAAAGACCTTTTGGTCAAAAACCAAAATAACTTTTATGAATAAGACAATGATAACTATCAATGTGATCATAAGAAGATTTTCAATTACATTGAGTATTGTTTTTAACTGAGGAAATTGGGAGTGAATGATTTAAACTTGTGATTTTTGTATGTATTTTGAATTCAGGTAACAAGACAGGAAATCAACAAGGGCTTGACTGGCCAACTCGCTTGAAGATCATCAAAGGAGTAACAAGTGCTTTGGCTTATCTCCACAAGGAACTTCCTAGCTTGAGTGTTCCCCATGCTCACCTGAAGTCTTCCAATGTGGTTCTAAATGAATCCAATGAGCCCTTACTAACAGACTATGGCTTACTTCCAGTTGTCAACAATGAACATGCTTCACAGATAATGGTGGCATTCAAGTCTCCAGAGGTTGCAGAACAAGGTGGGCGTGTGACAAAGAAGAGTGATGTTTGGTGCCTTGGAACCCTAATATTAGAGCTCTTAACTGGTAAGCTTCCCATGAATTACCTTAAACAAGGTAGGGGAGGTACAGAATCGGATTTGGCTAGTTGGGTTCAGTCTGTTCCAAAGGAAGAATGGACAAGAGAAGTTTTTGACATAGAGATGAAAGGAACAACAAATGGAGAAGGACAGATGCTGAAGCTTCTCAAGATTGGATTGAGTTGTTGTGAGGCAGATATGGAGAAAAGGTTGGATTTGGATGAAGCAGTTGACAACATTGAAGAAGTTAAAGAGAAAGATCATGCTGATGGTATCTCTTGTTCATATAATAGTGAAGATATGTACTCTACAACAGATGAGTTCAATCTCTCTATGAATAGAGAATAGTTTCAAGTGGCGTTGATGGTGGCCTGGTGTTGATGGTGGCCTTGTTTTGGATTGGTTTGGCTTTTATTTATAATTTTGAAGGATCTGGTGGGAACTTGTGTATCATGTTTTAGTATTCTTTCTAGGGTTCAAAAAAAAAAACTTCAACGAATTAGGAATAGGGAATGTGGTGGAATTTTCTTTTCGTTAGTAGTGTAAAGCGGTAAGGTTTCTTCATTCTTTAGCTGCCATGGAATTGGTTGTTTTACTTCTCTTTGTTTCTCCTTCTAATAGAGACATAGATTAGTCTATTAAACCTGTCTTATAATTCTTTTTTCAACTCTCTTCGTAGATTGCATTTTTCAACATATATGCTTGGGTGTTAGAATCACAATACAGTAGACACCGTATACAAACCAAATGGCATGCAATAAGAATAAAGATAGAAGCACAACAGTAAACTTTTCTTGTATTAAAAGCAATTACTTGTATGTTGCAGAAGAAATAATACAATAACAACAAGAACTTGAATAGGGTGAGTTGAGGCATATAGAACATTTATTTCCTTAAGGTATTTGAACACCCCCTATAGTGCAAATTGGGTTTGACATTGGCATTCTCACCTCCAAGATACAACTCCCTAAATCCAAAGGCTTGCACTCCAACAAAATCTACTTGCAAAGGAGATACGTAGGTAGCTAGTTAACAACATAGGAAGAAAAACAAAAACAAGAATTTTCATTTTTCAAGAAAATGATTTCTTAGAAACCAGAGAGCAAAGACATGTGTTGGAATACAATTACAGACTCTTATTTTCTTATAGACACCCCTCATTAGTCCACGTATAAGGTATAGACATTTTCGTCCACAGATAGGCTAGGGAAGGGCGTGTACGTAAGGTCACCTCTTTATGTAAAAGGGTGAGGGTTGTGATTGTTCGTATAATCACCTCCAAGACCCAATAATGGGTTTTTTAGGTCAAGTCCCAAGTCCCATCATAGATATATGGATATTAATTACATAATATTATATATCCCATGACATGGTTGGACTAGGGTCCACGGACCATGGCCACAGCCCAACCTAGCTTGGATCGGCTCGGTGCATGCACGAGTAGTTCGTACTTAGTTCTCTTCTGGTAGATATCCCACTTAGAGCAATTGTTATATATATAACAATACTATTGTTATCTCCATCTAATGTGGGACTAAAATAAATATGGTAAATTAGACTACCTTTTATATGCTAGATTGCAAAAGCTTTGGATCGAAATCCTCCCATCCACAAGAGACCTAAATGTACAAATCCAACATAGGATTTTTTTGTTGTTCTCTCATCATGGGGCGTCCCCAATATAGAGACACGTGTATAGGCAGGGTATAGGATACTTCTATAAATACTTGTACACAGTTACAAAATATTCATTTAATACAATACTTTCTGATGCGGATCAATTATGCTTCTGGATCCGACTGAGCCTCCTCTCGTATCCGGGACGATGGGTCCTGCAAAAAAGGTTAGATGCGGGCCGGCTTGTGTGCCGGGCAGCCGCCTCCGATGATGAAGTCAGATAACGAAGGGCGAGAGGTCTTGTGCAAAAACTACACAAGAATAGGCTTAGTGTGTCCTGAATTACTTACCAAGGAGATGTGTCCCCTATCTTATAGTGATTAACTTACCTTACGTGTATTTGGTAATTTCTCTCTGACAGGAACCGTCGAATCCCTTAGGATTATGCCCTTCCGTTATTGGTTCCAGCGAGGTAGCCGTTTGAGTTGACTTTCTCGAAAAAGAGTGACTGCCTTATTTGTGTAGCGTGATGTACGTATTAATCAACAGGGTCGGTCAAATCCCGATTGGATGTGGAGCCCCATTCGGGTGTAGTCTGCTGACCCAAGAACTGGTGAGATGACCAGTTCGGGTCAATTCATAAGACCGGGTAAAACCCGACCAATCTGATAATATACAGACTTCGGGTTATACCCGTTTGGTGCTCATCTTTCCGTATCATAAACTCCCTATCCCGATCGTTGCTTGCGATGTTCGGGATAGCTAGGAGGTTGGAGCAAGCTGTGCCTGATCCCGAGCACCACTCTGCATAACCCGGGAAAATGTAGTCCTTAATTGATACTCGTTGCTTATCCCGGTCTATGGGAAGATCCTTCTTAAGCTCTATTTGGTTTCCTCGGAAGATTCCAGGAGTATCCTTTAATGGATGCATTAAATGTCTGCAATGAAGTGACCAGCCGTTTTCCGTAACGGATGTCCTCCAGGACCTCGCCCAACCTGGGAGCGACACGTCGACGGCTAGGCGTAGGCTCATAATGAGAGCTCGGGGAGGCGAACCGTCTCCATTTTGTAACCGTTGATCATCAAGGGTCGTAACCGTCTGATTGAAGAGTGTAACGCCTCTTCCGGCAATATAAATAGGGACCTTCCCTTTCATTTTCTTTCTACTGTTTTCTTTGCTCTCGACTAAGAAACGCTCCCGACTGACTTCCGAAGTTTCTCAAGCCTTCCTTGCCTTTAAGCAGTAAGTTTCTTCTTTCTTATGGCCCCGAGGAAATATAAGGCCCCGAAGAGGCCAAAAGTGAGCTTGAGAGGGTTTAGGTATCAGAATAAAGTTCTGTTCCCATCTACCGTGAAAGGCGTCGTCGGGCTGAAGGTTATACTAGTGAGGGTGATAGCGATCAGACCAAAAAGTATAACCTGACCGGGGATCGTCTGAAAGAATTCCATGAACAATCCTCTGACGAGGAGAAATCTAAGTCCCGCAGCTGTTCCACTCAGGACGATGATCCTCGGCTCCTTATTGAAATCCAGGAGATGTTCCGTAAGGATAAGGAAAAATGGGAGATGCAGGTCCCGACTGCACCCCCCGTGCACGATGAAGTAGAAAATGAGGTGAGCGCAAGTAGAGGCCGAGGTAGAAGCTATCCCCAGTGTTGAGTCTCGGGAAGGTCCCGTTCATAGTTCAAATTCAAATCCTGCCCCTGCTTCTGATTCCGCTACTCCTTCCGCCCAGAGCGCCTTGAGACCTGAGTCTACTGCCACTTCCCGGGATCCCCCCGCTTCATCCGCCCAAGCTTACCTTCGGACAAATGTCCCGTCTACATCCCGAGTGTCTAGATCAAAAGCTCCGCCCCGTCCACCTTTTCAACGTCCCAGCGGTTTCCGGGGGGCCATTCCCCGTAAGCCCGATCGTAAAAAGCTCGATTCCACAGCCTTGGAGTTGCTCCAGTCAGAGCCCCTAAGTCCCTGGCACATTGACTTTGTCCAGAATTCCTCGGGACCTGAATTTTACCTCTGCTCCCTGTTTCCCGAAGATCTGGATAGATTTTTGTTTAGTTTCGGTATACCTGAGGGATATCAGGTTATTATCCCGACTGATAGCCAAAGGGTGAACAGTCCTCTCGAGGGATTTTATCCCTTGTATTATGATGCCTTCATCGGGGGGCTACGTCTCCCGTTGCATTACATTTTTGTTGATTTTTTGGATCATTACGGGCTCAGCCCATCTAACTTGAGCCCGAATAGCTGGCGAATCATGATCGGGTTCGTCATCTTCTGCCATAATGTGGGAGTTTTCCCGACCTTTTCCATGTTTCATCAATTCTACTCTCTGCATCCGCACTCCCAGCGTGGCTGGTTTTTTCTTTCAAAAAGGATTTCTTCGTCTTTCCAAGGAAGCTTTATCTGAAAGACTCCCTCCCGTCCACCACTAAGAAGTGGAGGGAATTCTTCCTTTTCTTTAAACTCTATTATAAACAATCAAGAAGTGTTAAGGAAGACATGAGATGTTAAAGGATGATCAAAAAGATGGTGGGATCAAAGTAACATGGAGTTTGGCCATGGTTATTCCATGGTATGAAGACTGAGTGGGATTTTCCGGAGTATTTTATCTTTTAGCAGACGATTATATATTCTTTGCGGGAGTCAAACACTCGAGGATGATTTATGGTGGAAGATGGGAGGCCAAAGAGAAAGTGTCAAAGTTACCGGGAGTTTTGAAAAAAAAGAAATACCAAAGTGGTAAGGGAAGGGGGAGAAGAGTCAATTCTGATCAACGAAATTGGGATCTTCCTCCTCTGGTTGAGGATCAGGTCTCAATTGAGAAACTCTTCAATGACTGGAATGGACATGGTGAACGAGGAGAATGATGGATGTGATGAACCTCAGGAGTTTTTCAAAGAAGGTTTAGGTATTTTTCTTAACAATTTTGTCAAAAGGATATTTTTTTAGATCGTGGGAGAGAAATATTTTCAGTCTCTTAGAGCAAGGCCGGAGTCAAAAGAAGAGAGAAAAAAAAATTAAAAAGAAGGGAGTTCTTAAAAGTAAAATAAATATAAAGAAAGTGAATGACTAAGAAGGTGGAAGGTCACAAGTCTTTGAGAAAATGAAATAGATAAGTTGAAGGAGCTGAGACTATGACCAGCCGAGGACTACGACGATTGTCCACTTAAAAGAGATGCATTTTCAAAAAAGACGTCCAGAGTTAAGAACTTACTGGCACACACTGAACTCCCTTTGTGTGGATTATATTGAACCTCTTCCCCAACCTTCTCCAGAAGTAGAGAGGAAGAAGTTGATGAAGATGAAGAAGAAAATGTGGGAGAGGCTACAACTTGCTAGATGATAATTCGAGAGAACTCTTGTGGAAGGAGAAGGTCAAGGTTCCCAGTGTCACAAGCTGCAGAGTCTCTTGAAGGGGTGGTGAGGCACCACCGGAGAGGATCTTCGACATTCCATCTGAAGATTGACTAATGATTTTCAAGACTTGCTATCTTTTGATTTTGTCTCTTTTTCTCCGATCTCAAATTTTGTAATCTTTTTATAAATGAATAAATATGAATCAAAATTCCTTCATTTATCTGTTGCATTTTCCTTAAGTCCTTAAAAAGGAATAATCAAACGGGAGTGACCCGAATGATGGTATCTTTTAAGAAAAGATGTAAGTCCTTAAAAAAGGAGTAATTAATCAAGCGGGAGGACCCGAATGATTGGTATCTTTTAAGAAAAGATGTAAGTCCTTAAAAAAGGAATAATCAAGCGGGAGTGACCGAATGACTGGTATCTTTTAAGAAAAGATGTAAGTCCTTAAAAAGGAATAATCAAGCGGGAGGACCCGAATGATTGGTATCTTTTAAGAAAAGATGTAAGTCCTTAAAAAGGAATAATTAATCAAACGGGAGTGACCCGAATGACTGGTATCTTTTAAGAAAAGATGTAAGTCCTTAAAAAGGGAGAAATAATTAATCAAGCGGGAGGGACCAATGAAGAAAGCAAATTATTAATAAACTTATGACTAGTATTTTTGAAAGATGTAAGTCCTTTAAAAAAGGAGTAAATGTAAACGGGATGGACCCGGTTTTATTGTATCTTTTCTTAAAAAGATATGGCCTTATAAAAGAAAAACGGGAGGAAAAAAGAAGAACCGATGCTGGTGGTTATTGGTAGAACTTTCTTAAATTGGTGGAATTCCATGAACGATTGATTGGTTTTCCACTCTCCACATCTTTCAGTAGGTATGAACCCGGCCTGGTTTCTTTTTCTACCAGATAAGGTTCTTCCCACGTTGGAGTTAACTTTCCTTGATTTCTCGGATCCGAAGCCCCGGGACGTCTCAAAACTAGATCTCCGATCGACCTTCGGCTTTTGACCCAGAGTTGTAGTGTTGTGTTGCTCTCCTTTGATACAACATATTCTTTTGTTGTGCTTTTGTTCGAACTTCTTGCAAAAGATCTAGGTTCTCCCTCAGGCCCTGGTCATTCTGGCCTTCATCAAATACATCATATCACAATGACTCGGCCAGTACTTCTATAGGGGCTAAGGCTTCAGTCCCATAGGCTAAACAAAAAGGAGTTTCGCCAGTCTGGGTTCGTACCGTAGTTCTGTATGACCAGAGGACACTCGGGAGTTCCTCTACCCACATTGCCCGATTATCCTCCAACCTTTTCTTGATCCCATCAAGAAGTGTCCTGTTGGTGACCTCTACCTGCCCATTGCTCTGGGGGTAGGCTACCGAGGCGAATCGATGTTCTATATGGTATCTCATACAGAAGGACCTGAATCTTGCACCTTCAAATTGTTTGCCATTGTCTGTCATCAGGATCCGAGGTATCCCGAATCTATATATTATCTTTTCTTCAAAAAACTTTTCCATCTGTTTCTCTGTGACGGAAGATAATGGTTCAGCCTCGACCCATTTTGTGAAGTAATCTATTGCAACCACCATATACTCTCAATTCTTTGGAGCTTTCAGTAGTTTCCCGACAAGGTCCATTCCTCACATTGCAAATGGCGTCGGGTTTGAGACAGACATCATGGGGACTGCTGGCAACTTCGAGACGCTTGCATGTTTCTGGCATCGTTCGCATTTGCGGACATATTCAATCGCGTCCTTCTACACTGTAGGCCAATAGATGCCCGACCGTAATACCGAAGCCTCCCAAGGCCACGATGCCCTCGTGGATCTCGGCTAGGGCATAGCTTGCCGGGACGGTCCAACACATCTCAAGAGGGGATTTGTGAACGACCTCCTATACATCGGTCCTCAACCATGGTGAACCGGGCTGTGATTACTCTTTTGCTTCCTTGGATCGGTCGGAGAATATCGTCCCGAATATATGTTATGAGGGTGTAGTCGATCTGGTTCCTCATGACTTCAAAGGTTTGCCTCCTGGATGCTCGGGCTGCTTAGTTCTTCAATGTAAACTGCGGGTCCAGGGTTTTTGTAGTTAGCCATAGACAATCGGAGAGTTCGTCCGGTTTATTTTCTTTTCGGGTATTTGTCGGTATGTTACCCGATCAAAGAAAGCTTGTAACGCCAACTTTGACCAAGTACCTAGCCATTCTTTCATCCTTTGCTTCATATTCTCCCTTGATTTGATTGACAATCTTGAGAATCACCTTACTTCTAATTCGAACTCGAGGGCTCGGGCCACTCGTAAGCTGCTATGACAGCCGTATACGCTTCATTGTTCGAGGCTGGGAATTTGAACCTTATAGCATAGTTAATGGTGAAGTTCTCGGGACTACGGAGGGTCGGGCTGCTCCGATCCGAAATATTGCTCGAACCATCAACATGAGAATCCACAGTCGGATACTCCAGCCGTTGGTATTTGGTGTTCCCTTGTGGTAAAGTGCTTTCAACAACAAAGTCGGCTAGCACGAGCTTTATGGCGTCCTGGTCGAACTCGATCTGGTACTCGCTAGCTCCACGGACCACCCGACCATCCTTCCTGCCACATCAGGCCTTTGAAGTATCTTCTTTAGTGGAAAGTTAGTCGGGACCACTATCGGATGTGATTGAAAGTAGGGCCTTAGTTTCCGTGATGCCACCAAAAGTGCCAACGCCTGCTTATCTACGTCTGGGTATCGTGTCTCAGCATCTATAAGCACATGGCTCACATAGTAGACCGGGTTCTGAACTATGTCACCTTTAACCAGCACTGGACTGACCGCCGTTGGTGAAATTGCAAGGTAAACTGTAAGGGTTTCCCCGGTTAGGGGCCGTGCTAAGACAGGCGGTGTCCCAAGATACGCTATAAGTTGATCAAATGCTCGTTGGCATTCTTGCGTCCAAGAGATTATTCCCGAGCTTGACGTAGTTTTCAAAGCTTTGAAGAAAGTATTGCACTTTTCTCCTGCTCGGGATATGAACCGATTTAAAGCGGCCACCCTCCCGGTCAAACACTTGGATTTCTTTTATAGTCCCGGGTGATGCCATCTCGATCAGTGCTCTGATCTTCTCTGGGTTAGCCTTGATTCCTCTTTGGGAAACCATGAACCCGAGGAACTTTCCTGAGGAAACCCCAAAAGCACATTTTTCAGGGTTCATGCGCATTTGGTACGTTCTAAGCACGTCGAACGTTTCCTCCAAGTCAGTCAAATGTTTTGCCCGAACCAAACTCTTCACGAGCATGTCATCTACGTAAAACTCCATATTCCGCCCGATCTGTCGTTGGAAAATTTTATTGACAGCTCTCGATAAGTTGCTGATTTTCAACCGAAAGGCATCACTCGGTAATAATAACTTTCCGATCGGTCATAAATGAAGTATGTTTCTCATCCTCGACTCATCGAATCTGGTTATATCTCGAGTAAGCATCCATGAAACTAAGGACTTCGTGGCCAGCAGTGGCATCGATCAGAAGATCAATCCTTGGGAGGGGGTAACAATCTTTTGGGCAGGCTTTGTTCAAATCTGTGTAGTCAGTACACATTCTCCATTTCCCGTTCGCCTTCTTGACCATAACTACATTGGCCAGCCAGGTTGGGCATTCAATCGGTTTTATAAAACCCTATCTTTCCAATTTTTCCACCTCGACCCTGACTGCTTCATGTTTTTCTATTGCAAAATTCCTTCATCTTTGGATGACCAGGGTAGCATCCTTCTGTATCCAGAGTTTGTGCTCTGCTACTCGCCTGTCTATCTCGGGCATGTCATTTGCCGACCATGCGAAGATATCTGCATTGTCGCACAAGAACCGAGTAAGCTCTTCCTTGAAATCCTCTGGTTGCTCGGAGCCGATAAATGTTCCTCGGTCGGGAAGAGATTGACTCAGCTGTATCCTTTCCAACTTTTCTACGGGCTCTACCCGTTGCATGCTTTCCTCATCGCGATCGTCCCGCACCTCAACGTTCATGGCAGTTCCCGAGTTCTCGGGCTTACGTTTTTCCTTCAAGTAACTTGTGTAGCACTGGCGGGAAGCGATTGGTCTGAACAACATTCCCGACTCCTGACTCGGTCGGGAACTTTAACTTCATATGTCTGGGAGACACGACTGCTTCAAGTGCATTTAGTGTCGGTCGTCCCAGAATGACATTGTATGCCGACAGCTCCCTTACCACCATGAAATTTACCCGAACCAATGTATCTCGGGGTGACTTCTTGACTTTGAGATCCAGATGGATCGTTCCCTCTGCCACTGTGGAAGATCCTGCGAAACCATATAGTGGTGTTGACGACGGTGTCAGCAGATCATCGGCCAACTTTAATCTTTTGAAGGCGTCGTACGAGATTAGATCAACAGAGGACCCTGTGTCCACCAAAACTTGGTGAACTTCCCGATTTGCTATTTTGACTTTGATGATAATCGCGTCATCATGTGGCGATATAACATTATCTAAGTCTACGTCCGTAAAAGTTATTGGTTCGGGACATGCCGGATTTTGCCTTTTCTTAGGCAAATGAATAGCCCCTACGAACCGAGCCTTTTGCTTTGCTTTTCTGATTGATTCCACAGTTGGTCCCCCCATAATCACGTACACAGGCGTTTCTTCCTGATCCACCTTTTCTTTTCCCTTGTCCGCTTTTTTGGCAACCTCCTTCGGACTTGGGGATCGGCCTCTCTTTTTTGATTCAGGTGAGTGTGTCCGGGTTTTTCCTGAATGTTTTACATACTGACCCAGCTTACCTTGTTGGATCAGTTTCTCAATTTCAAACTTCAGACTTCGGCACCCGTCCGTGTGGTGGCCGTAATCTTGATGGAATCGGCAGTATTTTGTCATATCCCAATCCTCTGGTGGTGCTCGTAGCTTCCCGAGCCATTTTAATGAATTTTTATCCCGAATATTCATCAAGATTTCTGATGGCTTTGCGTTAAGAGGAGTATAACTTACTCTCTCTTGGTCACGCTTCCATTTACTTTTTGATCTTGGATTCCTTTCACTCAGGGAGGCTTTATCTACATCCCGATCAGACCTTCTGTCCTGATCTGCTTTGACTCGGGCGTTTATCACTTCATAGACACTGGCTTGCTTCCGACACCTGCGTAACAGCATCCCGTACGTTCTTGGCTTGTCGTTACAGGACTTCCGAAGTCTTTGGTGCGTGATGCCACTCCAAAGCGCACTGTACGCTACTTGATCATCAAGCTCCTCGATCTCGATGGCAACCTCGTCGAATCTTTTCAGATAATCCCGAATAGACTCATTCCGTCCTTGTCGTATGCCAAAGAGACTATCGGATGTCTTTTTACTCCCGATCCCGCTGCGGAATTGGGCTATGAATTCCGGGCCAACTCCCGGAAATTATTTATTGATGCGGTCGTAGACGCTGAACCATTTAATGGCTGGGCCCTTGAGTGACCGGAAACGTTACGCGAGCAATTCATCCTCCCGACCTAGTACGGTCATTACTGATTTGAAGTAACTGATATGCTCCTTTGGATTTGTTTTCCCTTCAAAAGGGGTGAAGGTTGGCATGATAAAATTTCTAGGGAGAGGCATGTTCATGATCTCGTCCGAGAACGGCTCCCGGTCTACCACATCAAGATCTTCGTCACGATCTTGATCCTCCAACTTTCGTTCGACCTCTGCTACTCGCCTTCGTAGCCGGTTCTGGCTTGCGCCGTCCTCATCAGATTCGACACGTTCCCCCTTCGAACGAGGAGTCGTAGCTTCCTTCCTTTGGGATGGCGCCCGAGATGTCGAAATTCTCGACTTTGAAGGTCGGGGTTGGCTTTCCCCTTCCTCTTCTTTATCCACAATCTCCTCGATCTCCTCCCGACGGCTCCTAGGGGGCAAGGATCCTGTTTTAGGCGGCAACGAAATGCGCTCTAAAGCACTGATCCTTATCCCATTGGGTGTGGTTTGGCGCTTGCTACGATCGGGATGTATTTCCCTTTGTTCCCGAGTATTTTTTACTCTTGGGATACGCCTTGGATGTCGGGTCTCGTACGTCCCGAAGGCTCTCATTAGCCTTCCCGATGTGTATTACGCCTGGGTCCTTGTTCGACCCCAATTTGATGCACCAAACCTCGTAATACCCCCTGCATTTCGAGCATGCCTTTTCGTATCTCGTCCATATCTGCCATAATGGCTTGGTCCCGAGGAGCTCACGATGTTCCTTCTTCATTAGGATCTTCCAGAACCAGGTTGTCCGGAAGTCCCTCTTGTTCTTCGTGGATTGACAGATCAACCATTTCTTCGGGAATTACTCGATCATCCCCAGTACTTTCTTGTCGGGAACGTCCGTTGGCTAGTCGCACCATGGCTTCCAAGCTTTGTCGTTCCCACAGACGGCGCAAAACTGATGCGGATCAATTATGCTTCCGGATCCGACTGAGCCTCATCTCGTATTCGGGACGATGGGTCCTGCAAAAAAGGTTAGATGCGGGCTGGCTTGTGTGCCGGGCAGCCGCCTCTGATGATGAAGTCAGATAACGAAGGGCGAGAGGTCTCGTGCAAAAACTACACAAGAATAGGCTTAGTGTGTCCTGAATTACTTACCAAGGAGATGCGTCCCCTATCTTATAGTGATTAACTTACCTTACGTGTATTTGGTAATTTCCGTCTGACAGGAACCGTCGAATCCCTTAGGATTATGCCCTTCCGTTATTGGTTCCAACGAGGTAGCCGTTTGAGTTGACTTTCTTGAAAAAGAGTGACTGCCTTATTTGTGTAGCGTGATGTACGTATTAACCAACAGGGTCGGTCAAATCCCGATTGGATGTGGAGCCCCATTCGGGTGTAGTCTGCTGACCCAAGAACTGGTGAGATGACCAGTTCGGGTCAATTCATAAGACCGGGTAAAACCCGACCAATCTGATAATATACAGACTTCGGGTTATACCCGTTTGGTGCTCATCTTTCCGTATCACTTTCTATTTCAATATGGTATCATCCCTCTGAGCGTAGACTTCTCTTGAAACAGCTTCTAGAAACAACTTCTTTCTCTTGAAACAGCTTCTAGAAACAACTTCTTTCTCTTGAAACAGCAGCTTTTCTCTTTCTTTCTCTTGGACATGGCTGGTTCGTCTTCCTCTGTTTCGTTTCCTTACCCTTGTAATCTAAATGTTACAAATTTTGTAACAATTAGGTTAAGCTCAGAGAATTATCTCCTTTGGGATACTCAGATCCGTACTCTAATCGAGAGCCAAGATCTTGATGGGTTCATCATTGGAGCGGTTTCAGCCCCTGCTCGTCTGCTATTGAACGATGTTGGTGAAGAATACGTCAATCCCTCTTATCAAGCCTGGATTCGTACTGATAGGCTTGTAAAGCCTTGGATCACAGGGACCTTAGCTGACGGTGTTCTTGGATTGGCTGTGGGTGCGTCTTCTTCTTTCAATCTCTGGAAAACTCTAGCAGATGCTTTCTCTCAAGTTTTTGAGGCTAGAGAGTTTGAGATTCTTTCTCGTCTCCATTTCTTGTGCAAGAACGACTCGCAATCTCTTGCTGATTTCTTGATTAAATTCAAGACTCTTTGCGATCAGTTAGCCGGGATTCACAAACCAGTGCCTGATCAACGAAAAGTTTTCTTGTTACTAACTAATTTGGGGCCTTCTTATGAGTCGTTTGCTACAACGATGCTGAAACCCCTTGTACCTTCTTATTATGAGATTGTTCCTCTACTTCAAAGCCACGATTTGCGAAGTAAGGGTATTCTTGGTGAAGCCCCTGGTTCGACTCTTGCTTTCACTGCCCAGATTGTGCGGCAAGATGATGGTCATGGGGTTTTTCGATACAGAGGAGGAGGCCGTTTTGGCCGTGGAGGCCGTTCAATCGGTGGTAACTCTTTCTCCTCGCAGAATCGCAGATTTTCTCCGATAACAAAATCAAGTGTTTCTAAGAAAGAAACTCATGTTTCTGTACCTAATCATGTTCTAAGGTGCCAAGTTTGCAAGAAAATTGGGCACAATGCTCTCAAATGTTGGTTTCGGTTTGATCATTCATATCAGGCTAGTTCTATACCAAAGGCCTTAGTCGCTGTTCAGTTAACAAATTATCAAGATAATCGTTGGATTCCTGATTCAGGAGCAACAGATCATGTTACCTCAGATCCAGGTAAGCTCTCTCGTCTAGTTTCTTTCAAAGGCTCTTCTGGGTTAATGGTAGGTAATGGCTCTTCTCTTCCAATCACTCATAAGGGTTCTGGTATTCTGGTTGTTAATGATTCGGTTTTGCCTCTAACAAGATGTTTTGGTTGTTCCCGATATAAAGAAGAATTTGGTCTCTGTTTCCAAATTAACTTCGGATCTTGGTTGTGTAGTAGAATTTACTAATTCTTGGTTCTCTGTCAAGGATGCTCAAACTCAGGAGACATTGGCATTGGGGAGTAAGAGTGATGGTCTCTATGTTTTTGATGATGTTGGTGTTGTCTCAGGTTCTACGGCTTTGTTTTCCACTCATTTCTCTTCTGTTTCTGAAGACCTCTGGCATCAAAGGTTGGGGCATCCATATCCCCGTATCACTGATTTTTTGAAGTCCAAGGGCCTTATTACTGTAACCTGTAAATCAAAACATATCTGTGATAGTTGCCAAATGAGTAAAAGTGCACAATTACCTTTTGTTAGTTCTTTTACTAGATCTGTAAAACCTCTTGATAGGATTCATTGTGACTTGTGGGGGAAATCACCAGTTTCTAGTGTTTAGAAGTTTCAATACTATGCATTGTTTGTAGATGATTTCTCTCGTTACACTTGGTTGTATCCTCTTCGAAGGAAATCATAATTTTATACTTGTTTTCTTCATTTTAAAGCCATGGTTGAGAACCAGTTTGATGCTCATATTAAGGTGTTTCAATCTGATGGAGGTGGTGAGTTCAGGTTGGGTGTTTTTCAACAATCTCTGGTGATAATGGTATAGTTCATCATATTTCTTGTAGAGGGACTCCTACCTAGAATAGTATTGTGGAAAGAAAACATCGACATTTAGTTGAACTAGGTCTTGCAATGTTATATCATGCGGCTGTTCCATTATGTTTCTGGGTTGAGGCATTTCTTACAGCGGTTTTCTTGATTAATCGGTTGCCTTCTAGTGTACTTAATATGCAAACACCTTTACAGTTACTGTTTGGTCAAGATCCAGCATATTCTTCATTAAGAGTTTTTGGTACAGCATGCTTTCCCTATTTGAGGCCTTATACTACTAACAAGTTTGAACCCAGATCTTTGCAATGTGGTTTATGGGTTATAGTGATAAGCACAAAGGTTATAGGTGCTATCATCGTGCTTTTCGTAAAATATATGTTTCAAGAAGTGTAATTTTTGATGAATCTCTCTTTCCATTCAAGTCTACTACAACTAGTATTGCTGTCTCTTCTCCAACAGTGCAAGTTAGTAATTTTGATGGCTAGGCTGCATATAAAGATGCTTCTGTTGAGTTAGTTAATGGGAGAAAAGACATTGAGCTAGTTATGGGCGAAATTTGTTTGTTGCGTGCTCGTTGAGTTAGTTAATGGGAGAAAAGATTCTGATTCTGTTGAGCTAGTTAATGGGCAGAAAAATTTTGATTTTGTTGACGATGCTTTTGTTGAGTTAGTTAATGGGAAGAAAAATTCTACTTCTCTTGAGTTGGTTAATGGGAGGAAAAATTCTGATTCTGTTGAGCTGATTAATGGGCAGAAAAATTCTGATTCTGTTGAGGATGCTTCTGTTGAGTTAGTTAATGTGCAGAAAAATTCTGTTTCTGTTGAGTTAGTTAATGGGAAGAAAAATTTTGCTTCTGTTGAGCTCGTTAATGAGCAGCAAGATTCTACTAGTTCTAGACTACTTAAACCATGGTTTGATAGTAGTGGTGACCAAGTTGTTCAAGTTGATCCTGGAGACAAGAGTATAGGTCATAATTCAGCAAGTCAAGTTGAGGGAAACATGTTAGACTCTGCTGGGCATAATTGTTCTACTGAATTGAATGATGTTTTGCATTCTGAAATTATTTTACATGGGTCTTCTGTTGTTTGTTCTGCTACTCAACCCACTCAAAATGTTCAGCCCATCTCTTGTAACACTCATAAAATGGTTACATGGTCTAGAGTTGGAGTTGTTAAGCCCAATCCACGGTATATACTTCATGTTTCTACTGTTCCATGTGAACCTCGGTCTATGAAAGAGGCTTTGGCAAATCCAAGTTGGTTTTCTGCTATGCAAGAAGAAATGACTGCTTTGGATCAAAATAATACATGGACTTTAGTGCCTAGAACTGTTGATATGAATGTGATTAGTTGCAAATGGATTTTTAAGACTAAACTCAAAGCGGATGGTTCACTTGAGAGACTTAAAGCTCGTCTTGTTGCACGAGGCTTTACCCAACAGGAAGGAATAAATTTCTATGAGACATTTAGTCTCGTTATTAAACCAGGTTCAATTTGGCTTGTGCTTAGTATTGCTACTATGTTGCGATGGTCTATTCGGCAATTAGACGTTAAAAACGCTTTTTTACATGGTTTGCTAAAGACACCAGTCTATATGACTCAACCCCCTGGTTTTACTAACCCACACAAGCCCACTGCTGTATGCAAATTACACCGGTCACTCTATGGACTTCGACAAGCTCTACGGGCTTGGTTTGACAGTTTTAGCACTTTCTTGTTAGAGTTTGGCTTTCTATGTTGTGCTTTTGACAGCTCATTGTTTATTTATCGGGACAATAGTTGAATTCTACTTCTTCTTTTATATGTCGATGATATAGTTTTGACTGGGAATGACTATTCCTTTCTCATGGACTTTATTAGCAAGCTTGGTGCTCCTTTTGCCATCAAAGATTTGGGGTCTTTGCACTATTTCTTGGGCATAGAAGTCTCTTCTACCAATTCTGGGCTTTTTCTGTCTCAGAAGAAATATGCATATGATCTTCTTAAAAAAGCCCATTTGGAAGATGCCAAACCAATGCCAACACCAATGGTAACTCGGTTTTCCCAAATTGCTGTTGGAGCCTTGCATTCTGATGTGCATCATTTTAGAAGCTTAGTAGGTGGGTTACAATACCTCACCATGACTAGACCGGATCTCTCCTATTCAGTTAATACTGTCTGTCAGGCCATGCACAAGCCCACAATGGATGACTTTATGCTTCTAAAGCGTATCCTTCGCTATGTTAAGGGTAGTTTAGATCATGGGCTTCATATTCATCAGAATAGTTCTTTTCAATTATATGGCTTTTCGGATGCGGATTGGGCCGGCTGTCCAACCACCAGACGGTCTACCATGGGCTTTTGTACATTTTTGGGAACCAATTGTATCTCTTGGAGTGCCAAGAAGCAACCGACTGTCGCTAGATCTAGCACGGAGGCAGAATATAGGGCTATGGTGTCTACCACAGCGGAATTAACTTGGCTCAGTTTCTTGTTACGAGATATTGGTATCCCACAATCAGCTCCAGCTATTCTATATTGTGACAATCTTAGTGCACTTCATATGACAGTTAACCGGTGTTTCATGCTCGTACAAAACACATTGGGATAGATTATCATTTTGTTTGGGAGAAGGTGGCACTCGTTCATTTGGTCACTCGTTTTGTATCTTCTAATCATCAGTTGGCTGATTTTTTACCAAACCTCTACCTCGTTGTGAATTTTTTTCTATATGTGCCAAACTAGGTCTCCTACCTTGGCCTAGTTTGAGGGGGGATATAGAGACACGTGTATAGGTAGGGTATATAATACTTTTATAAATACTTGTACACAGTTACAAAATATTCATTTAATACAATACTTTCTATTTCAATACCCAAGGTGTGAAACTTTGGCAAAATTCAATGGTTCTCTCTTTGGCGAACCTGACGAATTGACGAATTTCACTGACATTTCAGACGAAAGCTTGTAGGGTTTTCAAATTTTGAAATGTTGATGGAAAATTGGAAACCACTCAATGCTGTCAGATTCTCAGGCCCCAAAGAAAACCGCCATAACTAGGCTCGACTTCTCATAAAGAGTGTGATGGCCACCACCAAAGTAAATTGAGTGAGGAATACTTGACTTTGTAGAGCACGTCTCTCTGGGTTCAGGGCATGGCTACCACCTGCTACTCCCAATAGTGGATTTAACTCATAAATGATCTCTCCTTCCCTTCATTTATGTGTTGCAAACTTGCAATTTTTTTAGAGATTTATAGGAAGAAAGCGTTGTTGTGTCTTCGTTTGATTTCTCTATCTTGCTCTTCACCACCATCACTTTGTTTTGTGGTCAAATCACTAGAAGTCCTGCTATCACTGGAAGAGATTGTTGGGATCTATAGGGATGCCTCCTTCTCTGAACTCTGAAGTTTGCAGTGCATATCGAAAGCCTGCTCTTCCTCTTTCTCTTCTGCTTATCTTCGAAGCATATTGAGCTTTTATTATTATTTTTTTTCCTTTCTTGTTTTGTGCTTTGGAGTTAAGAAAATGGCATCAGATGGATGGACTAAAAATCTAATGGTTGTCGGAGAAGAGAAGAAGCGGTTTCAGTAAATCTAGGAAGCATATTCTAGTTATTTGGAATAATTTGTTGTGATATCGCCGAATTTAAACAACTTCAGCCATTTTTCGCCGAATTTTCGGCGAGTTTTCTGAATTGGCAGTGTAGGAAAATATGTTCAGCTGTCACTTGTACTTATCAAATCGGGTATATTGTTTTATTCTCAAGTTGACACCAGCCAGGGGTTGTGAAATTCTCTTCAATATGGGGGCACATCTTTAATCTCAAGACAAGATTGATGACAATCCTGTATTTATCAACATACACAGACATGTCCACCACACACCACAATGTAGCTGGGTCTATCAAATGGTATCCCACCACTCTGCAATTGAAACACTCCAATATATCTGATACAAAAAAATAAACTAGCTATACAAGACACCAAATTTATGTGGTTCAACCAAACTGCTTACATCCACGGAGTAATGCCCCAAAATAGGGCTTCGTATTTACTCAATACTCTCCAACTAAATTTTGATTAATACAATGATCATAAATCACCACTCTCCGCACACTCAATACATAGAGTACCCATTTCCAGTATGAACTCTTGCACCTACAAGAAAATGAGGCTACAATCTCAAACAAATCATACCAAACAAGTAACTACTTGAAAGTTAAAAATATTCAAATGAAGGAGGTTACATAGGAAACTCATTTACTTTCTTCAACATTTTCATCAAAGTATGCCTTTGAGCTCTTTTCCATACCAATCTTATTTCTTGGCTTTTCGTCCTTGTTTTTCTTGGTCTCAACAAGTCAAAAACCCCAAAAATCATCTTTTGTTTCTCCCAAATTCTAGCTTTTGCAGAGAAAGAGCATGAACATATAGGGACCGTCCGATTACAGCCTCTAGATGCATTCCAAATAGAATCTAACCTCAAAACCGTTGGATAATCACTTTAAAGTAGCAGGTCACATCTGCGCTGTCTGATCCATTAAGTAATGTAAGATTATAGCACCCTTCACAAGATTATTTCAAATAGAATACTTTCTAATTCCATCTTTAACTTGAGACACATTGGATCATTTTGGCCATCATGCTTTGTAGTGCATCATTTATACATGCCCCTGACTAACCAAAATCCACGTGATAGAATCTTTACCATCTTAATTATTAAAATTCGAAGCACATCTGTCTTGGCCCTTAAAATCAAATCTTTATACTTGGCCTTCTCATAACTGTTGGATTTGCACCACTCAAGCTTTCATAATCACACATTCCTCCATGAAATGTAATTCTTCTTTCAAAAAAAAAAAAAAAAACCCCTAAGACTCTTCAAAATTACATTTAATCCCTGATGAAAAATAGCATCACATAGAGCAATTTCTCTTTGATCTCCACACTATTTAGATTTGCTTCCATATCACACCCTCAGAAGAAACACCATAGCTTCTTCATTTAATATTGGAATCACAATCTGAAAAGTGCACTAGAAAGAAGAATTCACAAACTACATTTTTTTAGTTGTAGTTGAACCCAGAAAACAACTTAATGGCCACCCAAAATCTCATATAAGATGACCTTTGCACAATGACTAGTGAAATCCAGTATCCTAAGGAATCTTTACTTTACTTAGAACTCTTAAATCCTCTCATAAGCACTCAAAACCATTGTAGTAATGCTAATAACCTTCTAAAAGAATAGTAAACACCCAAAATATTCAATGGGACCTTTACTTCGGTACAAGCCATACATTGTTATTAAATACTGCATATTAGTTGCCAACAATAACAACACTTGCAATCTCTGCCAATGGATCAACAATCTCTCCCTTTGAAATTGTTGCAACTCAAGCTCCTTTTCTTCTTTCTTTCCTCCTTTGACAACAAGTACAAAGTGGGCATTTGCTCCCTCTACATAGACTCTACTATAGAAGTGCCCACCACATCTTCTTATCGTAGGAGAGATGATGTCCTATGTACTCTCTCACTTGCTCCATTTGGAGCGACCACTCCAAGCTTTACTCTTAACTTCTCAAAGTTGTCTTTGGATAGTGATTTTGTGAAAATATCAGCCACTTGATCTTCCGTAGGAAAAAATTCTAAGCTCACTTCACCTTCCATCACATTTTCTTTCAAGAAGTGATATCTTGTATTAACATGTTTGGTCCTAGAATGTTGCATAGGATTCTTGTAGATATTGATAGCATTCTTGTTCTCACACTTGATGACAACTAGTTCATTAGATTGGATGCCAAAATCAGAAATATGTCCCTTCATCCAAATCACTTGAGTGCAGCTAGTTACAATTTCTATTCATTAGATTGGATGCCAAAATCATAAATATGCCCCTTCATCCAAATCACCTGAGTGCAGCTAGTTACAATTTCTATGTACTCAACTTCTGATGTAGGAAAAGATATACAATCTTGCTTCTTGCTATGACAAACAACCAAACTTATTCCCAAGTAGAATGCACCTCCACTAGTGCTCTTTCTATCATCAATGCTGCCAGCCCAATCTGCGTCTAAGAAGGCTGTGAGTGTGAAGTCTTCCATAGACCTTTTAAATACCTGAAAATTGTTTTCACTATTAGTTGATGAGTCTTCTTTGGGTTTGCTTGAAATCTTTTTATTGGACACAATGCTTGTAAATGTTTGGTCTTGATGCTGTTAGGTATAAATGACTCCCAATCACAAATATATATTAAGTTTAATCAACTGAAGGGGACTTATCACATGAGCTCAACTTGCATCCACCCATTCTAGGTGTTCCCACTAGTTTGCAATCTTTCATCATGAATTTCTTTAACATTTCCTTGACATACTTCACTTGGGATATGAATATGCCACTCTCCATTTGATTTACTTGTAAACCCCAAAAGTTGAATAACTCTACAAGCATGAACAACCATGACATAGAAGTTTCTGTCCATTGTTCCTTTCCTTAAACCCAACTATAACAGGTAATTATCAAGTCTTGAATACCAAGCTCTTGGAGCTTGCTTCAAACTATATAATGCTTTCTTGAGCTTGCATATTATATTTGGATCATCATCTATTAAATCCATCCAGCTGCTCAATATAGATTTCTTATGCTAAATCACCATCTAGAAATGTTGATTTAATGTCCATTTGATAAACTTTGAACCCCTTAAAGCCTGCCAAAGGTTTCATCAAAATCTATCCCTTCCAATTAAGCATATCCCTCTCACACCAATCTAGCCTTGTTTCTAACAAGTTGACCTTCTTCACTCATCTTGTTCCTAGATACCCACTTGGTGCCAATAACATTCTTATCAGCTAGTCTAGGAACTAATTCCGAAGTGTTCTTTTCTATTTGGTCAAGCTCCTCATTCATTGCTTTCACTCAATTTTCATCTTTGCAAGCTTCATGGACTGACTTGAGCTCTTCTTGAGATACTAGTGAGAAAGTAGTCTCCTTTGTATCCCTTTATCTAATAGAGTGCCAACGATTTGATTAGGATGATACACTTTTCTACATTTGTTACCCTTGAATCTGCCATCTCTTTCTGGTTCTACATCAAACTCATGTTTATCAGACTCTAATACATGTGGTGTCTCATTTTGAAAGTCTTCATTATCTTCAACATTGTCAAATATAGGATCCTCAGCCACAATAAGTTTGGGCTGAGGTAGATTTTCATCTATCGCCAAATCTGAGCTTTCTACAACATTTCCAAGTCCTTTGTTGAAGCATTTGTATGCCTTGCTCTTAGAAGAGTACCCAAAAAGATATCTTCATTAGCCTTTCATAAACTTTCCAAAATTTTATTCTCTCTCTTGATTTGGATCCAAACACTCTAAAATACTTCACAGTTGGCTTTCTTCTGTGCCACGTTTCATAGAGAATTTTTTTTTTCATTTGATTTCATCATGCACTTTATTTAAGATGTGAAGTAAATTGTAGACTCCTTCTCTCCAAAACCTTTTTGATACATTGTGTTTAGGGAGCATTCTTCTTGCCATCTCTTGAACAATTTAGTTCTTTCTTTCTACCACTCCATTTTGTTGTGGAGTTCTAGTAGCTGAATGTTGGATCTCTATGCCATATTCACTACAAATTTTGAAACTTTTCTCCATGTATATTCCTTACTTTAATATGACTTTAGGCATTTTATAGTCTTCCCTGTTTCATTTTCAACTCTTTTCTTGAAATCTATAAAGCAGTCTAGTGCTTGTGTCTTTTCTTTTAGAAATGATACCAAAATATCTCTTGTGCGTTCATCAATGAAAAGCATGAAGTACCTTTCACCTCCAATAACCTCTATCTTCATAGGACCATATAAGTCTACGTGAATCAAATATGGGGGGGCTGCATGTGTGGTACTCCTTGGGCTCGTAAATGAAGCGAGCAAGTGAGTATTTGTTGGTTTTTTAAAATTTATAGTTGTGCTGATCACTTGGTTTTATTTGGTAGTGGCATTTTCGCATAATTTTCTTTATGAAGGTTATTGTAGTATATGCAATTCTTATGAGTACTGAGATGGTTGGGTTGTAGGCATGAATAACAAGTAGTTGGGCTTTAGTGGAGATGATTAACTTCAAATAATACTAATTTGCAAATGAATATATTTTTCTTTTCCCTTTTCCATAAATAAACGATATGATATATTGGTAATGCCATAGTGATGCTTTCCTTTTTTGGGGTTGATGGGGGGAGGGGGTGAGGGTTGTTTATAATAGGTTTAATTCTTTAATGGGATTTGAGACCGTGGGGATCTATGCAAGAATATCAAGGAGACTTTAATTTGGGTTTTAATGGAGAGTATTAATTGCAATTAATATTAATATAGAATAAAAGACTAATTAATGAGAATGTAGAATAACAATTTTAGACATAAGTAATCAAACCCTTTTGGCAAGCAATTGAGGGTATTCTAGGATTAAAAATGTTACCATCCTCCTTGAGTTCATGCTTGTATAAAAAGTAGTATGTTAGTATGATTCACTTCTTGAAATCGAAGTGGATCGGATACAGAGTAAAATGAAATCTAATAATCAAATTCTAAAGGATTCGAAGTTAGTTATATTGTACCTTAGAGGAATGATTACAAATTATTAGAAAAGTCGTTTTTTAAGTATGAAATTTTCCCTTCCCTTCCTTCAATTTCATTGCAACTAGACAAATTGACCATCAAAGATTGAATATTTAGTAAGAAAATTAAATTTCATTATATTGAATATTGAATCGAGTCAAAGGAAAGTACTAATACTAGTAGGTAGTTATGTTTAAATGAAGAAGGTCTTAGATGCTTTTCTCCTTCCATAGTCCCTACTTTGTTGATGTACTTGAACCAAGCACAACCTGATATTCCAACTTGAGGAGTCACTCTTTAAAAGCAATACACAAGAAACCAAGTACACAGGTGGAGGAGAATCACAATTGAATGGACTAAAAAAAACATACTTGGCATTTGAACACCAGAAGCAACCCCTTCTGCATTCTTATAAACAGAGGTGCTGTCACGATCACATGATTTCAAATTAATATCAACGAGCTCTACTCCTTCGCATGGTACAGCATCACTGCATATGAGGGTAGTTACTTCCTTGGTGGCAGATGTATCCTTGATGTTCTTGAAATTAATGTCTGTGAGCTTCACACGTAAAGGCTGTGCATAGGGTAAAGTTAATAATACCATTAGTAATCTTAGAGACAAGGTTTACCAAACCAATATATAATTACCAGCCTTCAAGTGAAAAAGACAAGGTAGAGCAATCAGGATCCTCTCCTATGACCTGATCGACCTACCTCCCTTCTATCAAACACAAAAGGGGATGGTTGTCCAAACATACTTATGCCAACCTAGCCAAGGTGTGCTTACACATGAAGTCTAATTGGGTGGGGAGCACATATGTATTAACTTGATGAAACGAGAGTGATTCTAACAAAGTGCTAGTTGTGCTTGGAAAGAGATTGTTCATGAGTCTGTATAATCAGATTGGGTAGTATTTTATTCATGTCACATTATTTTACTCGTTGGGCTTATTGAACTTACCGAAGATTCACATTGGTTATTATCACAATATTCTTGGTTGATGATGATGGGGTTTCTCACATTTTTCATGGTAAGATCCTCAAATATAACGACATTAGAAACTTTGTTATCTTTTGATGCTGGCCATGTTTTGATCCAAATGCCATTATTAGTTCCAGCAAAAGTACAATTCTTCACTATGAAACCGTTCACTTCCTTTTCATTTTGATACTTCCCAAGGCTTCTCAAGCTGCAAAACAAAGAACAAAACTTGGATAAAGCCAATTGAAACAATTTTCATCATCCCTCCTTTTTTTTTCTTACTTTTATTTTTGGGCACGGGAAGGGGCTTTCAGATTTAACCCAAGTGTAGGAGCCTTTATCTAATGCCTAGCATAGCATCCCAGCGGGCCGCGGCGCCCGCCCAACCAACGGGTTTCCCCGCCCGCCCGCACCGTCAGCGCCCGCCAAACCGCCCACTGGGCAAGCAAAAGACAACGGAAAGGCCTCAGCCCATTTTTGAAGCCATACTATTTTTATGTTGCCTGCCCAAACCTAACTTCAAATATAGGCCCGGCTCGGGGGGATTGTGCTAGTTGGTTTTTCTCTGACACCCCTTTATTGTTAAAGAGTCAACTTAGGGAATTCTATCAAAGAAGAAAAGCTTGAATAATTTTCAGTGTTTAGAGGGGGTGGAGCTGGGCTTTTTATTGGATGAACATCGAGGGAAAATGCTTCACATTTCCAATGTGGACTAAACATTAAAGAGAATATTCTTAAGTAAAAAAAGGAAATACACACTAGGAACGGAAAATAAAAAAATAAAAATATACACTAAACTGAAAACCCTATTTTGTCCTTCTGAAAATGGCTTCATAGCTTCTAATCCAGACTTTTGAATTGGGACCCACAAGAAGATATTGATCTTGGCCTTTAAACATCCTCCAAATTATTCATTTTTATGTGTTTTATCTCCACATTCACCCTTTTTATAGATTTACCCAACAAATACACACAAAATAATAATAATAATAAAAAAAAAAATTCAAGGTAACTTGTTTAAAATACTCCAAATTAATCCTTTTTTGTTCAAAAGTATGATTTATGCTCTAAGATTTCAAACATAATTGCGCTAATTAGATTCCCCCACACTAGAACTAAGCTTATCCTCAAGCGAAATAAAGAAACAAAGAAATGAAAGAAAGAAACTAATGCAAGAAAATAAAATTTTAACTCACTTTTGTAGAAATCACGGTTGTACTTAGAATGTACAACAAACCTTTAAACCACTAGGTTACCCTTAGAGGATGAGTTTTGTCTCATGGGTGCTTGCAGTGAATATGCTCCCAAAATTCCAATTCAGCTCAAAATCAACAATGTAAGTTCTAATTATGAAAATAGATAAACAAACATAGACAATCAATAGCTATGATAATTATCCTCACAACTGATTAAAGAACCCCCCCCCCCCAACTTGAACTTTATTGCCCCATATTGACTCTTGAGTCCAAGCACATATCTCAATAAAAGATTCACCTTATATCTTTCAAGTGCACCTCTCCTTTAAGCAAAACCACTCATAGAGTAAAGGGACCAAGACTAAGGTTTTGGAGCATTTTGACTGGACATTTCTACCAAAGCAATAATGACACTCACAATTTTTTTTTTTTTTGGTGTCATGTCATACAAAAATTGGTCTCAACTCTTAACCAAAGAAAAATACCCATAAGACACATAAATTGTCTAACACCTTAAGGGCCTCCTTATTTTTTCTAAGGGAAGTCTCTCAAGATACATACAAGTTACCTTTCTCGCAATAGGGTTTTTATATGTTTTCAATGGGTACCAAAATTAGTCTCATTTGTCTTTTTCACACATCATAGCAATAGAAAGAGTATATGTACTCATCAAAAGCAGAAATCAAAATCTACAACAAAACTTTAGTTCCCCCCACACTTAGTTAATGCAATGTCCTCAATGCATGCATGAAAAGAAGGACAAGGACAAGACAAAGGAGGGCACACCTTGGAGTATCTCAATCATCATTGTAAAAAGGCTCATAGAGATCAATGAACTCTACACTATCAACATTTGGAATTTCAAGGAAAGGCTTTAACACATTGACCATCCACTTTGAAAATTTGGTTGGAATGAGGATCAATTATTGTTACAGCACCACAATTGAAAACACGGTGAATAATAAATGGACCTCACCATCTAGTATGCAATTTTCCTAGGAACAAATGTAGCCTAGTGTTGTACAATAAAGCCTTGTCACCAACAGAAAATGGTGTCCTAATAATATTTTTATCATGAAATGTTTTAGTTTTAGCCTTATAAATCTTTGAGTTTTCATAGGCTTCATTTCTATGTTCTTCCAACTCAGATGGTTGGAGGCAACGGTGGATACCAACATCGACAAGATCAAAATTCAACTTCTTGATTGCCAAGAAAGCCCGATGGTTTAATTCGACCGGTTGGTGACAAGCCTTACCATACACTAAACGGTATGCAAATTGACCCAATTTCATCACAAATGTTGTTATGTGGGCCCATAATGATCAATCAAATGGTTTGACCAATCCTTACGAGTTGGGTTAACTGTCTTTTCTAAAACCTACTAAAATTTCCTGTTGGAAACCTCTACCGGACCACTTGTTTGTAGGTGGTATGCATTAGCAAGTTTATGGGTGATTCCAAGTTTTTTCATCAAGGCCAATTATAGAAATGCCTGCCCCTATCACTAATAATAGCACAAGGAGTGCCAAAATGAGAGAAGATATTGTCCCTCAAGTACTTGACCACCACTTTGTGATCATTTGATTTACAAGCTATAGCTTCTATTCATTTTCTCACATAATCTACAATCAACTGAATATATAGATTCCCACAGGAATTAGGGAATAATCCAATAAAATCAATACCCCATAAAAATTTTTTTTTAACAATTAAATCCAATTCAAGGGCATCATGTTCCTTTTAGTCATTCTGTCGAAGGGATTGACAAGCTTTGCAAGCTCTACAAAAAGAGAAGGAATCCTTAAATATTGTAGGCCAATAGAACCCACATTGAAGCACTTTTTCTATATTTTTCCTAGGCCCTAAATGACCCCCACAAGCATGATCATGGAAAAATGAAAGAATTGACATTTGTTCATGCTTAGGTACGCAACGCCTAATGATTTGATCTAGATCCATTTAAACAAGTATTGATCATCCTAGGAAAAATATTTCACTTGTAAATGGAACCTATATTTGTCTTGGGTGGACTAATGGGATGGGGTTTTACCAGTCACAAGATAATTTATAATATTTGCATACCAAGGTTATGTATTCACTGATAGTAATTTCTCATCTGGAAACGTCTCTAGAATTGGACTCTCTTCTTTTATAAAATTAGGAAGGCATGTTAGATGGTCAGCAACTAAATTTTTAGTTCCCTTTTTTACCTAAATTTCTAATTCAAACTCTTGTAGTAGCAAGACCAAACGAATGAGTCGGGATTCACATCCTTGTTATTTAACAAATATTTGATAGCTAAATGATCAATGTTGACAATGACATGTTGACTACCTATCAAATATGAGTGGAATCTAATGCAAACACAACAGCCAAATTTTTTTTGTAGTTGTCGTTTAGTTGAGTTGTGCATCATTGAGGATTCAACTTACATAAGAAATCACAATGGGCATCTTATTAAGCCTTTGACCTAGAACTGCTCCTAAAGCTTAGTCAGAAGCATCACACATTAACTCAAAGGGTTCTAACCAATTTGGTGTTTGTATTATAAGAGTGGTGGAGAGCTTCTCTTTCAATAGTTTAAAACTTAATAAGCACTCAAAGGTGAAATGAAATGGGATATCTTAGCAAGTAATGAAGTTAACTGTCTAGCTATCTTGCTAAAGTCGTTTATAAAGTAGCGGTAAAAACCACCAGGGCCTAGAAATGATCTAATATTCTTAACACTCTTAGGTGGGGGTAAATTAGAGATAAGATCAACCATAATTCCCTCTTTAGAAAAAACATGACCTAAGACTATTCCACTCTTCACCATGAAGGGACATTTCTCCAATTAAGAACCAAAATTTTGGCTCTATTACATTCAAGAACTAAGTGGAGATGGTGAAGGCAATTAGTGAAGGTAGACCCATGAATAGAAAAATCATCCATAAATACTTCCAAATAATCCTCTACCATATCTGTGAATACGCTCATCATGCTTCATTGGAATGTGGCAGGAGCATTGCATAACCCAAAGGGCATGCATTGATAGGCATATGTTCCATACGGGCATGTGAATATGGTTTTGTCATGATCTTTTGGTGCTAAAATGATTTGGTTATAGCTAGAATAACCATCAAGGAAACAATAATAAGAATCCTTAAAACCTTTTTCAAGGGAGAAATCAATATCCTCAAAAATTATTTGCAACATATTAACATATTCAAAAAAATTTGGTTGTTTCCTCAACCTAAAGACATTGAACTCAACAAATGTATTCCCAAATGATAACCTCAAAAGACCATTTCGACAATTAATAAGGGCATTACTTGTAGCTTAAAACGATCTCTAAAATATCACAGGAATTTGGTCCTTAAGATTTGTGATTGGGTGTGTGTCTAAGACAATGAAATCAACAGGAAAAACAACTTCTCCTACTCGAATTAACACATCTTCAATATTCCATAGGTTATTTTAACAGACCTATCAGCCAACTTGAGAGTAAACGAGGTTGGTTTGAGTTTCCCAAGACCCAATTGTTTATAAGTCTATTAAAGCATGCTCTTTTTTTTTTTTAATCACCAATAACACATGGAATTGTTGGACATCTTGGGTCTCTATACTTAACTGGGACTTGTTTTGAGAGGATTGAACTCACATTTTTTGTTAGAAAGGCTTATTTTGAACAATTTGTGGTTCTCTTTTGAGTAAAGTCTTTAAGCACCTTAACATAAAAAGGGACTTGAAAATAACATCCAAAAGTGGAATGTTGACACTCACATTTTTGAAAATTCTAGAATTTTGTTGACGTTTGCATTCTTTTTATTATTTGTTAATCAACTAGGAAAAGGGGCTTTAGGTACATAAGACCTCTCATTTGAAGTTTGTTCTTTTCTCAAGGTTTCAGATAATGGTTCAACAAACATAGGTACCTTTAAAGCAATTGGCTCATCCTCAATTTTTATGGGTTCTTCAAACAAACCCTCATTAGGAAACACTTCAACATTCTTCTCATCAAATGATCACTAATTTGCTCTTTTCATTAATATGAGACTCATTTGTTAAATACCCTTTTCCACTTCTCAATGCACACACAAAATTAATTGGTTCTAAAGAAGAAGGGGTGTTTCAACTTTTTTGACTTGATTTAGTAAATTTGAGTCTTAAGATTTAACTCAAGATGGCTAGGCATTTTAACTTTTTCTCTCTCAAACAAACACTTGCAAGAGTGAAAATTTTTCTTTCCATATTATGCATAGAAGTCATGAAAGTGTTGGAGGAGTAATTTCATATTTTTCTCCAAGGTAGAGAGACGGGAAATCTTTGAATTATTACCTCTACTGAAACTAGGTGGTGATTGATTTTGTGCAACAAGAAGCATATGAGGCACAATAGATGGACTGATTGACCAAGCTAAATTGGCATTTTGAAAATTTGGGGCTTGAAGGAACTGGGCATTTTGATAATGAGAAAATAATGCACTTTGTTTTTGAGGAGCACCAAATTGATTTTGTGTGGAATAATTGCTTAGTCCATTTTGGTCTTGCTCTTGAGACTATAAAAAGTTAGGATGATTCCTCCACCCAGGGTTGTTATTGTACGATTTAGAAACATCGCACTGGCATTTTCATGTTGGCCTCAAGAATAATTAGGACATTCCTTAATCACATGTGTAGGAGACTAATACCATGCACACATATGATAAGCATGCATTTATCATTATTTATTTGATTTAATTTCCCAAACTTATTTAATTAAAAGAGAGCTAATTGAGTATTTTTGTGTATTTTTCAGGAAAAATGTGATTTTAGTTATTAGAGATAATGTGAAGCAAAGTTGGCAAATATATTAGATATTGGTGGATTTTAAATCATGGCATTCAATCTTGCTGCTCAAGAAATCATGAAAAGTGAGATCTTAGCCAAATTGGAAACAGGTGGAGGTCTAAGGAACAAAATTGGTAATAAATTTGAAAATCGTGTAAACAGACCCACCTTCAGTATTTTGGGCATATCTCTCTCGTATGAGCTCGGATTTCTGTGATTCAAGATGCTATGGAACGACAATTTTTTAGTTTTGAGTTTTTCCAAAATCTGAATGAATAATGGTTGAATCGACGGGTAAAGTGAGGGGATTCATTGTGTATGGGAGACATAAAAGAGAAGCCAGCCACAGAGAAGAGGATAAGATAGCGATCGCGGCTCTCATCTCTCTCATTGCTGAAAAAGAAGACCATCCTTAATTTGCTTTGAAGTGTAGAGTTATATCGGTTAGGAAAAAACATTGGGAACTCGAAATCTCAAAGATCTTCACATATTCATAGTTAAAGTTTTTGCATTAATTAATATATTTAGTTTAAATTTAGTTTTGTTGAATTCAATCTTAGTAACTTAGCATTTTAGTTCCCCATAGTTTGACCCCGTACTTTCTGCTAGTTAGATTAGTATAGGATTTTATTTTTGATTGGTTAGTGACACGATCAAATTTTGGCGCCATTGCTGGGGAACCAAAGCACGGTTTCTAGGATTGATTTTTGTCAATTAAGCATAATTTTTAGAGTAATTTTAGTGTTTTTAATTTCTATATATATTTTTTATTGTTTAACTAATCTCTTTTTCTTTTGTTTTATAGTAACTGCAAGAGTAGCGATTGGGTAATTAGTTTAGGTTGTTATCTTTTATTTCTTAGATATAATTTTATTTTGGACTTTTCAATTGTAATATTTGCATTAGATTGGGTTGTTTAGGTTAATTTTTAAAAATCCCCATCCCTCCGATCCCACATGTGTAATTTTTGTTCGAAAAATCAAGTAGATTGCACTTCAGGTACGTCCTAAACTCTCTCTTTTGCTATAGTTATTTCTTTTAATTTTGTTTATTTAGCTTTTTTTTTTGTGTGTGTATGCATGGTCGTCAATCCCTAAACCCTGAGTTGACTCCACTTGACTTAGAGTTAGAAGAGATCTTGGCCAACTTTAGAAGGCAAAGAACCATGGCAAACTATGAGCCTCCAATGAGGCCCTTGAGTGAGCATTTCAATCCTACGACATATACTCCGGTTTCTTGTATTAAGTTGCCTGACATAGAGGCAGCTCAATATGAGATCAAATCTAGTGTGATTCAAATGCTAACATCTTTGTATGGACTTGCTAGTGAAGAGCCTTAGAAGCACTTTGATGAGTTTTTAGAATTGTCCTCCATGGTTAAAATTGAAAACCTCTCAGTTGATGCTTTAAAGTTACTTCTTTTCCCATTCTCCCTTAAAGATAAAACTAAGCATTGGCTTCATTTTTTGGACAATGTTAAAATTTCCATTTGGCCAGAAATGCAACAGAAATTTTTTAAAAAGTTCTTCCCCATTGGCCATACCAATAGCATTAGCAGAGCGATAACGAGTTTCTTCCAACAAGAAGGAGAACAATATCATGAGGCTTGGGGAAGACTAAAAGAATTACTTAAAAAGTGCCCCCACCATGCTATTCCTAAATGGCAATTGGTTCAATGCTTTTATAATGGCCTTAGAGACCAACATAGGCAAATAGTTGATTCTTCTTGTGGTGGGACTTTAACGCACAAGAATGAGAATAAAGCATGAGAACTTTTTGAGATACTTAGTGAAAACTCCCAACATCATGCCTCAGCAGCTAGAAGTGAAATTCTATCCATTGGGCAAGCAAAGAGGAGCGGTCTCTATGAGATCAATCCTACCATTGAGATGACCACTAAGGTTGACTTGCTATCAAAGAAATTGGACTATCTCTTGTCATTAGGACAACAAACCCCATCCCCACTTCCTACAAGTTTCTCTCCACCTAATCAGATTGAAGCATGTCCTTTATGTTCTAGCCTATCCCATCATGTCACTGATTGCTGTTTGGCTACACAATATCCTGAGTTAGTTAAGGAGCATGCACATTTGGCCCAAGGAGTCTCTAAATTGGACATTGATCCATATTCCAATGCCTACAACCCAGGATGGCGAAACCACCCAAAATTTTTCATGGCGAAACTCAATGACCAATCCCTCTAATCAAATACCTTATAGGCTACCTCCATTTTATATGCAACAAAATGCCTATAGGAATGAGCAACCATCATCTCCACAACCCTCACATAATTCATCATTTGAGGATAAGGTACGGCACTTAGTGGACTAGAGCAAAACACTAAGTTGTTACATTCTCCTTCTCAGTCCATTAACAAATTAGAAACCCAACTTGATCAACCCATCAGTAGGAGGGAGGCTGGTCAGTTACCTAGTCAACCAATAGGTAACCCTAATCATCAAACTAGGTCTAGGAAAGAACAAGTCTAAACAGTCTCCATTGTGACACATAGTGGGAAGGAATATTATGCACTTTTTCCTACTCCTAAGCCATTACCTGTTGATCTTAAGAGTCGAGAAGAAGTTGATTTGACCCATGAGACTGGTGATGATGCACACAAGCCTACTAAAGAGACACCACCTGTGAGTATTCCCCATCAATTTCCTCGTAAGGGGTTGCACATTCCAATTGTAGAGGGTCCTACTCCTAAATCTTACACTCCCAAAGCCATCTTCCCTAAAGCTCTTGAGTCCTCAATTTCAAATTCTAGGAAGAATGCTAAGATGCAAGAGATGATTGATTTATTCCAACAGGTTAGTATCAATCTCCCACTATTAGATGCTATTAAGCAAGTCCCAGCTTATGCTAAGTTTCTAAAAGATTTATGCACCCAAAAGCGTAAGTTGAAGATTCAAACACCTAGAACTATGCACCTAACTGAACAAGTCAGCTCGGTAATTTGCAACTAACTGCTCCCTAAACTTAAAGATCTAGGTACACCTTTAATTTCATGTGTCATTGGAGATTTATCAATAAGTAAAACATTACTTGATTTGGGAGCTAGTGTGAATATTTTACCCGATTCAGTTTATGATAGGTTTGGTCTAGGAGATTTGAGATTCACTGATGTGATTCTACAATTGGCAGACCACTCAATCAAACGACCCCATGGGCTACTTAAAAACGTTTTGGTAAAGGTTGAGGATCTATATTTTTCTGTTGATTTTTTTATCCTAGATATAGACAATACAACTACCAATAAGTTACCACCAGTCATTCTTGGACGACCCTTTTTAGCCACTACGAATGCTTGCATCAATTGTAGATCGGGTGTCATGGACATATCATTTAGCAATAAGAAACTTAGAGCCAACATCTTCAATGCATCCTTAAGCCCAAATAAGATGAAGAGTGCTTTGCGATTAACCTTATCGATGAGATAGTGTCTGATTATACTCCAAACATGTTTATTGATGATCCCCAACAGTATTACTTGCCATTTGGGGAATCTGACCTAAATATTGAGGAAGTCAACACATTGATGGACTCTTCCACTTCTTTGAAGCAGTCACCATTCACATTTAGATTTGAGCCTCCACCTCCATTGACTGTATCTCACTGAGTCTAGCTGAAGACTCTAAACTTAGCGCTTTATGGGAGGCAACCCAATGTTATTTCTTTTTCTTTTTCTTTTCTTTTTTTTGTTTGTTGTTAGGTTTTATTGTTGTGTGCTCTATCAGGATTTCAAACATCGGGTACACACTTTCTTCTATTTGCTTCTATCATTTTTTTTTTAATTTTTTTAATTTTTATATCTTGCATACACTGAGGTCATTGCATAACTTAAGTGTGGGGGTGCCTATATTCCCTTCAATCTTTAATTGAGTGTCTTTGTCTTGGAATCTATCTTTTTACTCTTACTATTGCCAAAATAATTAGAAGAGCACTTAAAAATTTTGTGTGTATATTCTTTGCAAATGCTCACGAGACGCAACTCGTCCACTAGGGTATCCTAGGGATTTCAAGGCTTGTTGCACATGCTAAGTGCAACCGTGATTCCTACAAAAGTGAGTTAGGTTTTTCTTTATTAATTTTCCGTATTGCTTTTATTGTTTTGGTTTGCTTGAGGACTAGCAACACTTAAGTGTGGAGGTATTTGATAAGCATGCATTTATCATTATTTATTTGATTTAATTTTCCATACTTATTTAATTAAAAGAGAGCTAATTGATTATTTTTGTGTATTTTTCAAGAAAAATGTGATTTTGGTTATTAGAGATAATGTGAAGCAAAGTTGGCAAATATATTAGATATTGGTAGATTTTAAATTATAGAATTCAATCTTGCTGCCCAAGAAATCATAAAAAGTGAGATCTTACCCAAATTGGAAACAGGTGGAGGTCTAAGGAACAAAATTGGTAATAAATCTGAAAATCATGTAAACAGATCCACATTCAGTATTTTGGCCATATCTTTCTAGTATGAGCTCGGATATCTGTGATTCAAGATTCTATGAACGACATTGAAAATATCTACAACTTTCTAGTTTTGAGTTTTTCCAAAAACCGAACGAATAAAGGTCGAATTGACGGGTAAAGAGAGGGGATTGATTGTGTGCGGGAGACATAAAAGAGAAGCCAGCCACAAAGAACAGGAGAGATGGTGAACGTGGATCTTGGCTCTCATCTCTCTCATTGCTGAAGAAAAAAACCATATCTCTCTCTCTCTCTCTCTCTCTCTCTCTCTCTCTCTCCCCCCTATGTTTCATCTTTATTTGTCTTATTAACTTTGTGATAATGAGTAGCTAGTTCCTTTTCTTTGGGATGTAGATGAACCATGCTTATTTAATTAATTTGATTGCTCTATATCTTCTAGTTGATTGTGTTTGAGTCTGGCCAAAGATGTTCTATAGCTCAGCAAACTAAACGTGCCAAGCTTTGGCAAAGGATGATAGTCTTGCGAAGTTAGGGCATACCTAGGAAAACTATCATTAATTTGCTTTGAAGTGTAGAGTTATATCGATTAGTGAAAAGCATTGGGGATTCGAAATCCCAAAGATTTTCACGTATTCATAGTTTAAGTTTTTGCATTAATTAATAGTTAATTCAAATTTAGTTATTGTTGAATTCAATCTTCGTATCTTAGTCTTTTAGTTCCCCATAGTTCGACCCCATACTTTCTGCTAGCTAGATTAGTATAGAATTTTATTTTTGATTGGTTAGCGACACGATCAACATAATAATAGATTTGTCAATAAAAGGTGATAGACTTGGTTGTGGCGGTGCAACTTTTACTAGTTAAGCTCTAACTTTTTCAAAATACTATCTATTTGTGCATCCTTATGAACTTGGCTATCAATAAAATATCCCTTACTAATTCTTTCAGATTCTTGGGTTGACTCCCATTCTCTAGTTTTATTTGCTAAGTCTAAAAGAAATTCCCAAGCTTTGGAATCATCAGTGAACGATGTAAATCCTGTGGGGCACATAGATTCCAAAAGTTGTTTAGTTTGATAATCGCTACGCTCATAAATTATTTGGCATAAATCTCATAATTCAAAACCATGGTGAGTGCATTCTTGGTGGAGGCTATAGAACCTCTCCATTACCTTAGCAAATGATTCATTGGGTTTTTGACGAAATTGAAAAATGTTATTTCTTATTCATGTTTGAAAAATGGAAGAATTTCTTCAAGAATAGGATAGTGAATTGTTCCCATGTGGTAATACTATCCCAAGGTAAGCTACAAAACCACTTTTTGGCATGGTCTTCTAATAAAAATATTATAATCTTACGGCATCATCAGTGAGTTGTTGCACTTTCATAAGGACACATACCTCCTTAAACTCCTTAAGAAACAAATACGCATCCTATTTTGGTAACCCATGAAGTTGGGGTAACATACACAAATAATATGGTTTAAGTTCAAAATTATTACCCCTCACGTCAAGCAAATGTATACATGAGGGTTGTGTAGATCGGGTTGAATAAAATCTATCTCTAAGACTCTCAGATAGGGTCTCATTATTTTCCATTGTGATTGGAGACTTAGAATTTATAGGCAATTCTATTCGTTCTAATCCTCCAGTCAAGTTTCTTTCCCACCCAATGTTCAAGCATGACCAAGCAAACAAAACAAACACAATTGGAGATCCTATTACCTAAAACCATAAAAAATAAAATAAAATAAAATAAAAATCTAACTAGGTCTAACAATGAAAATATTTTTGGTCTCTTTTTTATTTTATTTTTTCAAATCACATTAAAAACCTTTTCTTTCTTTCTTTCTTTTCTTTTTTTTTTTTTTTTTTTTTTTTTTTTTTTTTTTTTCACTTTATGTATTATCTGCAAGAATCCAAGGTTAACTTCTCACTTTCTAAGCCTTGATATCAAGCTTTGGTTACCTCCATCAATAAACATAAACTAATAAGGTCATTCCATTGTCTTGTGAGGTGATGGATTCCTCATCATATAGATTGATCTTCATCCGTACGTAAATGATTAGATTGGGCCTCCAAAATCTTATATCAAGGAAAAGAAAGGATAGAGAAGAGGAGGTTTTTTTGAGACATTCAGAACACCCAAAAAGAATAATAATTATCCGTGTGTGTGTGTGTGCAATTAAAAGGCGCTACACCACCTAAATTGTGGCATCAACACACTCAAGGGGGGGGGGGTAACCCCTATCAATCTACCAATGTTGCAGGTAATCTTCCTTTGGGTGTTCATAATTGCATTAAATAATATGAAAAGAAATAGAAGCAAGCAATCACACAAGAAGAGAGAAAAAAGTTAATTGAACAAACAGATCCTAAGTAATGATGTGCTCCATGGTTAGTCCTCTTCAGTACCCACACGATACATTATTTGAATAAGATAGGGCTTAGGGGAGAGCTCAAATCATTTTGTCTTTAACTTAGGGTTAGCAAAACTCATCCAAGAAAAGAAAAAAAAAAAAAAAGGAAGGGGAATTTCTCAAATCATTAGTGCTAACTCATTGGCATCCCAGCGTTGCCTCCATAAATCTTATTCATGGGGGATGGGATTTTTGCATAAAGGAAAAACATAACAATTCAATTAAAAGAATAAGACTATAGAAACTTATCCCCCCCCCCCCCCCCAAAAGCAACAACACCAAAAAGTTGTTTGTAAAATAAAAGTAAATACCGCAAGCGCACGGATCATTCAACAAACGGGTCAATCACAGGGAGAGAAAATACGATCTCATTCCTTCAATTCACGTGAGATATGAATTGTTTTTGAATGAATAAAAATTTGCTACAGTAGCCCAATCTAGCTATTTCAACCATTGTCATTGCAATTGGAATATCTAGAGAATGAAGTTTCACGAGAGAGAGAAAAAGAGACGGAGACGAGAATTGATAATAAAATAACAACTCTATTTTATTTCTAAAATTACAATGCATAAAGATTATGTTTATCTGCTTGAAAAGGGAAAAAAATTGAACTAAAAAAAATTGAAAGGAAAAGAAATACTTACTTGAATAATAAAATTATACTAAAAGTAGCCGACTCTCTTAAAGAGCCAACTCAAGGAATTCTACCAAAGAAAAAAAGATTGAATAATTTTCAGTGTATCTAGAGGAGTGTGGGGCTGAGCTTTTTATAGGAAGAACATCGAGAGAAGATGCTTCACATTTTCAATTAGGACTAAACACAAAAGAGAATATTACTGAGTAAAAAAGGGGATATACATGAGGAAGGGAAAATAAAAAATAAAAAATACAATAAAGTGAAAATCCTATTTTGTCCTTCCGAAAATGGCTTCATATCTTCTAATCCAGACTATTGAACTGGGACCCACAAGAAGAGATTGATCTTGGCCTTTAAACATCCTCCAAAATAATCTCTTTTATGCCTTTTATGTCGACATTCGCTCTTTTTATAGATTTACCCTATAAATACAAAAAAAAAATAATAATAATAATATTTCAAGGTAATTTGTTTAAAATGTGTAAAAATGTATGATTTATGCTCTAAGATTTCGAATATATCTGTGCTCATCAAATTCCCCCATACTAGAACTAAGCTTGTCCTCAAGTGAAAATAAAGAAACAAAAAAAAAATGAAAGGAAGAAACTAATGCAAGAAAATAAAATCCTAACTAACTTTCGTAGAAATCATGGTTGTACTTAGAATGTACAACAAACCTTTAAACCACCAGGTTACCCTTAGGGGACGAGTTTTGTCTCATGGGTGTTTGCAATGAATATGCTCCCAAATTCCAATTCAGCTCAAAAACAACAATGTAAGTTCTAATTATGACAATAGATAAACAAACATACACAATTAATAGCTATGATAATTATCTTTACAACTGATTAAAGAACCCCCCCCCCCCCCACTTGAACTTTATTACCCTATATTGACATATCTCAATAAAAGATTCACCTTGTATCTTTCAAGTGCACCTCTCCTTTAAGCAAAATCACTCATAGAGTAAAGGGACCAATGACTAAAGTTTTGGAGCATTTTGACCAGACATTTCTACCAAAGCATTAAAGACACTTACAATTTTATTTTATTTTTTCATCTTTTTCTTTTCTTTTTTGGTGTAATGTCATACAAAAATTGGTCTCAACTCTTAACCAAAGAAAAAGGACCCATAAGACCTATAAATGGTCTAACACCTTAAGTTAAGGAACTCTTATTTTTCTAAGGGATATCACATCTCAAGGTACATACAAGTTACCTTTCTCGCAATAGGGTTCTTATATGTTCTCAATGGGTACCAAAATTAGTCTCATTTATTTTTTTCACACATCATAGCAATAGAAAGGGTATATGTACCTTCAAAAGCCAAAATCAAAATCTACAACAAAAACTTTAGTTCCCCCCACAGTTAGTTAATTCAATGTCCTCAATGCATGCTTAAAAAAAAGGACAAGAACAAGACAAACGAGAGCATACCTTGGAGTATCTCAATCATCAGTGCAAAAAGGTTCATAAATCAACCTCTACACTATCAACACTTGGCATTTCAATGAATGGCTTTAAACGTTGACCATTCACCTTGAAAATTTGGTTAGAATGAGGATCAATTATTTCTACAACACCCTGATTAAAACAACGGTGAATAATAATGGACCTTCCCATCTAGTATGCAATTTTCCTGGGGTAAATGCAACTGAGTGTTGTACAAAAAAAACCATCTCACCAATAGAAAATGATTTTCTAACAATATTCTTACCATGAAAGGTCTTAGTTTTAGCCTTATATTTCTTTGATTTTTCATAGGCTTCATTTCTAAGTTTCTTTTCTCTAGGAAAAAAAAAAAGGTAATATGTGATTTTTTGGCTTGTTAGTTTGGTGCGGCTGTTTCGCAGTTTTGTTTTTCTCCATCTTTGGGTGAGTGGATAGTTTTCTTAAAGAGAGTTTTTGGTTGGGGGATTCTCCCTTGATTGAGTATACCACTTGATAAGGAATTGGTGAGCGGTAGTTGTACTGGGGCAATCCTTGTTACCAGTTTGAGTGTTAGTCATTCCTTGTAATCCTTTTCACCCTCTTTAAATAAAGATGTTTTATTTATTTTTTCAAAAGAACGAAAAAAAAAAAAAATGGAACACGTCGGTTTATGTGGTCAAGTTTTTTCTATGGGTGATAAATTTAGGAACTTGGATCCTCTACAGTGCTTAGAGGTCACCACATAATAATGTTCAATGCTGTTATATATTGTTGATAAATTTGAGGACTTGGATCCTCTATGGTGCAAAGCAAGTCATCAATCTGGCAACTAGGGATTACCCAATATAGCACCATACATGAAAGAAAAATCATAAATGCCCCCTAAATGATCATTCAATTGTTGTATTAACGAAGCCTTACACATGCTTAGTATTTATTTGGTACAACACATGTTCAACATTTTAATATTTTGTTTTAGTGAATGTTTTCACTTAGTAATAGAAACTTAAGATGATTTTGTTTGGTTTGGGTTTCCTCCATGTAGAGGATGGCCCATTACTTGAGTTGTCCCATGTGGTTTATAGATGGGCAATTTTGTCTTTCTCTTTAGAGGTGCAAAGGATGACAAATTGCTTGATTTTTGTGGAAGAAACAATGTTGGAAAGAATCCCAAAATAGAGAAGAAAGAGCTCAAATCCCGTTTTTAAGTCTCCTTGCCCATATGGCATTCATGATGATGTAGGCCAAGTCAATCGGAAAGCCGACGTAGAGAGCATAAGTTACAAACGCCTCCATTAGAGAGATCTTGTCCTGGTGCGTGAGATGACTTTGGCAGATCAAAGCATGCACTTTGCCCTCCTAACACTAGTACACAACTCATCACAGAGAACGGAAAAGATCAGGTGGCTCTCAATCCAATATAGTATGTCATCGAACTCACTGCCTGGCGCAATCCATCTCCTGTCGTCTGGGACATAAATGGCGTCTAGTATGTATGCTAGCATTTGTGTGGAGAAGGGGACGCAGGTGTCCTACTCCTTGCACTGGATTACCAATCATTTGTCCTCTTCACCGACTAGCTCCTCATGGTAAGTCAAGTTGCTATAGAAATACCTGACCATAAATGGATATGGGGGCTCTATCAAATGAAACACGCAACTCCATCCCAGTGCATTAAATCAATCGATGATCTTGAATGCCACTCCCTCCTCAATGGTGACTGATCATCCATACTTGATCATGGCCTTTCAACATCCTCCAAAATATTTATTTTCATGCCTTTTAGCTCCACATTCGACCTTTTTACAGATTTACCCTACAAATACAAAAACAATAAAATACTTCAAGGTAACTTGTTTAAAATATGTAAAATGTATGATTTATGCTCTAAGATTTTGCAAATAAATGCATTTATCAGATTCCCACTAGAACTAAGCTTGTCCTTAAGCGAAAATAAAGAAACAAAGAAATGCAAGAAAATAAAATCCTAACTCACTTTCTTAGAAATCACGGTTGTACATAGCATGTGCAACAAGCCTTTAAACCACTAGGTTACCACTAGAGGACGAGTTTTGTCTCGTGGGTATTTGTAGTGAATATGCTCCCAAAATCCCAATTCATCTCAAAGTCAATAATTTAAGTTCTAATTATGATAATAGAAAAACAAACATACACAATCAATAGCTATGATAACTATCCTCACAACTAATTAAAAAACCCCCACACTTAAACTTTATTACCCCATATTGACTCTTGAGTCCAAGCACATATCTCAATAAAACATTCACCTTATATCTTTCAAGTACATATCTCCTTTAGGAAAAATCAATCATAGAGTAAAGGGACCAATGACTAAGGCTTTGAAGTATTTTTGACAAGAAATTTCTACCAAAGCATTAATGACATTCACAATTTATTTTATTTTATTTTATTATTATTATTTTTTTGTTTGTGTCATGCCAAACAAAAATGGGTCTCAACTCTTAACCAAAGAACAAAGACCCACAAGACTCATAGATGGTCTAACACCTTAAGTTAAGGGCCTCTTATTTTTCTAAGGGATATCTCATCTCAAAATACATACAAGTTACATTTCTCGCAATAGGGTTCTTATATGTTCTCAATGGGTACCAAAATTAGTCTCATTTATTTTTTTCACACATCATAGCAATAGAAAGGGTATATGTACTCTTCAAAAGCCAAAATCAAAATCTACAACAAAAATTTTAGTTCCCCCCACACTTAGTTAATGCAATGTCCTCAATGCATGCTTGAAAAAAAGGACAAGAACAAGACAAACGAGAGCATACCTTGGAGTATCTCAATCATCAGTGCAAAAAGGTTCATAAATCAATGCCCTCTACACTATCAACACTTGGCATTTCAATGAATGGCTTTAAACGTTGACCATTCACCTTGAAAATTTGGTTAGAATGAGGATCAATTATTTCTACAGCACCATGATTAAAAACACGGTGAATAATAATGGACCTTCCCATCTAGTATGCAATTTTCCTGGGGTAAATGCAACTGAGTGTTGTACAAAAAAAACCCTCTCACCAATAGAAAATGATTTCCTAAGAATATTCTTATCATGAGAGGTCCTAGTTTTTGCCTTTTAAATCTTTGAGTTTTCATAGGCTTCCTTTCTAAGTTCCTTTCCTCTAGGAAAATGAATGAAAAGGAAGAGGTAAAATGTGGTTTTTGGCTTGTTAATTTGGTGCTACTGTTTTGCAATTTGTTTTTCTCCATTCATGAGTGAGATGACAATTTTCTTAAAGGGGTTCTTGGTTGGGGGATTCTCCCTCGATTGAGTACACCACTTGATAAGGAATTGGTGAGTGGTAGGTGTAGTGGGGCAATTGTTGTTACTGGTTTTAGTGTTTATTATTCCTTGTAATCCTTTTTACCCTCTTTTAATAAAGATGTTTTATTTATTTATTCAAAAGAATGAAAAACATGGTATATGTCGGTTTATGTGGTTAAGTTTTATCTACGGGTGATAAATTTAGGAACTTGGATCCTCTACAGTGCTTAGAGGTCACCACATAATAATGTTCAATTTTCAGTTATTGATGATAAATTTGAGGACTTGGATCCTCTATGGTGCAAAGCAAGTCATCAATCTGGCAACTAGGGATTACCCAATATAGCATCACACATGAAAGAAAAATCATAAATGCCCCCTAAATGATCATTCAATTGTTGTATTGATGAAGCCTTACACATGCTTAGTATTATTTTGGTATAACACATCTTCAACATTTTAATATTTTGTTTTAGTGAATGTTTTCACTTAGTAATAGAAAGTTAAGATGATTTCAGATGATTTTGTTTGGTTTGGGTTTCCCTCCATGTAGAATATGACCCATACTTGAGTTGTCCCACGGTTTATAGATGGGCAATTTTTTATTTCTCTTTAAAGGTTCAAAGAGGGACAAATTGCTTGTTTATTGTGGAAGAAACAATGATGGAAAAATCCTCAAAATAGAGAAAGAGGAGCTCAAATCCCATTTTTTAGTGTGCCCACATGGCATTCAGGACGATGTAGGCCAAGTCAATCGGAAAGCCGACGTAGAGAGCATAAGTGACAAGAGCCTCTATTAGAGAGATCTTGTCCTGGTGCGTGAGATGACTCTAGCAGATTGAAGCACGCACTTTGCCCTTCTAACACCAGCGCACTTCTCATCACAGAGAATGGAAAAGATCAGGTGGCGCTCAATCCAATATAGTATGTCATCGAACTCATTGCCTGGTGCAATCCATTTCCTCTCACCTGGGGCGTAAAGTATGTCTAGTATATGTGCTAGCATCTGTGTGGAGAAGGGGATGTCAATGTTCTACACCTTGCTCTGGATCACCAATTATCTGTCCTCTTCACCAATAGCTCCACATGGTAAGTCACGCTGCTATAGAAATATTTGACCAGAAATGGACAAGGGGCTCTATCCAATGAAGCACACAACCCCATCCTAGTGCATTATGTTCATCGGTAATCCTAAATGCCACTCCCTCCTCGATGGTGACGGATCATCCGCACTCGATGGGGGCATGCCCGAAGCGGGTAAAATGGAGTTGCTCCACCTCCTCTAACCTGAAGAGAAATGGCATTTGAGGCTCCTATGCACGACCCCTCATCAGTGCTTGACGACCTCTACAGGAAGCCATGTGGATGTCTGACAAAAGAAAATGAAGAGAGAGAGAGAGAGAGAGAGTGAGACAAAGCGTGGGTGTTATGTTGTTTGTGTTTTAAGGGGTCATCAGTTATTAAGTGAAGCTTAGAATCAAAGAGTTTTACCAATCCACGTCCCTAAGAAAGAAATGTAAAAATGGATGAATTTGAGACAAATCTGAAAAGTTGTGAGATACGTAAGAAGTTTACCTAACAATCACAGCAAAAAATGCATGGAGCATAATAATCATGAATTTCTCGTATTATCCTACACAAATGGGTCCCCTAGGCAGCACATTGCCAACTGTTAAAGTAAATGAAAAGGAAGAAGAAAAGATAAAGAACACACAAAGATTTTAACGTGGTTTGGCATTCAACCTACGTCCTTGATAATCCTTCTAATCAATGCTTTATGCTTTGATTACATGTCCTATTTAAAGATGATTCATGTTAAAAGATCTCTTTACATAAGGAAAGCTTAGATGGATGCATATCAATAGTATTGGGAAATGCCATGTCAGTATAACCATATCAGCCTCCATTAGTTTTTATGATAACAAACATAAAGTACTAATGTCTATACTAAGTTATGTTTGTCCATCTTAATATGAAAGCAAGAGGACCTAATCCAACTCACTGGATGTTCAAGCCCAAGTCAAGACCAACTCAATTTTGAACAAGAAGTCTAAGTCAAATGAGCATGAAGATTGAAGCACAAGAAGATTCAAGAACATCAAGTCAAGCTCATGCAAGAAGGTTTAGAAAATTCAGAACTTAGGACACTTCCATGTGCACTCATATAAACTTGTACTCAATTGCACATATATCATGTCATTAGACTGACCTAGGACATGTTAGGACAGCGTATGAGGCTTAGGGTTGGCTAGAAATCCCTAAATCTCCCCTCCCAAAGTCCTTATATTTTTCTTCACTAAGCATTCTGTGCTGCAGACGGTCGACCGTCTGGCACAAACTATCATCTGTCTGGTCACAATATGTCAGACGGAAATTCCGTCTAGAACAGACAACCATCCATTTGGTCAAAGTGGCCCAAACGGAATTCTGTCTTATTAAAATTAAGCCTAACGGCTATTTTTTAACGGCTACTTCCCAAACAAAGCTTAGTCTAAATCAAATAGCAATCCGTCTGGACTGAAATTTCAAAGAAATTTCTATCCGTTGGGAGGTTTGGCCGAGCAATTGAATGCTATCTTTATAAGCCCAACCAACCCCATTTGAGAACCTCTACCTTGCCTATTGTGTAATTACTCCCCTACAACTCTCAAGCTCTCAAATTGTGAAGAATTACTTGTCATTGCGTTCCATCCTCACTCAACCTTGAAGAACATACCAAGGTGTTTAAGCAAGCTCATTGGAGCCAAGCTTGAGGTGATTGAAAGCTATTGGTATCTCATTGGTGGTGCATCCATTTTCAATTAAGCATTTATTCTCATTGCATCACATTCACACAAGGGGTAAAGTGTCACACCCTCTTGTTAATTAATATCTTTCATCTCTTGTATTGTGTTTGTTCAATTCTAATCTAGGTTGATTGGTTAGCACTTGCCCTAGGATAAAAAAAGATTGTAAAGAGCGCTCTTGCCTATTTAGAACAAAAATGTTGTTCTTGCTCTATTGAACATAGATTGTAAGGGTTTGATCTCTACCTAACGTATTGAAAGAGAATCACTAGTGGAAACTCTTTTAAAGCCAAGAGAGGAGCAGATGTAACTTGATAAGTCGAACCATTATAAAATCCTTCGTCTTGTGGTTGATTGCAATATCTTAATTTCATTTGAATTTATAATTTATCTTGTATTTGCAAATAAACTGCAAAATTAGGAAAATCCACTAGTTGCAACCTATTCACCCCCCCCTTCTAGGTTGTCTTAACAAATAGGAATCTTGTCTTAGCTAGTGTTTATCTTCATTCCAATTCAAGTTGTATTAGCACGGATCTTATTTTGACTAGTGCATGTCTTCTTTCCAATTGAAGATGGATATGTATTTGCAGAGACTTTATCTTGACTTTCTCATGCTGATCTATGGAATATTGATCATTTCCCCTTATATTAGACTGATCTAAGGGATCTTGAACATTTTTTTCTTATATGTCCCTTCAAAATCAATAGGGATGAAATCACCTTGAGGTTGGATACCAAAAGATCGAAGCAAGCACGAGATAATGGGTTAGTGAAAATGCCAACCACTTCATCTTTAGTTGAGGTGAAGTAGACCCCCAAATTGCCCTTGGTAGCTTTATCACAGACAAGGTGAAATTTGATTTCAACATGCTTAGTTTGAGCATGGAACACTACGTTGGTAGTGAGATACGTTGCTCTATATCATCACACCATAGTGTTGGAGCGGAGGGGAGAAATACATGTAGTTCCTTTAGTAGAGATTGAGTTTAGCATGCAGTGGTATCAGCGAGTGCACAATACTCGGCCTTCATGCTTGATCTAGCCATAGATGCTTGCTTGGGCAAACTCCATGATATCAAATTGGTTCCATGAAAAATTACAAATCCTCCTAATGATTTTCGAACATCAAGGCAACCAGCCCATTGGGCATCAGAATAAACATATGACTTCATCTCAGGTTTTTGTTTTTTTTTATGAAGATGAGGCCATGGTCAATGGTGGCTGTGAGATAGTGAATAATTCAATTACAGCCGCCCAATGATCTAGAGTTGGGCAGTGCATGAATTGACACACTCAATTAATTGCAGATTAGATATCTAGCCTGGTCAATGTGGCTTATTGCAAGCGTTTATACTAGGATACAAAGTAAAATCCCTCATTGGAACCCTAGAAAACCTGGATAATTGGGCTGATGTAGCCATTGGATTATACATTGGTTTGCAATGAGACATATTTGTCTTCGCCAGTAGATCTAGAATGTATTGGTGTTGTGTAAGAACAAGGCCATGAGAGGTAGGGAGCACACTAATTCCCAAGAAATAATGTAGAGGCCCCAATTCCCTGTTAGTGAAGTTAGACACCATGGTGTTGATGAATGGGTTAGTGTAGCTATAATGATATCATCAACATGAATTAACATATAGATCATCGCATCAACCTTGTTGTATATGTAAAGAGAATTATCAGTCTTTAAACTTGTAAAACCATTTTCAAAAAAAGAAAAGAGTTAAGATGATCAAACCAAGCATGTGGGGCTTGCTTTAGGCCATTAAGTGAGCATCAGAGTTAACATACATGATTAGGACGAAGGGGATTGATGAACCTTGGAGGTTGGGAAATAAAGACCTCTTCATTGAGAACTCTGTGGAGAAATGCATTTTGGACTTCAAATTGGCAAATAGCCTAAGATTTGGAAAAGGCAAGGGATAAGACCGTCCAAGTGGTAGTGGGTTTAACAACAGGACTGAATGTTTCATTATAGTCGAGGCCTCCTTCTTGATTGTAACCCTTGGCAACAAAGCGTGCTTTGTATCTATGAAGACTACCATCAAACTTTCTCTTACTACTAAACATCCTCTTGCAACCAATGATGTTCAAACCCGGACAAGTTGGGATGACGGCCCAAGTACCATTGCTTGTGAGAGCATTAAACTCATAGTCCATGGCTTGACACCATTCCGGATGTTTGTTTGCAATAGTGAAGGAGTTGGTTTCAATGGTAAGAGGGGCTGAGATAGCTACATAAAATTTGGGACGGTGAGTGCCATCCTATTGATGAGTTACCATGGGATGACACTTGGGAGGATGTGGAGGAGGAGGGTGGTCAACCACACGGTCATTAGCGGGAATGGGTGTGGTTGGGGAAGGAGAGGGCGAAGTCAATGTACTAGGTGAAGGGGAAATAGGTGGAGAGATTGGTGAGGTGTTGCGAAATGATGATGCGTTGGGGATGGTTGAAGCATGCCAATGTATTATGCACATCCAGATGCCAGTAAGTGATCATAAGTTGGATGCACCATGCAATCAAAACATTTGAGCAACATTTTGTGGTATATGGGTGGGAACCCAACTGATTAAAAAAGGAAAGGGATAAGACCATCCGGGGGATTGATATTTATGCTATGAATTTTCATTCTTATTTGGGCTATTTTACACGTGAAATTAGTGAAAGAGATCTTAACTCACTGTTCTGGTTAATATTAATTGTGGGGTATAAATCTACATTCAAATAAGGATTGGCTGCCATTTTCTTTAGAAAAAATAATGGGAAAAGAAAAAAAGAAAAAAAAATTAGGAAGGTGCTGCTGTTTTGCAGTTTATGTGATTTTTAGGCTTGTTAGTTTGGTGTTGCTGTTTTGCAGTTTATGTGATTTTTTCTATGGGTGATAAATTTAGGAAGTTGGATACTCTACGGTGCTTAGAGGTCTAAGGTGCAAAGCAAGCCACCACTCTACCAACTAGGGATTACCCCAATATAGCAGTACACATGACAAAAAGATCCCGAATGTTCACTGAATGATAACTTAATTGTTGTAGTAAAGAAGCCTTACACATGCTTAGTAATTTTTTTGGTACAACATATGTTCAGTATTTTGTTATTTTGTTTCAGTGAATACTTTCACTTGCTAAATAGGAAGTTAAGATTTTGTATGGTTTGGGTTTCCATCCATGTAGAGGATGGCCCATTACTTGAGTTGTTCCATGTGGTTTATGGATGGAAAATTTCTACTTTCTCTTTAGAGGCCTAAAGGGGGGAAAATTGCTTGTTTGTTGTGGAAGAAAGAATGAAGGAAGGAATCCCTAAATATAGAAGAAAGAGCTCAAATCCCATTTTTGATTGTGCCCCATCCAGTTTAGATTATGGCATTCAGGACGATGTAGGCCAAGTCTATGGAAAGCTGATGTAGAGAGCGGAAGTGACAAGAGCCTCCATTAGAGAGATCTTGTCCTAGTGCCCACCCATAGGCATGATGTTTCCACTGTCATTGCTTGAGATGACTCTGTGATGCGTCCAAAATCTGCTCAGCCCTTGGATCTCCACGTGATGTCCTGCAAAACGAAAGCGTCAGATGTGGCCCGACCGCTGCGGTCGGGAGTCCACCTCCGAAGGCTAAGTCAGTTGATGAACTTAATCACAAACGGCTCTGCTAGAAGCACAGAGCTAATGAATGAAGAAACGAGAAAGGTGATCTAGATAGCAGAACGTTGATAGTTTAGGTCTATCAGTATGTATCTGAACCTGAGTCTCAGATAGTATTCTTTTTGATCCATTGATCCCTCCCTCACCTTGTATGGTAGTGAGGTTTATATAGAGTGTACCTTCGAAACTCCTTCGTTGGATGCACTTGAGCCTTCTTCGGGTAGTCGTTGGATCTTATCAATGAGATCCGTTGAGCGATAGACTTCTACTAGTTTGGGCTAGTAGAGGACTCCTGAGATAACCGTTAGGTTATGCGATAGTTATCCCTTTGATGATGATTATCCGCAGCCGTCAGTTTGAGTTTGCTGTCATCAGGGCGATTACCCTAATCCATAAGTAAGATTAGGGCACGCTTGCAGCTGAATAAGCCTTCTTCTTCAGCAAGCCATCTTCCGGATCCGGTTCGCTCGGGAGCGATTCGGTTTTCTCCGTCTCGACCGGGGTCGAGGGTCGGACCAGGTATGAACCCGGTCTCCGATCATAAACTCTCCATATCACGAGCCCCCTGCACAGCGTTCGGTCGATCCCGAGGGCTTGGTTTTTAACTCGGGTTCGTCGTCGAGTGATGATCTCTCGCGTGCTTCATTAAATGTCATATCACAATTAATGCGGTGGTCACTTTTCCTCGAGCGTTGTGAGTGTAAGGCCACATGTCCCGTTGCAGTTGATCTGTCGTGGCTCACGTCATCCAAGCGACGGTTTCCGAACGCCTATTTCGGATTCGTGAGTTCAAACTTTCAAAACGTCTTTCGATCTTGATCATTGATTTTGAATCAATCTCGATCGTTCAGATTCCCGAACACTCGTGCGGGAGTTTAAAAAGCGGTTCGTTGTCTTCGTAGGTTTCATTCTTCCTGTCTGGAATTTGAACCTTTGTCGTCTGCTTCGCGCCTTCCTGCTCTCAAGCTTCCGTCTCACTGAATCAGTAAGTTCACCGGTCTTTTCTTTTTGTAGTTTACTGAAACGAGTAATGGCGGACGATAGGGCTTCTTTAGTACCCCATGTTGGTGATAGCAGTGATGCTTTTGCTTCTCCTGCTCCCGAACAGTCGGATAGTGATAACAAAACCCTAACCGTCCTCTGGCAGGAGTTCGCTGAAGTTTCTCAAAAAGGTTTTGAAAGAAAAACCGAAACTTCTCCTGTCCTTCTCGAGTCTGGATCTTCCAAGATTGTCGAGTCTTCTAGGCAGCCTCAAACCTCCGGGTCCAATGGTGGACTGATAACTCTATGAAATAGAGTTAAGATTGATAACTTTTATACTTGAGATGGCTTGATTTAGGAGTATTTTGTCTTTGTTTTAGTAATAATATTCATTAGGTGTTGTCTTATTTAGTCTTAACATATTGCATTTTGTTTAGTTCATTATTGTCACCGTTACATGAATTTCCCTTCTTTTTATGGATGAATTTGACTGTTTCTCTTTCTCTTGAAAATGTAGGTGAAGATTCATAATAGAAGAACCTGTCCTCTAACTTTGTTGTAGAGTTGTTGCTGCATTGCTACAACAACGGAGCAGAATATTCTCAGATCCAATTCAAATGGAATTGACCAAAAAGGGCTAACTTAAGTGGACAAAATTCTTGTAAATACATGATGGTTTTCAGCCCTTGATCTCAGGAGGAAAGTTCTAATCCTATGGCCAGAATCTAACCTAATGATTGGAGACATTTATGGAAGAAAGAGAAGAGAGGCAAAGATAGAAGAGGAGAGACATTGGGCTAAGGTGGGGAATGAAGACTCGGCTGAGAGGAAGGAGGTAGAGAACGAATCTTTGGAGCTCTTGTGGAAGCAAGGAGCTGCTGGAGTTGCTGATTTCTTCGGAGAAGATGGCTGGAGCTCGTGTGGAAGCATTGAAGCTTTAGTTTCTTCTTGTTTTTATAACTCTATCTTCTTACTTTCTAGTCTCATGTCAACTATACTTGGTTTTATGCATTTGAATTCTGTTATGGGATAAATCTTAGCTGTGTTGGGATGATAGTAGTACCTAAACCTGAATTTTGATATGTAACTAATCATGTGTTCTTTAGTTTTATTGCAATCCACTTTATTGTTAATGAATTCAGCATGTTATATTGACTAATTTCAGTTCTTGAATGATCTTTCTTGAATGAATGTTATGATTTCATTAATTGGAAAATTAATGAAGTCTAGGTGTTTGTTGAATTGTGTGAGTTAGCATAATCTTTAATTAGGTTGTGCTAATTAGTAGGTTGGGTAGGAATACCCAATTACCTCACATTACCATTGATTGGATTGGATTTAAATTGCATTCTTAATTCAATTCTTCATAGGAATATGCAGATGTTGATTTAGGATGCTAGCTTATGTGTATTGGAAAATACCATATTGCCATTCATTCCAAGTTCTTGATTTATCTTGGGGTTGTAGTATTGCTTTAGTATTTGTGTTATAAAATTCAGGGGAAGGGAAACATGATTCCTAACACACTTGTCACTCATTAAGTTTCTTCCATTGCTCAAATCTACATTTTAGTTCCTTAGTTTTCTTTACCTGTCATTTGGTTAATTAGTTAGACAATCACCAATCAACCTTGTTAATTTCATTTAAATCAATTTTACTTTTACATTGAAAGTTAAGGATATAATTCTCCGTGGGATCGATACTTTACTTATCATTTATTACTTGATTGCGATACGTATACTTGCGTGATATCTTGAGATACAAGCAACAAGTTTTTGGCGCCGTTGCCGGGGAATTTTGTCTTTGATAATTAGTGTAGAAGTAAGTTTTTGTTTTATCTACTGAAATTTCTTTGCTTTGATATTAGTCTTCTTTTATTCTCAGTGCTTTTACCCTTGTATGAACACGTTTGCCCGATCAAGAGTTGGCACCCTTTTACATCGAAATAGAAAGGACATTTCGAGCTAGAAGAAGGGAGCAGAGAGGTTTAGCAGCAGGTCAAACAATGGCTGAAGCAATGAGATATGGGTTGAATAATAATGAGAATAATATGGCAGCTGAGGGTGATGATAGAGATAGGGCCATTAGAGGATATGTTGTCCCAAGGTTGCATGAGCTGAATCCAAGTATAGTAAGGCCAGAAATTCATGCATTACATTTTGAGCTTAAGCTTGTGATGTTCCAAATGCTTCAGACTATAGGACAGTTCAGTGGGATGCCAACAGAAGATCCTCATCTCCATCTTAGACTCTTCATGGAAGTAAGTGACTCTTTCAAGATACCGGGAGCAACTGAAGAAGCTTTGAGATTGAAGCTATTCCCTTACTCATTGCGGGATAGAGCAAGAGCATGGTTGAACTCCTTACCTCCACAATCAGTAGCCACATGGAATGATTTAGTAGAGAAGTTCTTGATGAAGTACTTCCCTGCATCAAAGAATGCCAAGTTCAGAAATGATATCACTGATTTTCAACAGTTGGATGGTGAATCTTTGTATGAGGCATGGGAAAGATTTAAGGAGCTCTTGCGTAAATGTCCTCACCATGGTATTCCTCATTGGATTCAAATGGAGACTTTCTACTATGGTTTAAGTGGACAAACTCGATCCATAGTGGATGCATCAGCAAATGGGGCTATATTGGCAAAGTCTTACAATGAAGCTTATGAGATCTTGGAGAGAATGGCCAACAACAACTACCAATGGCTAGCTGAGAGAGGTGCTGCAAATAAGAGAGTGGCAGGGATTTATGAGTTAGATGCAGTGACAGCTTTAACTTCACAAGTGTCATCCCTAACTATTGTGTTAAAATCCATAAACTTGCCTACAGCTGTACAAACTCAACAAAATACAGCAGTCTCGTGTACATATTGTGGTGGGGAGCATGTCTTTGATAGCTGTCCATCTAACCCAGAATTTGCTTACTATGTTGGTAATTTCAGCAATGCCAATAGCCCATATTCCAACACCTATAATCCTAGTTGGAGGCAGCACCCTAACTACTCTTGGAATGCTCAAGGACAGCATGTAGGCCCATCTCCCATCCCACCCCAACCTCACCAGCTTCCAAGTGCTCAACAGCAAGTGAAAATTCAGCCTGTGGAACCCTCTTCATCAATAGAGCTTCTATTGAAGGAGTATATGGCAAAGAATTATGCAATGATTCAGAGTCAAGCATCTTCATTGAGAAATTTGGAGAATCAAGTTGGACAGCTGGCTAGTGCTTTAAGTAATCGATCTCAAGGATCATTGCCAAGTGATACAGAAAATCCTAGATCTCCAGATGCAATAGAAGAGTGCTTTGTTGTGGATGTCATTGAAGAGCTGGCTTCCGAAGAGTTGGAGACAGAGTGTATTAAAAACCCACTAGAGCTTTCATTAGCAATAGAAATTGAACAAGTGGATGATGAAGCAAGTAGATATATGGATTGGTTAGAGGCAAAACCAGCTAAAGCATTGAGTGGGAGTAGATTTGAGTCTCTTGTATTATCTGAGTTTGAAACTAAAGCCCCTAAACCATCAATTGAAGAGCCACCTATGTTAGAGTTCACACCTCTTTCAAAACACTCTCAGTATGCCCATTTGGATGCAGCCAAAACACTCTATGTTTTTGTTTCAGCACTGCTAACAAAAGAGCAAGAAGATATGCTACTTGAAGTGCTGAATAAGTGTAGAAGAGCAATGGGGTGGAGTATTGTAGAGATCAACGGGATCAATCCTTCAATGTACAAGCTTAAAATTTGGTTGGAGGAATGTTGCAACAGGTACATGAAGCAACAGAGGAGTTTGAGTCCAATTATGGAAGGTGCACAAGAAGAAATCATTAAATGGCCTTGGGAACTAGAGCATGCAGTGGATCAAGCATTATTGGAAGCACCATTGGAGCGGGACAAATCTTCAATCATCTTTCAAGAGGCTTAAAAAGAAGGGAGGTCACTTAAATTTCATTATTTTAAGTTTAACTGTGTGCTAGTAGTTCATTAGGCGTTTAATAAAGTCATGGGTATTTCATAATGTGTGATGAAAAAAAAAAAAACACTGACAGATAATTTGCTAACAGGTGTCTTTGATGTGCAGGAAGTGTGGGGAACAAACAGAGAGTGCTTGGGTGTTTTGCCAAACTTATCATTAAATCAAACTGCTGAACAGAGCATGTTTCAATATCCAGCAAATTTCACTATCTTTGTTGTAGCGATGTGGCCACAATGCTACTACAAAGTTTTGATCCTCAGCTACGGGTCTTACATGTTCTGTTGACACATTACATTCTCTGTTGAAAATTACATTCTGTGTTCATTGTTATAGCAAAGCTGCCGCAACACCACAACAACGATAAAACCACTCACTTGACCCGGTTTAACCTTAAACCCAACCAACCCATCACAATTGCACTTCAAAACTTCTATTAAACCATTCTGAACCAATACTGATTCGAACTGATTCTGAACCAATACCCACCCCAACCCATTAACCTTCTTGTTTCAAACCGAAATCCAAAAACACTCAGCTCCCTTCTTTGACCTTCACGGCACCATCTTCTCTTCTCCACTGCAACTCACTCTCCTCTCCTCTTCCATTTTCTGCTTCTCAAAGACTTTCACACCTCCATTTACCTACATTCACCCACCAAAGCAACCTTCTTCTTCACCGATAGCCCATCTTTCACAAAAACCCTAACTTTTTCCCCCATTCCATCATCGAATCACTTCTCAGAGGACTACCGGTGCTGTACTGGGTTTCGAGCATGTTTTTGTGGTATTTCGACCTTCCATCTTCCCTACACCACATCAGCTAAGTGTTCTCCCCATTTCTTTTCTTTCATTCCATATTTGTGAAATTTCTGATTGGCTGCTGTTATTGTCGAATGTTCACTTTTGGTTTATGGTTTATGTGTTTGCTCTTAAATTGTCTTGGTGTCTGTTTTCGTTAGGGTATATGCAAAGTTTTTCATTTGTTTTAGGTGTTGTTTTGGAGATACCATCACTCGCACACACCAACACAGAATTTCTGGGTCATCATTACCCTATGCTCATCTCTGTTTTTGTTATTTGTTTGTTCTTGCTATTTGTCTGATTAGTTGTAGTTAATTGTTCGTTATTTGTTTGTTTTTTTTTTTGTTTTCTACTTGTATGGTGTGTCTGTTTTTGTTAGATATGTAGATATGGTCTGTTTTAGTGTTTGTTTGATTAGTTGTTTTTTTATCTTTTACTGTTTCTATTTTTTATGTTTAGTTTGATAGTGTTTTTGTTTGAATTCAATTTTTGTTGTTAGGGGCCAACCTTGTGCATTCCATTCGAAATGGCCCCTAAGAAGAAGAGCAGAACCGACCCTAGTTTTAGTGCTTCAATAGGTCCCTCTTATTTTGCCTCTCCCATAGCTGAGAACCGCTTCACATCCATCTCCACCAAGAAATTTCTTCATAGTGATGATGATGAGGCCTAGCTTGTTCAGGGAAGTTCTGTTCTCTCTCTTCTTTTACTGTGTTTTCCTTTTATTACCTTACTTTCTTTTCCTTTCTTTCGCTGTGAGGACACTGCTCATCTTTAGTTTGGGGGTAAGTTTTGCAATGTTCCAATAATTGCATATGTTATCTTCATGATATGGATGTCCCTGTGAGGATTACTTAATTTTCTTCAGCTTTTTTTGTGATCTTTGTATAGTTTAAAGTTGCTGTCCAGTTTTAGAGTAGTTGTTTTGGGTAGATGTTTTGTGTAGTTAATCTGGCTTTTCATGAAATTTGGATGGTTGTTAAGTAATGTGAATGTCAGTGCCTCTTACTCTGGTTTTGTTGGAAATCTTAGCACAATTTTGCTATAATGATCTGATGTATGCATTTACTCATGTTTGTGATGCTATATTATTGATGCACCAAGTGATGTTTCAAGCTCTAGAGAACCTGGGGAAAGCTGGATCAATGTGAGAGTTTTTAGGATTTTAGAATTGGTTAAATGAGAACCTCAAGACTTACACATTAGGGATCCCCATTTGGTTGTTTCCAAGAACTTTGTGCATTGTGAATATTGATTGAGGTTTGACCCCTTCCCTTCCCTAAAAGAATAATACTCCGCTGATTTGGGTTGCCTAGTAACCAGGAATATGCATGTAACCCATGTGTATTTTTTACGTCAATAGTGGCCCGAAATATGAGTATTAAAAAAAAAAAAAAAAAAAAAAAAAAAAAAGAAGAAGAAGAAGAAGAAGAATTAGAAAGAAAGAAAGAAAGAAAAAGAGAATAATGTTCCGCTGTTTTGGGCAACCTAGTAACCAGGAATATGCATGTAACCCATGTGTATTTTTGACGTCAACAGTGGCCCGAAATATGAGCATGCAAGGCACTCTTGTTTGTGATCTTGTTGAGTAACCGGGTATCTTCATCACAAATGAGCGATATTCGCGTAAAAAGGCAAGATGACAACATAAAAAAAAAATTAAAAAAAAAATTCATAAATAATAAGTTTGGGGGTCAAATGCTCAAAAGAGTATGAAACAAGTTCTTGGGGTTGTAAAAAGATACGGATTCCTAATTAGTGGAGAGGTAATCATTTGGTCAACATATTAGATCAATGAACTAAACTTGATGACCATGATTCAGCTATACTAGGGTGATATGGGGCAAGATCCTTAACTTTCACACACACACTTGAGAGCATCTTGATGAGTAAAGTATGACATCTAAGTGTTATTGGCCAGATGTGTTGGATCTGAAAATTTAGAAAAAGATTGAGAGGCAACTTCTGTCTAACACTCATCCTATTGCATGCTTAAGCCAGGTTATTTGCTTTTCTTTTCTTTTGATTTCCTCATGCTTTCATTAGTAGTTAGTTGTTGTTTTCATTTGTCTTTATTGCTCGAGGTCAAGCAATGTCTTAAGTTTGGGGGTGTGATAACTCTATGAAATAGAGTTAAGATTGATAACTTTTATACTTGAGATGGCTTGATTTAGGAGTATTTTGTCTTTGTTTTAGTAATAGTATTCATTAGGTGTTGTCTTATTTAGTCTTAACATGTTGCATTTTGTTTAGTTCATTATTGTCACCGTTACATGAATTTCCCTTCTTTTTATGGATGAATTTGACTGTTTCTCTTTCTCTTGAAAATGTAGGTGAAGATTCATAATAGAAGAACCTGTCCTCTAACTTTGTTGTAGAGTTGTTGCTGCATTGCTACAACAACGGAGCAGAATATTCTCAGATCCAATTCAAATGGAATTGACCAAAAAGGGCTAACTTAAGTGGACAAAATTCTTGTAAATACATGATGGTTTTCAGCCCTTGATCTCAGGAGGAAAGTTCTAATCCTATGGCCAGAATCTAACCTAATGATTGAAGACATTTATGGAAGAAAGAGAAGAGAGGCAAAGAGAGAAGAGGAGAGACATTGGGCTAAGGTGGGGAATGAAGACTCGGCTGAGAGGAAGGAGGTAGAGAACGAATGCTGGAGCTCTTGTGGAAGCAAGGAGCTGCTGGAGTTGCTGATTTGCTGGAGAAGATGGTTGGAGCTCGTGTGGAAGCATTGAAGCTTTAGTTTCTTCTTGTTTTTATAACTCTATCTTCTTACTTTCTAGTCTCATGTCAACTATACTTGGTTTTATGCATTTGAATTCTGTTATGGGATAAATCTTAGCTGTGTTGGGATGATAGTAGTACCTAAACCTGAATTTTGATATGTAACTAATCATGTGTTCTTTAGTTTTATTGCAATCCACTTTATTGTTAATGAATTCAGCATGTTATATTGACTAATTTCAGTTCTTGAATGATCTTTCTTGAATGAATGTTATGATTTCATTAATTGGAAAATTAATGAAGTCTAGGTGTTTGTTGAATTGTGTGAGTTAGCATAATCTTTAATTAGGTTGTGCTAATTAGTAGGTTGGGTAGGAATACCCAATTACCTCACATTACCATTGATTGGATTGGATTTAAATTGCATTTTTAATTCAATTCTTCATAGGAATATGCAGATGTTGATTTAGGATGCTAGCTTATGTGTATTGGAAAATACCATATTGCCATTCATTCCAAGTTCTTGATTTATCTTGGGGTTGTAGTATTGCTTTAGTATTTGTGTTATAAAATTCAGGGGAAGGGAAACTTGATTCCTAACTCACTTGTCACTCATTAAGTTTCTTCCATTGCTCAAATCTACATTTTAGTTCCTTAGTTTTCTTTACCTGTCATTTGGTTAATTAGTTAGACAATCACCAATCAACCTTGTCAATTTCATTTAAATCAATTTTACTTTTACATTGAAAGTTAAGGATATAATTCTCCGTGGGATCGATACTTTACTTATCATTTATTACTTGATTGCGATACGTATACTTGCGTGATATCTTGAGATACAAGCAACATGGACCTTGCTCTGTTCCTTCCATTTACAATGGAGAAACCCTTCTTTCAGCTATCCAAGATTTTGACCTTCCTTCCTCATATCAGGTTAGGGCTCCCCACCCTGATGAGAGGGTTGATTCATCCCTTTCGGGTGAATTTTCTCTGTACATAGATGCACTGGAAAGCGGGGTTCGCTTTCCCTTTTTTAATCCTTTATTCTCCGCAGTTTTGAATCACCGGAACATTTGTCCGGAATGCTTCTCCCCAATGGAGGGGGCCCCACCGCCGCCTTTGGGGTGTTTTTTTGGTTGGGGTGCCCCCCCCCCCCCCCTCTCTCTTTTTCTACATCCTTTTCTTCTTTCCCCCTCCCCCTCCTCCCGGATGGGTCTTTCTTTCCAAACGCAATAAGGCTGAACTTGATTGGAGGGGCAGCATCCTTGTCAAAGGAACTTGCCCTTCTAACCACAAAAGATGGCGCGAACGATACTTTCTCTATCGAGCGCCTCCATCAGATCTTAACTTCCCGACCACCTGGAGGAGGTTTACTTCTTCGTCCGAAAGTAACCGGGGCCTTCCCTTATCCAGAGAAGACGAGGCGGCCATCAGGAAGATCAAATCCATTCCGTGGTATCAAGAGATACATGGATATGAAGTGGAGTATAACTCCATCCTTCGAAGCTTGGGGCTTGGCTCATTGTGAGCTTCTAACCATCATCCTTTGATTTGACTGAAGTGATATGTTTTGAATTTTGATTCTTGTCCTTTTTCTTTGCAGTGCCTCCCAGAACGAACCCTGAAAGCCTGCAGGTGAAGGCCGCTAGGGCCGTTGTGACAGCCGAGCAACGATCGCCCAGGGTCTTGACCATAGATCAAGAGGCTTCTCTTCCCTCTCCCGACCCCTCTTATAGGGGTATCAGGAATATCAGGCCTGTAGCTGATGCTTCGGGTAAAGGGAAGAAACCAATGGTGGAGAGGGTTAATGTCTCTTCCTCCGCCCGAACCAAGAGGAGGCATGACACAATTGATGCTCCCTCCAACAAAAAATCCAAAGCTTCGACGGATGGTGAGGAGGTCTTCATCCCCCAGTGGACCCTGAAGATTACCGACAGGGTTACTCGGGATCCTGGGAAAGCTGCAGAATGGAGCTGCCTCAGTCTTGCTCCTTCTGATCGCCAGGAGTTCGAAGCCCTGGATGACACCTCCCTTGTTAGTCAATCTACAAGGTACCGGTCTTCTTGCTTACTTATGTTTTCATAATTTCTTATGACTTCTTCTCGATATCTTCCGTCTTCCCGGGGAATGCTTTGTGTTGAGCTTTTATCAACACATGGAAGCATTGAGCCGAGTTGGTCGCACCGGCTCCTCATCGCAAACTTGTGAAGAGAAATTGGCCAAGGCCAATTCTGAAATAGACCAGCTGATTGCAGCTACCGTGGAGCTGCAGAAAAAGCATGAGGAAGAAGTGATCTCCATCAAGGAAGCCCTTGAAGCTTCGAAAATTCGTGTCTCTGCTGCCGAGTGCGAGGCCAGGAAGCAAAAGGCAGCTGCCACGTTGTTTGGTGACAGCCTTGAAATCAAAAGTAGGGAGCTCGAAGAACATCTGAAGTTGGCGATCCCTAGCAAGCCTGAGCATATATAGCCAGACCTTCGGAAGGAGTGCATTCGGAAATACTTGAACAGCGTACCTTTCTCCGAATTGCTAGGTTTCTACAACATTCAAGCCTATCGCATGGGGCAGAACGACGTTTGGGAGCAGATCCTTGGAACGATCCCTGACTTCGACACTGCTCCTTTTCGTGAGGTATGCCACCCAGAGGTCTTCGGGAAAGTTGGTATGGATCTCCCAGACTGGGCTCAGGGAGAAGATGATCCTTTTCCAGCTGACCCTCAATATGAGGCATATCTCAATGACGAGCCGGCACTTCTAGAGGAGAAATCACAAGCCGAGTCTCAAGTTGTTGTAGAGAGTTCAGCCAATGCCACTCTTGAGGAAGGCTCTTCTCACGGTCCTGAGAAAAGTCCTCCCAACCAGGGTCCCTCGGGCAACAATGAAGAAAAGGCTTAGGGAGTTTGTTCTTTTGTAAAGATTTACCCTTAATTTAATGAATAGACATTTCTTGAATCCTCCAAGCGTAAGGCGACTGCTGGCGGTGAATCTTCAAGTCAGATTCCTGCAGCTTCTGTTGATGCCGTCCCTGCGCCTCCTTTGCTCGAAGTGATCGCTCGTCTTTCCCAGGAAGATCTTGATCACTCCATTGCCGATGGTGCCGCCGGCACTCCTGCTAGTGAGCCTGTTGGTGCACCCCCGAAGGAGACTCTTCAGGCATCCGAGGCAACTATGTTGGCGTCTGATGAAGGTGTGGTCCCAGCAGGTGCTGCTCCTATTTCTAACTCCAGTGCTTGTTTGGCATCCTCCTCCTCTCCTTCTGAATTGGAGGATTTTGCCACTAGGAAGCGCCGTCGGGTGATAAGTGATGAAGCTCATCCTTTGCTTGGTGTAGTTCATCCTTCTCATCCTTCGCCTGAATTAGTGTCAAACGAGTTTGACAGAGCGTTGGAATGGTGTACTGCTGCTCGAATGACTTTTGAGAGCGTAGTTCTTTCCAAACTTCCAGATGAAGTCTTTACGAAGTCACTTGGTGATATAAGTCTTTCTTCATTATCCTCTCGATTTTGAAAATTTACTTTTCTGCTCCTCGCTAACTCGAAAGTTGTTTGCGGGAGTCTTCTTGGTAACTTCCACAACCAAGTGGAAGCAAGTTACTAGACTCAGTAGGTTGAGCAATGAAGTTTCTAGGCTTCGGGAAATCTCTGAAGCTAAAGATGTTGAGATTGCTCGCCTTCGGAATCTAGCTTGGGAGGTGGCAGGAGAAAAAAATTCGATGATTGGTCGTCTTCGGTCGGACTTGGATGATGCCAGGGAGAAGATCCGGCGACTGGAGCGAACAGTTGGAAAGTCAGGAGCCAAAGGATCTGAAACGTTACCCGAAAGGCAAGCTGTCGTTCCTTTGCCGAATCCCTTCCAATCGATGTTCGCAGAGCCTGCGTCTTCAAGTATTTACACAAGTAAGCCTTTTGTTGATATGCTGAATGCTTATAACTTGCAAGCGCATCGGGATGGTGAGAACGAAGTATGGGAATCAATATTAAGGAAAGATCCTCATTTTGATATGACTCCCTACGGTCTTGTTTGCCATCCCGAAGTATTTACCGACACGGGTATTCCTTCTCCCGATTTGGACCAAGGATAAGATTGATCCTCCACCTTCCGATCCAGACATTATGCAATATCTGGAAGATTCTCCTGTTTATTCTCCGCTGGAAGAAGTCAATTATGACGAGCTTGTACCGAATGCGAGTTTGGTCAAGGACCATTCTTCTCCTGGACAAGCTGGACAAAGAGTATGAAATTGCGGAGGATTTTCTGAATATCGAAATATTTTTGTAATCCTCATTTCTTCTCTTCTTTTCCTTGACTCCCCACCAATGGTTGACTCATATGTTTGTTCTAGCAAAGTCGCGTCGATCTTGTATAACTTGTTAACGATCCTGTAATGACTTTCTTCTTTGATCAGAGATTGTATCCAGCTCTTGTAATTGTTTTGATACTGGCCTCTTTGGATCTTCTGAAGAAATAAGAAATTACTTTATCTTGAACTTTGCTAGCCACTTGAATCGCCGTTGCATTAGGTCTTAGTTGTCTGAAACAATGCCTTTACTTAAGGATTTTCGGAGAAATACAATAAGTCTGAGAAGGAACTCACTCGGGTTTTAAACCGATGCCTTCTACTTAAGGATTTCTGGAGAAATACAATAAGTCTGAGAAGGAACTCACTCGGGTTTTAAACCGATGCCTTATACTTAAGGATAATTCAAATATTCAATAAGTCTCGAAGGAACTCACTCGGGTTTCAAACCGACGCCTTGCAAAAGGAACTCACTCGGATTTTCATCCGATGCCCCGACTTAAGAAAGTTCGAAAGATTTTCCATAAGCGTTGAAGTGTTGAAGGACCCACACGAATTTTCATCCGATGCCTTATAGTTGGATCTTGTTCTTGAATGTGGTGTATGATGCCCCCCAATCAAAAGATAGTTTGTTGAAGGCCAAAAATTGCATTGATTGAGTTGAAAATGATTACATCGCGAACAAAATTGAAATCATCCTCAAGGATAAAACTTTTTGAGATGCCTAGCATTCCACGAACGATCCAACTCTTTCTAGGAATCGATGTTCTTCAGCCTGTAAGCTCCTGAACCGACCGGTTTCACAACCATATAAGGTCCTTCCCAGGAGGGGTCCAACTTTCTTTGGTGACGCGGGTCGGAGGCTAGGGTGTTTCTCAACACCAGATCTCCGGCTAAGTACCGACGATTCTTCACTCGAGTATTATAATGAGACGCTATCCTTCTTTGATAATGTTGAGTTCGTGCTATTGCCTTTGCCCGAACTTCGTCCAACAAATCAAGACTATCAAGCAGTCCTTGTTCATTTGCTTTTTCCTCGAACTCATGATCCCGTAACGTCCCCGCCATTATCTCCACAGGTGCCAATGGTTCAGATCCATATGCCAACCTGAATGGAGTTTCTCCTGTAGGTGTTCGAACCGTAGTTCTATAAGCCCACAAGTACATTATGCGGCTTCTTCGACCCAAGAAGCTTTGTCGGCTTCAAGTCTTCTCTTTATTCCTTCCAAAGTAGCGTTCGGTTAGTAACCTCTACTTGGCCATTGCTTTGGGGGTATGCCACCGAGGACATACGATGCTCGATCATATATGTTCCACGAGAATTGCTCAAATTGTGGACAATCGAACCGAGTACCATGGTCGGTGACAATAATCTTTGGAATCCCAAAGCGATATATGATTGATTCAAGCACAAATTTCTCCACTTTTTTTCTCAGTAATTGTCGCCAGTAATCGGCTTCTACCCATTTTGTGAAGTAATCAATTGCTACTATAAGATATTCTCGTCCGCCTGATGCCTTGGTGAATTTGCCCATGATATCAATTCCCCACATTGCAAAGGGAATGGGATTTAGAATTGAAGTCATAATTTCCGCCGGGCGCTTCGACATCTTGTAGCATGAATTTGACCAGTTACTACATCGACGAACGTAGTCCATAGCAGCCTCTTGGATCTTAGGCCAATATAACCCAAGTCTTAGAATTTTGTGGGCCAGGGCGCTGCCACCCATGTGAGCGCCACAAATTCCTTCATGAACCTCAGCCAAAGCTGATTTTGCTCCTTCGGGGCCTATACATCTCATAAGGGGTCCAGCATAAGATCTTTTGTATAGTCTCCCATTCCGAATGACAAATCTAGCTAATCGAATCTTGATCAACCTTGCCTCTACCGGATCCTCGGGTAACTTGTCATCTCTTAGATACTCGATTATTGGATCCATCCAAAGAACGTCTCGCTTCAATATAAGAAATTTCTTTCTCATGATAACTTGGAAAAGTTATCTCTTCAATGTAGACCGAAGGGTCTAGATTCTTTTCCTTGGCATTGGCTAGTCGGGATAGCTCATCCGCCACCGAATTTTCATTCCTCGAAATCCGAGATATCTTCAAATTCCGAAATTGGTTTTGAAATGCCCGCACTATCTCCCGATACTTTTGCAAGCGTGGTTCTTTAATGCCATACTCCCCCACGAACTTGGTTGACTATAAGTCGACAGTCACTATAGATAGTAACATCTGCAATAGCTAATGCTTTTGACAACCGAAGTCCCGCTATCGTGGCCTCATATTCCGCTTCGTTATTACTTGCATCAAATGCGAATCTCAAAGCATATCGAATAATAAATCCCGCTGGACTTTTTAATAGAATTCCAACTACTGCTCCATCTTTATTACTCGAACCATCCACATATACCTCCCAAGTAGTTGGTATAATGGGATCCTCAATGGTGGGTTCCATCGGTGCAGAGTTTCTACTACAAAGTCGGCTAATGCCCGAGCCTTGATTGCAGTTCCTGGGCTTAAAGCTCACTTGGAACTCACCGAGCTCAACCGACCGGGATACCATCCTTCCGGACAAATCAGGTTTGTTAAGAACTTTACTAAGAGGAAAAGTTGTAAATACCTCAATTGGATGAGCCTGAAAATATGGCCTTAGCTTCCCGGCGGCCATCATGAGAGCCAGAGCCCGCTTCTCAATCTGCGAATATCTCGTCTCCGCATCTAGCAACACGTGGCTTACATAGTAAATCGGCCACTGTTTCTTATCTTTCTCCCGAACAAGTACCGCACCGACCGCCGAAAGGGATGTCGCTAGATATAGCTGTAATATTTCCCCCTTCTCTCGGCTCCGGACAGAATCGGTGGTTGTCCAAGTGCTTCTTTTAATTCCTCGAAAGCTTTCTCGGCACTCTTGATCCACTTTGCTTCCTTACGCCCTTCAGGTCTTTAAGTGCCTTGAAGAAAGGCAAACATTTTTCTCCGGACTTGGAGATAAATCGATTTAAGGCAAAGCAACTCTCCCCTGTCAAACATTGTACATCCCGAACGGTTTTGGGAGCCTCCATATCAATCGAGCTTGTATTTTGGTAGGATTAGCCTCAATTCCCCTCTCGTGATACCATGAAACCCAAAAATTTGCCCGAGGAGACTCCAAAGGCACATTTTTTCGGGGTTTAACTTCATTTGATGTTTCCTCGATCTGAGAAAACCTCGATCAAATCTGTAATGTGATTTGCTTTTGTAAAGCTTTTCACCAAAGCATGTCGTCAACATACGCTTCGACATTCTTTCCTACCAGCTCCTTGAAAATCTTGTTGACGGCCCTCTGATATGTTGCTCCTGCATTTTTTAGGCCAAAAGGCATGACCTTGTAATAATAGCTCTCACGATCAGTCATGAAAGCCGTATACTTCTCATCCTCCTTATTCATAAGGATCTGATTATACCTTGAGTAGGCATCCATGAAACTTAAAGTTTCATATCCTGCAGTCGCATCTATCAAGAGGTCAATTCGAGGCAACGGGTAGCAATCTTTTGGGCAAGCTTTGTTTAGATCCGTGTAGTCTGTACACATCCTCCACTTCCCATTCGCCTTTTTCACCATCACCACGTTGGCCAACCAAGTTGGGCACTCGATTGGTTCTATGAAACCAGAATTCTTAAGTTTTTCAACTTCGCTCCGAACGGCTTCGTACTTTTCAATAGAGAAATTTCTTCTTTTCTGTATCACTGGTTTAGCCTTAGGGTCTATCCAGAGTTTGTGCTCTGCAATGGCCCGATCGATCCTGTGCATGTCCTCAAGCAAACCATGCAAATACATCTTTATTCTGTTGAAGAAATAACTTCAACTCATCTTTAAACTCTTCCAGCTGTTCAGACCCGATATAAGTAATCTTTTTCTCATCCTCGGTACATAGCTGGATTTGCTCCAATTTCTCCACTGGTTCGGGCCTTTGCAACTCTGTCTCTTCCCGATCATCTCGAACTTCTATGGGGAGGGCAGTTACCTTCCTCGGACCCTCCTTGTCTTTCAAATAGGCAACATAACACCGCCGAGAGATCTTCAGTCGAGAGGAGACTTGACCAATTCCCATATCGATCGGGAATTTTATCTTCGAGTGTTTTGTCGAAACAATAGCACCTATCTTGGATAAAGATGGTCGCCCGAGAATCATATTATAGGCTGGTAGTTCTCGAACCACCAAAAAATTGATTCGGACAGTTGTTTCTTTAGGAAAACTTCCAATGGATAAATCCAACTGAACCGATCCTTCCGCCACTGCAGATGACCCTGCAAAGCCATATAGGTGTGTAGATGAAGGTTTCATCAAGTCCTGATCCACCTTCAATTTTTGATACTCTTCGTAGAAAACTAGGTCAGCTGCAGACCTTGTATCAATCAAAACTCTATGCACTTCCCGCCGTGCAATCTCTACCTTGATGACTATAGCATCATCATGAGGTAAACAAACGTCTCTTTCGTCTTCTTTGCTAAAGGTGATAGAATCTTCACCATTCAGCCTCTTCCGCTTCTGCGCCTCTCCGGCTCCAACAAATTTGGATTTTGTTTTTAGACTCCGGAATGATTCGGGCTCTGGACCCCCGAAGACGGTAAGGATCGGTGACCGAGTAGCAGCTTTAATCACCTCCTTGCCTTTTTTAGACTTCAGGGCCTCCCTCGATCGTTCTGAACTAACCGAACGATCCCTTTTTGGAGCAGCCGCACGTGGCCCACGTGGCTCCTCCCTTCTCCTCGCTAACAAACCGGACAGATGTCCCCGAGATATCAATCTCTCAATATCCGCCTTCGGATGACGACGATCATTAGTGTAATGACCATAGTCCTTGTGGAATCGGCAATACTTTTCCCGATCCTGCTGCTCTCCGGGTTTCAAAAGAATTTAGGCAGCCACTTCAAAATATTTTTTCTTTTGAGGATATTCAAAATATCAGCCCGAGGAGCATTCAATGGAGTGTACTCACTTCTACCGGGGGATCTTTGGCGCCAAGGCTGGGATTTTCCAACCCGATCACGAACATTCTTCTTTGGCTTACGTCACGCTCGAGAGCCTTTTGTTCCTTATTGGAGACTTTATTATCTCCTTGGCGCGCATCTAGAATCTCCATGACTTCAGCCGCTTCGGCATCTCTGTACCAACTCAAGCATAAGTCGTGGGTATATCCCGTAGTAATAACTCCAGGAGTTTCCGATTAGTGAGTCCTGTGAATAGAGCGGTTCGGCTACTTGTTCATCCAAGTTTTCTATCTCCATCGTCACTTTGTTGAATCTCTTGCGAAACTCTCTCGATCGATTCGTTCTTTCCTTGTTTGACAATAAACAAGGTTTCTTCCGTTTTCTTGACTCGTATCCCACTGCGGAATCGCCCTATGAATTGGCACGCCAATTCGTCGAAGTTTACGATCCTTCCAGAGGGGAGGTTAGAAAACCACTTTTGTGCCGCTCAGCTAGAGATGAACCAAAAACCCTGCATAAAATTTCATCGTAATTACCGAAACCGCCATGGTCTGTTGGTAATAGCTGATGTGAGCTGTTGGATCTCTAGAGCCATCGAATGTTGAGAAAGTAGGCAAACGGAAATTATGGGGAAACCGATATCCCGCAATTGGCTAAGCAAAAGGAGTCTTCCGAATGACTGAGTAAATATCCTCAGTTATTCTTCCCTTAGCCAACTGCCCTAACTTCTCATTGATGTTGGCCAATTTTTGACCAATCTGGGTCGGGTGATCTTCAGCAATATGATCACGACCTCGATTAACACGATCATCTCGTGCTACTCGATCATCACGAACAGCCCGTCCTTCCCGAGCGTTCCTCTCGTCACGAACTGCTCGATCATCACGAACGGTTCTTCTGATAGTGGGTGAGTGAGTTCTTACCCTAGTATCCAACCTTGTATTTGAATCAGTTGTACTCTCTTGCGGTCTGTTGAACCGATCGCCTCGCCTCGGTTGATCATCGATCCTCCGAAGTCCTCGGTCTCCTTCGCGGAAATTCTGATCAACATTCCGGTCTTCAGCCATTCTCTGGTCACGTGGCAATGCACGTCTCCCTGAATCACGTTGATCAGGCTCTTGTGGTAAAACCACTCGTCTGGTGAGCGCGCGGAGTGCTTGGCTCACCTCCAAGAGTTGAATCTTTACCTGATCCAATTGATCTTGGATTGTATTAGGAGGAGGATTACGTCCTCCCCAGCCATCATCCACCTCGATAGGATTTAGGCTTTCCTGGGGAATATCTGGATTATTCACCTCAGGTATCTGAACACCGGAATTGCGTTGTGCAGCGGCTGCTGCGGCTGCTGATTTAGTCACCATGGCTTTTTCAAGTCGTTTCCCACAGACGGCGCCAAATGATGCGTCCAAAATCTGCTCAGCCCTTGGATCTGCACGTGATGTCCTGCAAAACGAAAGCGTCAGATGTGGCCCGACCGCTGCGGTCGGGAGTCCACCTCCGAAGGCTAAGTCAGTTGATGAACTTAATCACAAACGGCTCGCTAGAAGCACGAGCTAATGAATGAAGAAACGGGAAAGGTGATCTAGATAGCAGAACGTTGATAGTTTAGGTCTATCAGTATGTATCTGAACCTGAGTCTCAGATAGTATTCTTTTTGATCCATTGATCCCTCCCTCACCTTGTATGGTAGTGAGGTTTATATAGAGTGTACCTTCGAAACTCCTTCGTTGGATGCACTTGAGCCTTCTTCGGGTAGTCGTTGGATCTTATCAATGAGATCCGTTGAGCGATAGACTTCTACTAGTTTGGGCTAGTAGAGGACTCCTGAGATAACCGTTAGGTTATGCGATAGTTATCCCTTTGATGATGATTATCCGCAGCCGTCAGTTTGAGTCTGCTTTGTCATCAGGGCGATTACCCTAATCCATAAGTAAGATTAGGGCACGCTTGCAGCCGAATAAGCCTTCTTCTTCAGCAAGCCATCTTCCGGATCCGGTTCGCTCGGGAGCGATTCGGTTTTCTCCGTCTCGACCGGGGTCGAGGGTCGGACCAGGTATGAACCCGGTCTGATCATAAACTCTCCATATCACTCTGACAAGTGGCAAATGGAAGCATGCTCTAGGCCCTCAAAACACCAATGGAGTCCTTTTTATAGAGAACAGATAAGATCAAGTGGTGCTCAATCAAGTATAGTAAGTCAACAAGCTCTCTACCTAGCGCAATCCATCTCCTCTCACCTGGGACATGAGGGACGTCCAGTATGTGTGCTAGCTATGGGGTGGAGAAGGGGATGTCGATGTCCCACACCTTGCTCTCTTTCACCAATCATCAGTCCTCTTCACCATCTAGCTCCTCATGGTAAGTTAGGTTGCTATAGAAATACTGGACCAACTCTCGACAAGGGGGCTTTGTTAGATGAAGCATGCAACCCCATTCCAAGGCATAAATCCAACAGCAATCCTATGCCGCTCCCTCCTAAATGGTGAGGGATCATCTATACTCGATGGGTGCATGCCCGAAGCGGCAAAATAGAGTTGCTCCACCTCCACCTCCACCAACCTAAAGAGAAATGACATTTGGGGGCTCTTGTGCATGATTCTTCATAGGTTCCTAACGACCTCCACGGGATGCCATATGGATGTCAAATAAAAGAAAATGAGGAGAGAGTGAGAAAAGGGCAGCATGTTGCCAATCGCTAAAAGTACATGAAAAGGGAGAAGAAAAGATAAAGAACACACGGAGATTTTAACATGGTTTGGCATTCAACTTACGTCCATGATAATTAGGTTTGATCAGTGCTTTAAGCTTTGATTACAAGTCACATTAAAATATGATTCACGATAAAAGAATCTCTTTACCTTAGGAAAGCTTATATGGACGCCTAATGATCCAGAGTTGGGCAATGCCTGAATTAACACACTAGATTAACTACAGATTAGATATCTTGCTGAGTCAATGTGCCATATTGCAAGGCGCCTGTACTAGGATTCAAAGTAGGATCACTTATTGGAGTACTAGAAAACATGGATAATTGGGCAGATGTAGCCATTGGAGTATACATTGGTTTGCAATGAGACTTATTTGTCTTGGCTAGTAGATCTAGAACATATTGGCATTATGTAAGAACAAGGCCATGAGAAGCAGGGAGCACTCTAATTCCCAAGAAATAATGTAGAGGCCCCAAGTCCTTGTTATCGGAGGTAGATGCCATGATGCTGTTGAAATGGGTTAGTGCTGCACCATTATTGGTAGTGATAATGATATCATCAATATGCATTAACATATAGATCATCGCATCAACCTTGTTGCATATGAAAAGAGAGGCATCACTCTTCAAACTTGTAAAACCATTTTCAAACAGAAACGAGCTAAGACAACAAACGAGAAAAGGCCAACAACAAGGCCAGAAGAGTAAAGAGAGAAACAAAGGGGAAGAGTGACAAACGCGGCATGAACACGAAAAGCAAGGCCAGAGCACAAAACGGAGATGAGGGGCACATGCAGATAAGACCCAAAATATAAACCACAAACTGTACGGACAGGACGAGCCAAAGAAAAGACAAAATGAAACCACCCCACAAACACCCAAGGCCCCAAGCGCAAACAAAGAACAAAACGGAAAACAATGAAAAGACACGCACCCGGGCGGGGATTGAACAACAGACCGGCCAGCACCCCCGGGGCCAAGCAAAACGCGCCAACCCAGAGGGTTCCCAACGACCACCAATCACCCCAACAGCGCCATTTAGACGGAACCAACCAGGCACCACAGGACAAGCAAGCTTTAAGCACAAACATGGAAATAAGAAGCTGTCAAACCCATTATCAAACACAAACTCAGTGACCTCTCGAGAAGAGATTCACTACTCTGTTGAAGATGTGCAACCGAACCAGGAAAAGAAGCCCCCCACATCTCTAACCCCGTGGGCCGAGCCCAACAAAAAATGTGTTGACTTCTCCCCCTCTTGTCCACACCAAAACCTTTGGTATCAAACAGCATCCGAGCTGAATCTAACACTGAGTTCGAAACCTATATTTTAGAACATCTTTTTACAGCCAATCTAGATGTTTTTATACTAGATCCTCCTATTGTAAATGATATAGAAGATCCTATGGCTGAAGAATAAGTTCCTCCGCAAGTACCATATACATTTGCTTATGCTCCCTTTGGCAATTATGAGCCTAAGCACTTCTTTACCCTTGATAATATTCCATTCATTGAATGGCCTGCTAGATTTTGAGAATTCCATGCTTGGCTTAGAGTAGGACGCTTACATGAAGGTTCCACTAATAGCACAACCATTTGTAAATTTCTTGCTCATGCTACTATTACCTTGAGAGAATGGTATCTTGGTCTTGGAGCAAACCGATAGGCATCCAATCTGTCCTCCCTCTTTGTTTCCCATTCACTCTTGGTACTTCATCCTCAAGGCCAACTCCGGATTCCCCAAATGGCAAGTCTCCTTCTGATAATGACATTGGACCACCTCATCTCTCTAACCTACCTCCACCCATTTATAGTGAAATCTCTTGTCATACTATCATCAACCGATGCAGAACCACTTATCAAGATACTTTGGTAGTTCTCATCTCTAACTATGGCATAAGGGAAGATTGGTTCAAGTGCCATCCGGCTTTTCCTTTTCTCACCCTATTCACTATCTATCACACTTGGTCATTCCAAAAGGAATATTATGTGTTCTTTCAAAATATCTTCATTGTGCACAAAATAGCCATTTTCTTCCCTTGCCATGCCGTTACATATTACCTTCCAATACTGTCTCTAGGATACTTATCCCTTTCCACTAGCTTATCAAGGTCCTCCGTGTTATGGAACTCCTTCTCCCAAACCTCCTCCGAGACCTCAAGAAGAGTATTCTTTCTGGACTTCTTGAAGAATTCCAACCACTTGAACAATGGCTTACCTTCTTCAAGTCCCATTATGGTAAAAATGCAATCATCGTACTCCATCATGACCTAGACCATATTTATCCAAACTTCATGGAAACAAATTCCCCCGATTGTAACCATTATTTTGCTTATCATGCTAGCCATTTTCTTTACGCCATTATAGACCATGATCTGTACTCACACCGGCGTGATCGGAACTATCATGAAGAATAGCATCAATTCCAAGTTGATATGATTGGATACAACAACATAGATCTTACCAGTATCCTAGAGCGTTTAATAGGCCTTGATGATGCATGGGAACTAAACCATGCCGTTAATGATCCTAATGTTGCATACATACTCTCTGTATGGCATAACTATTTGATTGATCACTATGAAGACTTCCTGGATAGCCAACTGGATGATGGACATTATGAATGGGACTTAGATTCTAATTGAGTATTTATGTTCTGTACCTTTACGGTATTGTATTGTGTATTTCTATGGTATTATATACCCACAGGATATTGCATAATATTGTACAAGTGTGATGTAATAATGATGCAAGTGCTGATGTCATCCTTGCATTATTGAGTGACTTTAATTTGTATTTCATGTATGTTTGAGATGCATTTGCATTTCATCTTAGCTTCTTTGTCTATAAAAGAAGATAAAGGAGTGTGATTGGAGAGTTTGGATAAGTTTGGATGAAATTAAGAAATTTCCAGTGTGTTGTGTGCTCTTTAGTATGCTCTTTATGTTCTTTATCTTCTCTTCTATTTGTTTAAGTTCTTACTTGAATGTTTTTTACACAAATTCATTCTCACACCTAACTCCAAATACATGCCCAGTCTAATCCTATTTGCTCTCAAGGGGCTTGTGCTAGTTGAGTTTTTCTCTGACACCCCCTTTATTGTTTTGGATCAGCTGTACTAATTACTAGGAGATTTATCAAAGTATTTAAGCATGATTAAAATGTCATTCCCCAATGCCATGGCCTGGTCCACAATTTACATTGGAGACTAAAATTCTGGAATTACCATCTCCAATGGAAACACAATCATCATCTGTTCCATTATTAATATTAGTAATAGTGATGTTAGATGAGTCGCCAATGTGCACATCATCAGTGTTTCAGCTCATCACAGGGGCTTGGATCTTGATATCATGGACAGTAAAGTCACCACTTTCAACAATAGCTGTGTGAAAACCCTTTTTATTGACTAAAGCGATGTCGCTTAATGATCCACCGGCAATTGCAAAAAAGCACAAGGTCTGCAACAAAAGTGAAAGTTCAAAATGGGAAATAAATATTACGGATCCAATTGTGTTCATGTAAAAAAATATAACTCAGACATTGTACCCAGTAAATCGTCACCTTGTGCCAATCCTAAAGCATTTCCTAGTGGCGGCATTGAAGCATCTCTTGATGCTAATGCTGAACCATCTCTTGGTGCCGATGCTGGTGATGGTGTTCCTGTTAAAGTTTCACCATCTGATGTTCCTTTTTTGTGTTTTGATTCGAGAAGCTGAATCTCAATAATTCTACCTTCAGCCTTCCATACAAGGAAGCCTAGTAAACATATTAACATAAGAAGCTTGCTTGAACCCATCATTAATTTCTCCTAAGAAAATGAAGACTAAAAATAAAAAACGAGTGAGAAAAGCGAATGAGCTGTGATCATAAACTAGGATGAGGAAGAGCCTTAGAGACCTTGCTTGGGACAAGAGGCTTGGTTGATCCCAACTCCAACAGATGTCTAGTGGACTTGATTCAACAGATATTTATACTCTGAATTCCCATCCTTATTTGGGCTACTTTACAAGTGCATCTAGCAAGAGAGATCTTAACTCACTGTTCTTGTTGATATTAATTGTGCGGTAGGAGATTGACATTCAAATATGGATTGGCTGCCCTTTTCTTTTGGGGGAAAAAAAGAAGAAGAAGAAGAAAGAAAGAAAAGAAAAGAAAAGGTAATATGTGGGTCTTCTTTGGCTTGTGAGTATGGTGCTGCTGTTTTGTAGTTTGCTTTTCTCCCTTTTTGAGTGAGTGGTCATCAGTTTTCTTAAATAGGGTTCAAGGAGGGGGATTCTCCCCCAACTGAGTATACCACTTGATAAGGACCTCATGAGTGATGGGTGTATTGCAGCTAGTGTTGTTGCAGGTTTGAGTGTTTATTGTTCCTTGTAATCTTATTTACCCTCTTCTAAAAAAGCTGTTTTTAAATAAAAAAAAAATAATGAAGGGAAAAAAAGTGTAATATGTCAGTTTATGTGGTCAAGTTTTATTCAGAGACTTGATTCTCCACGGTGCTTAGATGTCACCACATAATAATGTTCAATTTTCAGTTATTGTTGATAAATTTGGGGACTTGGATCCTCTATTGTGCCATGTAGCTCACCAATTCGACAACTAGGGATTACCCCAGTACACGTGGAAGAAAGATCCTGAATGTCCAATGGATGATCACTCAACTATTGTATAGAAGAAGCCTTACACATGCTTAGTACTTTTTTTTCTTTGGTACAACACATGTTCAGTAATTTATTATTTTGCTTTAGTGAATATTTTAACTAGTTAAATAGAAATTTTAGAAATTTGTTTGGTTTAGGTTTCCCTCCATGCAAAGGATGGCTCATCACTTGAGTTGTCCCATGTGGTTTATGGATGGGTAATTTAGTTTTTTTCTTTTGAAGTCAAAGGGGGACTAATCACTTGTTCATTGGGGGAGGAAACAAGAAAGAAAGGAATCCCAAAATAGAGATTAAAGAGCTCAAGTCCCATTTTTGAGTGTGCCCTGCCCAGTTTAGATCATGGCATTTTGGATGATGTAGGCTAAGTCTATGGAAAACTTGATGCAGAGAGTGAAAGTGACAAGGGCCTCCATCAGAGAGATATTGTCCTAGTGCCCTTCCTTAGGCATGCCGTTTCTACTGACAATGCGTGAGATGACTCTGGTAGATGGAAGCATGTACTTGGCCCTCCTAACAACACTACACTCCGTATCACAGAAAATGGATAACAACACTACACTCCTTGTAGAGGAATACAACTAAAACATGAAATACCAAATAAGACTAGAGATTTACTCCACTGACTAGAAAATTAAGCTTCAACCACGAGAAGGTTTTGAAAAGATCTGAAAAATTCTACTTTTGAACAAAAAAATTTCTTAAAAATTTCAGCATAATGAGTTTAATCCCAAAGATAGTAATCTTAGTCATCCACCCCCAACTTGAAGATAACCATTGTTCTCAATGCCGCAAAAAAAATAGAATTTAAAAGGGATAATTTCTATTGCCCCCATGTACTTTGATTTTATTACTATTGTATCTCTTGTACTTTTCAAAATTACTAATCCAACCTTTAACTTTATCTACAATTACTATTGCCCCATTACCATTAAGTTCCGTTAGTTTACTAATGATGTGGCATCTTTATATTTTCTCAAAAATCCCAACATACCCTTATACTTATCTCTTTACTTATTTACCCTTTTGTTAAGTTACAGTAGTGCCCTTAATTAACTGTGGAGAAAAAAGTAATTATAATCCGTTTTGTTCTAAAAAAAAACACCAAATAAAGAAAGAATGATTGAATAAAATTCAAATACAAACCGAAGAGGAAAGAAAATCGAATTCAACTCAAATTGGAAACTGAATATCATCTAAAATATTTTCAAAATAAATGAAGCTTAGTGAAGGTGGGAAAACCAAATCGGATTTGGATTTTGTTTATTTTCTTAATTCAAAATAAATGAAGTTTAGTGAAGGTGGGAAACCAAATCGGATTTGGATTTTGCCCATTTCTTTAATTCAAAATAAATGAAGCTTAGTGAAGGCGGGAAACCAAATCAGATTTGGATTTTGCCCGTTTCTTTAATTCAAATAAATGAATTCAAAACAAATGAAGGCTAGTGAAGGTGGGAAACCAAGTCGGATTTGGATTTTGCCCATTTCATTAATTCAAAATAAATGAAGTTTATGGTAAAATTGATATTAATCTGGTTTTTATAAATGGGCGGATAACATCATCTTTTGATTTCTTAATCTTAATGAAGGGAAAATTAGACATTACATATTCATATTTAATGGCTACTTAACACCGTTATAAGGGAGGCAACAGTAATTTTGTAAAGAACAGGGTTTTATTAGTAATAAAATCAAACTATAGGGGGGCAACAATAATTATCCCAATTTAAAATGCATGCAGTGCAGAAGAAAGTAATAAGATATTAAGTGCAATTCAGCTAATGTTAATTTAACGCTTGTTGATCCCCGACAATGCCAAAAACATGGTAGTCTAACATGCATTCCTCATTGTTACATGATCGAAAACACACCACGGGATTCATTAAGGTTGATTAGGTATTCAAACATTAAGGGGAAAAAGAAAAAGAGAGAGAGAGAGAGAGAGAGAGAGAGAGAGAGAGAGAGAGAGAGAGAGAGAGAGAGAGAGAGAGAAGAAGAAGAAGAAGAAGAAGAAGGAAGGAAGAATTGAATTATAAGAAAGAGGAATAAAATTAATAATTATCTCATGTAAAAATCCATCTAACCCTAGCAATAGAAACCTAGAACCAAGGAACGAAAGTTTGCCAGGTTCGCTACCCGGCGAACCGAGTGAACTGGCGAAATATCAAAGAAATCTCGGCGATATTTCGCCCTCTCAATTCAAAAAATTTCGCCCCCTGTTTCGGAGCTATTTTGGTCAATAATTTTGGTAAATTTGATGCTATATCCTAATTTGATGCAAATATGTGGTAAATTTAAATTATTTCCTATAAATATTTCCATTTAAATCTCCTGTCTAGCCACATTTAACATGTTACCTTCTAAGGTCTAAATCATGCAGACATAATTTGAATGATTAATTGACGATTCTACTACAAAATTCCTTCACAATTTAAATTGTTTCCATAAATTATTTCATGTATATACTCCTCCCTAACCACATTAGGCATGTTGACTTTTGAGGACTAAATCACTAGAATATAGTTGGTAAGATTGCTCATTAATCTTGAAGATTTTGCTATAAAATTTCTTCCTATCTATAAATTATTCTATGTAGATTCTCTTCCTAATTATATTTAGTACATTAACTTTTGAGTCTTGAATCATCGGGATAGAATTGGTAAGATTGGGATAGAATCTTGAGAGAAATCGTCTAAAAAATGCAAGAAATAACATAAAAATTGCAAAATAATAATAATATAATATCGATTTTTTCGATATATCGCGAGATATCACCGAGAAATTGGCGATATCTTGCATATCTCGTTTCGGGAGGGGGCTTCGTTTCGCCCCCTCCTGATATCACCGAAATTCGGCGATGTATAGTTCCCTGCCTAGAACATTACAGAAGAAGAAAAGTTAAGGGAAACATCACTCTAGGGTTGAAGAAGAGACTCCAATAACTCCAAAATTCATCCCAAAGCAGCTGCAACTCTCCAAATTCGTCCTCTGCAGTCCTCCAAAGCTAAAAAGAAATATTTGGTTGGAGTATGCTCCCTTTTTATAGAGTGATTTCCTAGATTACATGGGATATGATTCTTAACATAATTTGAAACAAACTTTAAGTTCCTAATTTGACTCAACCAAGAAATTCATCGCATTGACAAGAGCTCAAATGCACAATTCTACCGTTGGATTTGAATATCAAGAAGTTGTGAAGCTCCTGGCCAAAAAATCAGCTCGATTGGACGCTAGATGAGTATCCAATGAAGGACTTGATCAAAACTGGATAGAGCACGCTCAAAAATGGGATTCTTCCTTTTTCCTTCTTTGAATAGAATTCTTTTTACTCTTTTTTCCCCTTCTTCAATCAACCTTCATATACCACTAGTTGCTCCAAGCATTTTCTTGTTGTTGAAATAATGCAAGTACTAAGATGATTCACTACAAACATAGATGAATTTGAATTAGTATTTACCAAGATAAATGTAAACTGGCCAAAATTACTTAAATTGGGGGAGAGTGCATCTTATGCTCATTTACATGTGAGATTAGGGTAAAATAATACAAAACAATAACGAACACATGAAAATGTATCCAATTAAAATAGGATAATTTTCATATGGACCCCCTGAGATTTGGTCTATGTCATTTTTAGTCCAAAAAAATTGAGATTTTGCATATGCCTCCCTTGTCCTATAGAAAAGTCAATTTAAGGACAAATTATCGTTTCTATGACCAATTTGCCCTTATTCTTTTTTTTTTTAAGGCAAATTTCATTTGGACCCCCTGAGGTTTGGTTTATGTCATTTTTAGTCCAAAAAAACTGAGATTTTGCATTTGCCTCCCCTATACTATAGAAAATGTCAATTTAAGGACAAATTATCACTTTTATGACCAATTTGCCCTCATTCTTTTTTTAATTTAAATGTTTTACATATACATCCAACCTGCCATGAAACTTGTGACTCCCCTTTTAGTTCAAAAATTATAGAAATTTCTTAAAATTCAAATAAATTTTAAAATATGACCAAAATACCTTTATATGTTAAAATCACTCAAGTACCCCTTAGCTTAAACCTTATTTTTGGACTAAAAAGGGAGTCACAAGTTTCATGTTAGGTAAGATGTATATGTAAAAAATTTTAATTAGAAAAAGAATAAGGGCAAATTGGTCATAAAAGTGATAATTTATCCTTAAATTGGCATTTTCTATAGTATAGGGGAGCCAAATGCAAAGTCTAAGCTTTTTTGGACTAAAATGACATAAACCAAACCTCAGGGGTCCATATGAAATTTGCCTAAAAAAAAAAAGAATAAGGGCAAACTGGTCATAGAAACGATAATTTGTCCTTAAATTGACTTTTTCTATAGTACAAGGGAAGCATATGCAAAGTCTCAATTTTTTTGGACTAAAAATGACATAGACCAAACCTCAGGGGGTCCATATGAAAACTACCCATTAAAATAATATGCATAAAATAAGCTTATCAATGACCCAAGACTGTAATGTACTTTAATTTTATGATGATTTAGTAGGTACTCAAAATGGCTGTAATATTTGTTTAACCCCCTATGAAGATTTGTCACTTTTTGAGGAGTTGCTACTCTAAATAGGATTAGATCATCAGCAAAAGCTAACTATTAAGCTTTTGATTGCCTCTATAGAGACTCACACCTTAATTTAATTTGTTTGTGTGTCAGAGCTAGCTCTGAGTATGGAGATAGTACTTTAACACAAAGTACAAAAATATACGAAGACAAAAGGTCACTTTGCCTTAATCCTCTTGAGGGTTTGAATGACTAAGCTGGGGTAGCATTGACTAAGACTGATAATTGAGTGGTAGAATTACAGAACATAACCCATTGATTCCACCCTTGCTTATATCTAAATTTTGAAAACACTTTTTTTTTTCTTCTTTTCTTTTCTCTCTTTTTTGGTAATTAGTGTCTAAGAAGTGTATTCCACAGTTGAGTTATGATGTACATATGTTGATTATTGATTAGGCAGACATCACAATATATATGACTCAGCCCTATCATGGAATGACTTGTGTGCGTTCTCTAGCTAGGCACTGAGCTCTTTAGAGACAATACCGATCGATTTGGGCAGTTTTACTAGTATTGTCATCTCTTTAAGTCAGTTACTTACTGAATCTACTTATAAGATTGTCAAGTGGTACAAGTTCAGTATGGTAAATAAATACTCAAAACCAAAACCAGAGCATTAAAAAAAAATACTCAAAACGTTGCATATGCGATATATAAACAATACTCTTTGTTCAAAAAAAACAAAAATAATAATAATAATAAATAAAAAATAGCACAAAAATGCTATAAACAGTTTAAGGTCGCTGATGGGAAAGCCATGGAAAATTACAATCTCAGTCGCTTAATGGCATATCTACATTCTTCAACAATGATGTTTTTCGAAAGGAAAACCAAGAGCTAATTATCAAGACTTTGGGTTATTACTTATTAGACACATACATTGTGAAATGGTTCATGCATGTTTGTTGTCAAATAGTTACCCTTTTATCATTATGTATAATTTTTCTATACAATGTTACAAATGGAGTAAATTGAATGTCATATATTTAGTGTATGTTGTCTTCACAATATGGCTCATATTTAGACAATAAATTTTCCAAATTCTAATCTTCCAAGAAAAACATTTAAATCAATTTTAATGTACAATTTATGAATGGGCACTATAGAATTAGTAGAAGATAATATAGAATCCTTTGAGGATAATATAGAGTCTGTGAGAGATAATACATAATAGTGACATAAATGATTTTATGTAGTATAGGATTGGTATATACCATCAGAACTAAAACTATTATAGCATATTCCAAAGTTTTGCCTTGACTAATCCGGTGTTCGACCCGGGTCACACACCTGGCTGTGGTGGGTGAGTCTCCCAGCGAGGATTTTTTGCATCCACAAGGTTTCAATATCAGAACCTTGCTTAAGCGAACCAAGCTGCTTACCACTTGGACCAACCCCCGTTGGTCAATAGATTCATTTTTAATAGACCTGTAAATGGATAGCCGAAACCCGTCTCTGAATTCGTATTCGCATTCTTTTTAAAGGTATTCGTATCCGAAATTTTTCTTACCAGAAAATATCTGTATCCGTCCACTAAGCAACCAGATTCGGATTCGGATTCGGATAATTGCTTATTAGATCGGATAATATCCGGATAAATTTTTATCCGGATACAATAAAGTATTTAACATTTTTTCTTTAAAAATAGATGATAATAGGATTCGGATAGCGGTATTTGGTAATCGGAAATTAGAAATTTATAATAAAAAATGTAAAAAAGTGAAAATTATCAATCAATAATTGGATATTCTATCGGATCGGATTATTATCGGATATCCGATAAAGTTTCAGATTCGAATTCGGATGCCTTCTCTAAATTTTTGCCGGATTCGGCTTTGAATAGCGGATTTTCTAATCGGATTCGGATTCAGATACTGGTGTATTCGAGCCGAATCCGGTCCGTTTCCGGGTCTAGTTTTTAAGGGCTTATTTGGTTACATGAGTCTGGAGATTTCAAATATCTAGAGATTTAAAATCTATGGAGTCATAATTTATAAATTAACTGTTTGGTTAACCAAATATGTGGAATGAAATCTGTGGATTCATTAGTGATTTTTATGAATGCGCAAATGTTTAGCGTTTTTATAGTAGGGATAAAATCTCTGGATTTCACCTCATACCCATAAATCTACAGATTCACGTTTTTAGTGTAAAAAGATGAATCTCAAGATTTTATGAATCTAAAGATTTTCACAACCAAACGGGTATAAATCTCTCATTCATGAAATCTCTAGATTCATGTAATCAAACAAGCCCTAAAACAATTTAAGAGAATACAATTTTGTAGGGGTGATTTTGATTGGAATTTATATCAAATTGACAACCCTTATCTACTTCTTTTAGTGTCCCATTTTTTTGGATTTGACTTCTTTTCTTGGAAAAAATTCTCTGTCCAATGAGTGAAAATTAAGTTATGTATAAATATTCTAATCAAAATTTACTCATTAAATTTATTCTAATCTTTAAATTAATATATTCTACATGATTGAATCCAATAATCGTTGAAGACTCATTGTGTAATTTTTTGTTTAATACAAAACCCAAAACCCCAAAAAAAATATCTAAACCTCATTTCTGTCTCTTCTGATTCTCCTTGGACGAGCTGTGATGGGGACCCCAACCTGGGATGGAATGGGGGCGGTGGAGGTCTTCGTCACTAAAGAAGTGATAACATGGGTCCATATTGTTTTCGTATCTTATTAAAATTGAAAATATCTGAAAAGGGTTCTAGCTTATGCGTTGGTTTGGAAAGACAAGAAAGTAGTTAACCCGACATATGTTTATGTTAGAAGGCAAGTATGATACGAATTCATAGATTTTCAACTTTTTAATTTTCAAAACCAAACCAAATCAGTAACCGAGAATCGAGCAAATTGAAATCCCAAAACTGAATCGACATGACATCAGAAACCGATTAGGAGATCAAAATCTTGATATCACTTGGCATTTGAGGGGTGGGTAAGGATTCGAAACTCTTCCCACTAGTCAAATTCTGTTCAGTATTGAAGAACACCAAGTAAGGTGTTGTCATGGCTATACCCTCTCTAATCTCTCACTCTCATTTTCACTCTAACTGGAACTATGTCTGCTAATTCATAAGGTAATCTTGTTCTGCTTTATCTTCTCTATTGAGAGTTTTCTGGGTTTTAGTTTCTCACTCTCTCTCTCTCTCTCTCAAAATTGATATTCTGATGTAGAGGTATTGATTCTGTCTAAAACTTATACTCACTTTCTGTTAGTATAAGTTCATGGTCCTTCATGTTTTAGGGTTTCTAGAATAATGAATTGATTCCATGAAATGAATTTTGATGAGCAGTGCAGGCTCTTAAATTGGATTCATTGCAGTTAAGAATGATCAATTCAAAGCATCTTCATTATTGTAAAACGCGCACTGTTCACACCCATTTTCCTTTATTGCTCAACTCTGGTATGATAAATACTTGAGTGTTTAGGGTTTAGCTCTGCATATCTGTGTGCTTCTTAAAGAACAAATGACCTATTGAATTGGGCTTATCTGTATCTATTGATTCTGGTATAACCAGCTTTGTTGTATCTGGTTCAGAAAGTTGTCTGTATTCACAGTCAATCTACAAAGAATGGAATGTGGAATCAAATATTGGTTCTTGGATTCTTAGCTTAGCCTGCATAAAGGATTGAATAGTGGATTGATACATCACTTTGTTCCAAAGTTGGTGCCTGGATAATTAGTCTCCTTTAGAACTTTGCCCTTGTTAGCCCAGAAATTGATAAAATCCTCTTTCATGGGAGAGATTCTAAGGCTGCGTTTGTTTGCTAGAATAAAGTTGGGGTGGGAAAAAGGGGTGGGAAAATTCTTGAAAAGAGTGTAGATTTCTTATTTTTCCCTTAAATCCCAAAATGGTAGATTGTTTGGTTGCTTTGGGGTGGGAAAATAAGAGACAAGTTTCCTTGAATCAAGAAAACTTATTTGTTGATGTGGCAGCCCAACTTTCCTACCCCAAGCCATTTTAAAACCCCACACATTTGGTGGGACGTTGTGGGAAAGTTGAGAAAAGTAAAATGTGGGATCCATTATTATCACTTTTCCACAAAACCCTTTCATTTCCTTTCCTTTTCTTCTCCTTACCCCACTACACATGGGACCCATATGTTTTTTTTCCCACCCCACCATTACAAACAAACGTAGCATAAAGGATCATGATTTGAACCATCGGTATCCGATCACCCGTATCAGACATTATATATTCTCATGCTGGTCATATGGGCAAGAGAACAATCCATTTGGGCACAATTTATATGTCTGTCTCATATCAATTTTGCCAGTAATTGAAAAAGACAAATCTGATATCAAAGACTTCCACACAAACAAAGTCCAAAGCAATTTTTTGTACATAGCCTTACCCCAATAATTTTTGCTGAGAAACTACAACCGCTGGTCCACCAACCATTGCATTAAGACCCGCCCGAGCAATTTTTTTCCTCGTGATTGATTCTTAGAATATGTGAAGAACATGGTGCATATAAAAGGCTTCATTGTCAAAAGTTGGGATTCTCTTAGAACCCCAGGTGAGCTATCCCTGGCCCATCAGCACAGTCAGACATAACTTGTTTCCATGAAACTTTTGCCTTATAGATATCCACAAGTTTTCTTATCCAGAAAATGACAAAAGCTGATTTCATTTTTTCTTCTTTATGTTCACTTCTAGGCTCTAATTGGATGTTTGGAGAGAATATTGGAAGGACAATGCAAGTTGACAAGCATATCCATTATAACTCCCAAAATTTCTAAATTCCCTACAAACGAATCTTCTTATGCTTTATCTTTAAAAACAGGGTAAACAGAGCAAAAAATAAAGATCCATTGAAGCATCCACCCTCCAAGTTATCTTGCTCCCTATCAATACCGCAGCAAAGCTTTGCAGATCTTTTTCGGCTTTATTTATATGGTTCAGAAGCTCTTGCGTTAGTTAAGAATTGAAAAAGAAACAAATAATCAACAAAGGCAGCAAAATTTAGTGAAGTTCTGTTCTTGCTTCTACCTGTGATGGCAGAAGGTGAAAATCTAGCAGAGTATGTCAACGGTAGCTGTATCAAAACGTCAATTTTGGCAGCAGAAGGGATTGAGTTCCTTTTGTCAGCTGAAGGCAAGGTAGGCCTGTATTCTAAAATTTATTTTGGTGTAAACCCACCATGGTTTTCATCTTCTGCATCTTTATTAGATTTCTCTCTCTCTCTCTCTCTCTCTCTCTCTTTTCTTTCTTTTTCTTTTTTCTCTTCATGTACTCTGTTAAATTTCTCTCAGGGGAACTGCCCGTGAGACCAATCTTTTAATGGGTTTCCATCAAATTGAAACCTGCTTGCTGAATTTGTATCAGGTTTCCCTGTCATCACTAGATCAAAAGACAATTTGCCTCTTCTTTTCGGCTGATTGGTGCAGACCTTGTAGAGCTTTCATTCCCCAATTAGTGCAACTCTACAACACCGTAAGAAACTTGGACAAAAATTTGGAAATCATATTTGTCTCCTTTGACAGGGATGAGAATGGATTTAGAGAACACTTCAAGTTGATGCCATGGCTTGCAGTCCCATTTGACACTAATGTATGTAGACGATTGCGCAATCGCTACCGTGTTGTTCGTATCCCTTCTCTTATTCCACTGAGTCCAAATGATGAACCTATTGAAGAAGATGTGGTGGAATTGATTGAAGATTATGGTATCGATGCTTTTCCATTCAAACGGGAAAGAAGGCAAGAGTTGATGGCTATTGACAAGATGAAGCGTCAAGGGGGGAAACTAGATGACCTGTTAGTAAATGGATCGCGTGATTATGTTGTTTCTGGTGATGGTAGAAAGGTGAGATGAGCATTAGCAGTTTTTAGTACTATTCACTATCTGATCAACCATATCTAACTCTTGATGTTTAATGGTTGTTTCTACAGGTACCAGTTTCTGAACTTGTTGGTAAAACAATTGGGCTCTACTTTGGAGCTCATTGGTGTCCCCCATGTCGTGCTTTTACCATTCAGCTTAAAGAGGCATACAATGAGCTCAAGATCAGCCAAAACAGAAGCTTTGAAATCATCTTCATCTCAACAGATAGAAACCAAGAAGAATTCAATCTCCATACCACAAGCATGCCATGGTTAGCAATTCCTTACAATGACAAGACCCAGCAAGACCTTTGTCGGATCTTTGACATCAAAGGAATTCCAGCTTTGGTCATTTTAGGACCTGATGGGAAGACCATTAGTACAAATGGTAGAGCTATGATCTCCTCTTATGGTGCAAAAGCCTTCCCTTTTACTGAGTCAAGGAGAGTTGAGCTGGAAGCAGCCTTATGGAAGGAAGTTGATGGATTGCCTCATCAAGTGAAGGACCCAAAACATGAACATGTTCTTAGATTGGATAAGGCCAAAGCATATGAATGTGATTTCTGCAAAGGGCAAGGAAGGTTTTGGGTTTTCTCTTGTGACAAGTGTGATTTCGACCTTCATCCGACATGCTTAGGTTAAATACCCATAAGAACACTAAGAAACAGAGTAGCTAATTTCTCTTGTATTCTCGAGTTCGAGACTTTAAAGTGGTGAACATCCCTCTAATCAGGTTAAAGAAATGAATATGAAAGTTAGTGTTCACTTCTGTACTTCTTTCTAAATAGTAATTTCATGTTTAGATTAGTTGGAAAGTACTATTTATGAAACTTGATCTAAACAAATCTCTTTGTTACTGTAACTGATTGCATTGCCTTGCAAGGCTTCTAGATTATTGTGTGAAACCAGATAACTCACTATTCATTGCCTCTGTCACCCATCTCATCCCCTTGCAGGTACCTACAAACCTCCTCTGATTTCTTTCCAACTAAACAAAATAAGGGACATGAATCATACCTTTAAGCCATGCTACTTTTAAGATCATCATTCTTGCTTTCACCAACCACCATTGCAGCAGGTCTTCAATGGTATCAAAATCTATCCTACAAACACCAAAAGCTTCCGCAGTGCTTTCCAAGTGGACACCACAGCTGGACATTTTATAACAATATGATCTAAGCCTGGGTTCGCACCCATTCGGCAGCGTATATTAGTAATTTAGTTCACACCCAATAGGAACAAGCTACCTTTCCACAAAATATATGATCTAAACTTTCCTTCTCAAGATTACAAAAATCACATCTTGACACCGTGGAGTCGTAGACACTCCCTACTTGTTAACCTAATTTTCCAAAAATAGCTTCCATCCAAAAACAAATATACAAAGGCAAAAGTTGGGAATTCCAAACTAGTATGCATACTATAGTATCTTCTGCTTCCTCTAGAATTGATGCTTTCTTTCTGTGATCGCATACGTGACTATGATTGAGAAATGCATAAAGGAAAGCAAGGAAGAGACACACACAATGATGACGGAGTTTGGTCATAAGACCTATGTTTCCGAGACTCAAGACTGAGTTCGATCCAATATGAGAATAGTTTGAAAAAACTTATAGATATTGGGTAGAAACAATGCAAAGAAAGAGTAATAAAAAAGAACCAAATAGCGCCCCTGATAGCCTTGGAATGCACACCAAATCGCTGGAAAATCTTTTGAGTTGCAGCGGCAAAGCTCACCACCGAAGCAAGATCGCAAGAACAGGAGAACGGAAGAACAGAGAAAAAACCCTCGTTTTGAACCCAAACTGATTTCTCATCATCTAATCAAACCAACAAACCCACAATACATATATACATAGCATGAACCAAACCGGTTCAATAAAATGGTTCACCCAAACCAACAAATGACAGATTAACCCTTACACTTTCTCATTGCTGTGAGGATCCTCTTGTGATGTATACTGAAGGGATTAATTTTCTACTTGGTTCTCTAAATTCCTAAATAACCATTCAACCATGGAAAAGTTTTTACAGTTAAATTCCCAACGGATGAACTTTCATTGAACTAAGTGTTATGCGTCCCATTGAAAAAAAAAGGGGAAAGTCTGGATTCTCTTCCTGCATGGTATCAATGAGAATAAGTTTCCATTTTTTGTTCGAACCATCTCTTTAGATGTGGGACTTATATCCCATGAAAGTTGGAGATCTATTCCCAACTATAAGATAATCTGAACCCCTATGGCAAAGGGTTTCCTCATGCTCCTCATACTGGTTGAATATTTGAGCTACCCCTTACTTCTAGACTCCCGTTCCATATGATGGTGATGGAAATTAGTGAAGAAATAACTCCTTCATTAAGTATGCAAGTTGATTTGAATGGCCCGAACCAACTTTAATCTCCCTTGAGCCTAAATAGGATTTGCGCTCAAAATATTAGACCTAAGGGTGGGTTAGGGCTAGGTTAGTGCCGTGTCTCTGAATAGGACTTGCCTGGATGGATCCTACCATGTTGTAGGATATCTTTGGTAAAAATACGGCAATATGAAATTATACATTGTTTTCATGTTTTGTAGTTAGCTAGAGTTAGGTCAGTAAATCATGGTTAGGATTAAGGCAAAAGAGATTTAGATTGAATGCTTGGAACTAGGTTCCACTCGTGTCTATAGCTTCATGTAGAAGATATTTACAAGGATATGTTGAAACTTGTTGAGAAATCTGCAAATACACTTGAACGGTTGATCTCACTAAACTTCTTCAGAGCTTAAACGTACCAGTGGTACTTTCTTTAAGGTATTTAGACACCTCGATTTGTGCAATACAGGTTCTAAAAGTGTCTTTACCCCAAGGTCAGTCACCCCAAACCTTTAAGGTTGCACACTAGAAAGGTTAGTTAGGTGTAATCAAGTTGTGTTCACTGCATAACAGGATAACAACAGGGGGAGAGAGAGAGAGAGAGAGAGAGAGAGAGAGAGAGAGAGAGAGAGAGGAGGAGGAGGATTAAAATCCGTACTTAGAATGAACTCGAAAATGTGTTTATATAGAGCCCCAAATGCTGTGGGTAAAAGGGTAAGGTCACCTCTCTTTGTGAGGGTACATTTCAGCTCAACTCCCTTCAAGAAGGTACCTATCCAGCTGACCTCCCTATAGGAGAGTGCCTCCCTAATGGCAAGTACTCCACGTTTTCACCCAGCAGTGGGCTTTCTGGAATAGGGCCCATGACAAAATGGACCTTCTGGATCAAGGCCTATGACCTAAGTCCCAAGTCATATAGATTTATTAATATTAATATATATCTACATAATCATGGTAGGGTCACAACAGGTTCCGGCTCGGTTCGTGTCGCACAAATTAATATTATATGAGCCCTTACTATATATAAACAATATAATCAGCTCCTCTCAACCCAATGTGGGACTAAATAAATCATAGGATAAAAGACACGATTAAAACATATATTTATATACAATAATATTAAGTTTTAAACATATTTACAATAGGATACAACTCAGAAATGTACTCTGTCATCGTGAGGGTCATTTGGTTCAACATTGGAAGGGAAAGGTGTAGGTAGTTTAGTCAGCCATGGTTGAAAACCAGAAATCCTAGTAATAAGAGGACACCTACTGCATTGCAGGGAGGAGCTAAGACAACTATTGTTACTCAGATAGTTGGTGTGCAAGGGCAGCTTGCTGCAAATCCACAAACTCCTCTAACTGCAAGGGCAGGGCCTAGGTTTTTTAAACTACTCAAGACGTGGGATAAGAACTAGCTCTAATTCAAAATATTTCAAATTCAGTTAGGGGGGCCTGAATAAGCCTTGAATGTTGGAGGAGATTTGGTTCAAATTCAAACTAGTTCAATTGCAGAGAAGGTGGGCCCAGAATTCAAATTTAAAATGTAGATAATTTTCATCAAGGAGGACTCTCACCACGTAACTAATAGTCAGAACTCTTCTCCACGTCTCCAAATTAAAAATTCTCCTGTTGAGGTGGCATCTTTGGATAGGGAGGACGGGTTTAGGAAGGAAGTTGACTTGAATTAGGACACATAGACGCAAGGTGTCACATCCACCCAACTAGTATCGGATCCACCCGAATACCTGTAGGACTGATCCACAGTCACAAGATCAAGTAACCATACAGTCACAAACCAATCCATATAATAACATAATCATGAGCAAAGGAGTAATAAATCCAATAATTAAATAATATCAAGTCTCAAGGAACCTAAAAAGAATCTCAAAATGAAAGGAAGAGTGATCAGAACTGAAAGATTACATCTGTCAAGGTTCTCTCTAAATCTATACTGTCTAACTAAGCAAAAAAAATATAAACGATCCCTATTAGAGCTACCACACTCTCAAAAGCGGTTTCTCAATGCTCAAATGGGTTTGATTCCGTAGGAGCAGTCCAAACAAGGGCACGAATTTCCATGTGCCTTAGAGTCCTCTTCTGTTAGCTTGTCACACTATTTTGCTAGCATCAAATTCTCTGGGAAAACGGTTCTCTCATAACCTAAAAAGCAATCCAAAAAGAAATTTTTGTAAGGAATGAGTTTCACTAAAGTTAGCAAGACAATCAACGGCATATATCCACATTTAACAACATGAGAAAATGAATGATGATAAAATGCTCTTACCATGCAAGTCTCTAACAAGGTAGACATGCATTAAGGTACGCCACCAACCTCCTCTAGGTAGTCTTACACGGACCCCAATAGCTTCAAACAAACTGGGCATCACGATCAAGGTATAGGGATATTAGTCTACTCCTCAATCATGGCTAAGGATTATGACCACACTCTCTCACCACAACAATTGATATGAGAATTGGCGTGTGTCAAGGAAAACACATAGCCCAATGCAAAGTCATCTACTTAATCGCATCGTCCTAGGTTCAAATACCTCCCTTATGGCACTAACCAACTCAAATCAACATCCTCTTCTATCTGGGGTTGATGTACCCTATGGCTCCAACCAACTCGAGCTACTCCTCTCCTTAACCCTATTGGTCATCCATGTATGAGGGGTGGGAGAAGCTCTTGTATCCTCTCACAAGTAGGTTACAGATCTTAAGTGCCCGTGAACCCAACCCTACCATATGCAACCCTATCAATGATGGCCCCCACTGTACGGTTATGTCTCCTTATGGGTTGGTTACCTGTCTTGGGTGCCCACCAACCCAATACCACTATCATGGGTCACTCAGCCTCACTACTTGTGCCAATAGGGTAACAACATGATGGGGGGGGGGGGGGTTTTACCTAACCAAACGCAAATAGACAACTTAGATATGCGACATAGTCTACATGACCATTCTAAGGTTTCGAGGGAAATGGTCAAGCTACAAGCCAAGGTCAAGTCCATGCATCATTTAGTCAACTCACATTCCATCCATAGCACATCATGATTCAGCAATTAAAGATAAAATATGATTGTAGATAGTTTCAAACATGACTAAGTTCAAAAGAAATATGTTGAAATAGTATATTGTACATCATCGATATTCAATAATAAATCCTGCCTTAAACATGTGCATATATGGTTGAATTCCTCACCTTATAAGTAGAGTATAACCTTTCCAAAGAGTACCAAAAGATGGCCTAACACGTTCCAAAATACCCTAAATAATTTATGGTTTAAATTAGAATTGCATAAGAGAATCATCAATCAAAACATAAGTTTAAAACCAAGACACCAAGGGGAGTAGCTTAGGATGGTTGCATGCTCAGGAGAGCTGATCAATCAACCTACATGTTCCTATAGAGTCAGAATAGGGGTGGTCGCCTAGGGTGACCCCTGTTGGGTGAGTGGACAACAACCCAGCGAGGTCTCCATCGGCTTCATTTTGTCATTTTTGATGAATACCTGATCACCCAAGGGTTCTCAGAACCTTCCTCAAACATGGTTTGACACCACAAACAAAAGCTAGATCTCAAGTCTGTCGGCAAATTAAATAGACCATAATTTAGATCTTCTCAGAGATCTTCATGTGAAGGAAAATTCAGCAACTCATAGTGATTGGAGAATCACTCCTATTTCCAGATCCAATCAAGGTTAGGATTTCCTTGATCAAAATGATATTCCCTCTTTGATCTCCTTAATTGAAAATATCAAAAGAGAAGAAACAAAGTAGTTGGGAGAGTGTCTTACCTTCAATATCGCGGAATAGATTATTTATCACTTTTCGGATTGGATATGCAACTTCCTTCTTCTCTAAAATGGTTTCTCAGACATGCACTAGAGTTCTCTAATGGTTGGACAATACAATTATATGTTTTAAGGTGAAAATGACATTAGGTCCATAAACCTAAAAACTCGATTTTTCCTTTTCCCACCCGCAAACACCAAGGGTGGTCACTCAGGGCAACCCCACCCAATCAACCCTACCCCCAGGGTTTCGCAAGGAGGGGACTCTCAGGGTTGTTGCTTCGTGGCACTTTCAAACCAATTTAAACACCTTACCAAATGGTCTTACTTGAACATGAAGACATTCCAAATGCGTCATCTGTGACCTTTTAATCCATCCTCCTAGTCCATTCGTATTTGTGTTAGATCTCCTTCTAAAACTTGGCAAAAGATTCTTCATCTTCACCATCTATATGCAATGGTTCTAGTTCCGATTGACCGATCTCTACCTGGATGGCTGACAACTGTCTTCTACTAGCATTCTAGGTAGGGGTGTCAATGGTTCGGGCTGCACATAACGGTTTTAGGCTGAAAAACACTCAACCCAAACACAACCCACAATAACAGTTTCGGGCCAGTTTCAGTTTGGTGTGGTTTCGGTTTTGGCTGACTAATGGTTTAAGCTAATGGTTTGGAATCGGGTTTACTAATGGTTTGGGTTTGGGCTGACTAACAGTTAGAGCTAATAGTTTAGAATCGGGTTTACTAACGGTTTGGATTCAGGCTGACTAAATGTTTGGGGTCATTTATTCCAACCATGTACCAAAATACAAGGAAAACATTATATATTTTGAGAACCATCTTGCAGTAAAGACATTTATTTTGTTTATGAAATAAAAATGACTGGAGAAAGTCACTATAGAATCTAAAAATGGTGAAATATATGACACACTCAAAGTGCGAAAAACATGCTCACAATTGACATTCAAGGGAACCCTCACTGGCAATATGGATATCTTTAACATACTTTAAACCTCGATGATCTCATGCAGATAATGAGATAAGTCCTCAACTGTTACTCATCAATACGAAAGTGAAATTGAAGTTCATCATACTTAATCATCAATACGAAAGTGAAAATCAGGACTGCTAGAAAATAGATACTTCCCTTAATCATTGAAGATAATAAACAATCCATTAGATGAAAGCCATCCTCCCTTGCCTAATGTTAGACAGTGCTTCCATAGTGCAACAAATTAAAAACAGAACTTCTTTTTTATGAAAATACGACAACCTTCAATAGCACTAAGACTTTAATCAACTGTAATTCTATTTAAATCAACCCTCTATGACTCTACCCCAACCATGAGCATTGGGAGACCAGCTTTTACCTCTGGTATCCCCTACTCTAAGACTGCACAAATAGGGAAGATTGGAATACCCTGAACCCTTCTCTTTATTTTATGGTGCTTGTAGAGATACATCATTTGAACCTCATCACATGAACTTTATTTTCCCACCAGGGCATTTCTAAAACAAAAATTAGAGAAGGGAGCAACAAAGTTAATTGTTTCAGCTGAAATTCAAAATCAATGGCAAACTTTAAATCCTTCAAATGCAAGGAAATATTCAAAATAAAGCCTAAATGTGAGATTACCAAACGCTATTGGGATGTTGATCTCAACTCTGTGCAAGAAAGAAAAAATAAATAAATAAAAAACACGACACATAGAGATTAGAGATCCATGTGACTGTGATTCATTTATGAAATATTCAAACTAGAAATGGAGGAACAATTCAAAATCAAATCACAGATAGAAAATTCAATCAGATCAGAAAGCAAAAGCAAAAGAACCACTCAGAAATCCCAACTGAAACATTCAAAAGAGATTGCTTGAGTCACTTTCTTGCTGGAATTGCCAAGAAGATGAAGAGCAGAGACACCGACGAAATGAAACAGAGAATGTGAGAAAGATTGCTTGATTTCATGAAGCTGTGAAGGAGAAATGGAGAAAGTGAGAAAGATTTCTTGATTTCATGAAGTCGTGAAGGAGAAACAGAGAAAGTGAGAAAGAAAAATGAGAAAAAGAAAGTTTAGAAACCCTATAAAAACAAGTGAGCCGAAACTGTATAAGACTATAAGGCGTTAAAGGTTTTCACATTTTAACTAATTTTATTTATAATGAGTTTAATGGGCTCGTTTGGTTTCAAGCTAGTATCAGGCCAGTCAGTTAGGGCTAGTAGGACCGCACACGGGTTGGTCCAAACCAACCCGAACCCCTTCAAGCTAGGGATGCTCAGCCCAAACACAGCCCATTAGGATTCTATTGGGTTTGATTTGGGCTATAATGGTCTGGTTTTAACGGTTTGGGTTGTAAATTGACACTCTAATTCTGTGTTCTTTGACCTACAAGATGGGTTTCGGGTTAGGATCCTTGGGGATTTCATATTCTCCCCCCCCCCTTAAAAGAAATTTCATCCATGAAATTTGAAGCATACATGGGTTTCCAAAGAGGTAGGGATATTTTGTTCTCATTTCATCTTCCTTCTCCCAAGATGCTTCCCCGGGGGGGGGTTCTTCCCTGGGGGGGGATTTGGGGGGGGGGGGGGGCGTTTTTTTAAAAATTTTTTTTTGTTTATATATTTTTTCTTGTGGTTTTTTTTTTTTGTGGGGCGCGCCCCTCCTTCGGTTTTGTGTGTTTGTGGGTGTTGGTTTTTTTCCACTCCATAATATAAATCATCATAACAATTTTCACCATTTATTGTTTAAATAAGGTAGTCGGTATGCAATTGGTCCAATCTTTTTAATAATGGTCCAACATATCTAGGACTGAGTTTCCCGTTGATATTGAATCTCATCACCCTTTTCATAGGTGATACCTTCAAAAAAGCTTGCTCTCCAACCTGGAAGTCAAGATCAGTCCTTCTTTTGTTTACATATGACTTTTGCTTGGACTGTGTTGTCTTGATCCATTCTTTGATCATATAAATTGGACCCAATGTCGTAGTTCACCAGTTTGATTCCAATATAATGGAGTTCTGCAAATCTGTCTATACAATGCCTTAAATAGAGCCTACCAATGCTTGATTGGTAACTATTATCATAAGAAAAATTGACTAGTGTTGAATGCTCATCCTAATTTCAACCTATATTCACCACACAAGCTTTGAGCATATCTTCTAAGATCTGAATGGTTCACTCAAACCATCCATCAGCTTGTGGATGATGAGCTATACATAGGTTTTACTAGTTTCCCAATTCTTTTTATAGGATATTCTTAAATTGAGAGATGAACCTTGGATCTTTGTCTGAGGTAATACTCATTGGGCACACCAAGCAACCATAGACATTATCCACATACAACTTGGCCAATTTATTCCATGGTGTAAGTAATTTTCATAAGAATGAAACATGCTAACTTGGTCAATCTATCCACAATCACCCACGTGTCATTTCCATGCTGGCAAGAGCTGGTGACAAAATCCATGGTAATGTCTTCCCATTCCGGCTAGGAATAGGAAGTGGTTGAAGAAGACTTGATGATGGCTGTCTAATGGCTTTAATTCATTGCAAGTGCTATGCTTGGCCACAAAATCCTCTATGTCATTCTTTGATCCCACCCTTCAATCTTACCCACCAATAATGCTCTTGAAATTTCATGTCTATGTACATCTTGGTGCTGCTAAGATGCATTGTGAACATTGACTGATGTGCTTCACCCAAGATTTCCTTTCTGAGTTCTTCCACATTGGGTACACACTATCCTCCTTTATATGTCAAGGCACCATCGATGGATAAGAAGACATCTTACTCTTCTTTTAGGTCTGAAGAGATCCTCTCAATTTTCTCTTTGAATTATGGATCTCAAGATTGCAAGGCTTGATTCTATCCCTCAAAGTCGGAAGTGCTGACATAAGTGCAATTATTACATCAAATCCCTCTGGAACAATCTCAAGTTCTAGATTCATGATTGCATTTAGAAGTGGCTTGCTAAGAGATTCTAGATCTACATCTTCCCAATTACTCTTTCTATTAAGTGCATCAGCAACCAAATTGACATTCCCAGTGTGATACCAGGTGTCACAATCATAGTCCTTCATTAGTTCTTACCACCTACATTGCTCCATATTTAACTCCTTCTAGGTGAAGTATTTTAGGCTCTTATGATCTGTGTAGATGGCAATCTTTTCTCCATAATAGTCTTTCAACTATCTTGAGGCATAAGCAACTTCCTTCCCATACTTGCATTAGAACACAACCTAAACCAACTTTTGAAGCATTTGTATATACTGTCAAACCCCTAGAATCATTTGCTACCATCAACACTAGGGTGTTTGTCAGTCTCTTTTTCAATTCTCGGAAGTTCTTCTCACAAGCTTTGCTCCATGCAAACTTTTCTCCTTTTCAAGTCAACTTGGTCATAAGAGCAACTGTTAGGTTTTTTATTAAAAATCTATATTAAGTTTCAAAATTAGTTTTTGCATTTCTTTTATTTAATTGTTTTGTTAGTGTGTGGGACCCATGAGGTAAGGGGGAAGAGCACCAGAGAAAGGAGGCCCCAAACCGGAGAGGCCCATGACATGGCATGGGCTAATGGCTGACACATGGTGGGTGGTGGGGACGAAGGTGGAAACCAACAACCGACCACAACCACAACCAGACCACATGGCCAACCAGAGTGGGGTGAGGATGAATGGATTAAACCAACAGCCAAGAACCAAGGGTGAAAGGTGAGGGGGCCATATAAACCCAACCCCGCATGTGGGTGCAAGAGACACTCCTCACTCTCACATTATTTGTGTTACAAAGTTAATCTTCTTTGAATTTGTCTAAGTGTTGTGCTCTAGCTGGCCCTGAAGGGACTAGAAGAACACCATCTCTAGTTGAAGGTTGCATCTTGGAGGTGGGGTGCGAAGAACCCTTGGTAGTAGGGGCACAATACCAAGACAGCACTCAAGGTGTGACCAACCCACGATCGGTGGTCGGCAACCAAGCTCGGTTTGCTTAAGATCTTCTCTCTCAATTGTATTGTAATTTCATTTTTGTGTGTTTGAAGAATTTGTAATACAATTACCCCAACAACAGCCAATCTAGATAAACTCTCAATGAACATTTTCAAGCGACTTGGTCAATTTTTATCATTTTACCCTAATATCACATTCAAATGAGCATCAGATGCACTCTCCCTGAATTTAAGTAATTTTGGTAGTTTATATCTAACATGGCAATCCCTAATTCAAATTTATTTTTGTGCTTGTAGTGGATCATCTTAGTACTCAGACTCCTTCAGCATCAACGATTTTCTTGGAGCAATTAGTGGAGTTTCAAGGTTTCTCAAAGAAGGAAAAAGAGAAAAAGTAATCCTATTCATAGAAGGAAAAAGGTGAAAATCCCATCTTTGAGTGTGCTCTATCCAATTTCAATCAAGTCCTTCATTGGTTGAATTTTGGACAAGAGCTTCATGACTTCTTGATCTTCAAATTCAATATTGGGATTGTATATTTGAGCCCTTGAAATCAGTGCGATTTATACACCACTTAGACAAGCGAATTTCTTGGTTGAGTCGGATTAGGAACTCAGAGTTTGTTACAAACTGTGTCAGGAATCATATCCCATGTAATCTAGAAATTCACTCTATAAAAGGAGAGCATACTTCAGTCATAGAGGATGGTTTTAGAAGTGTGGAGAATGAATTTCATAGAGGATCGAGGAGCTACATGAGACGTTTTTAGGAGCATCAGAGGAGTTACTACCCAAGCTGGAATTTTTCTTCCTCTCAAGTGATGTTTCCCTATCCTTCTTCTTCTTCTTCTCTCATGATGTTCTAAATTTCCATTGCTAGGGTGTAGATGGATCCTTATATAAAGTAATTTATTGATTTCTCTCTTTCGTGAAATACAATCCTCTAGTCTTTGCTTTCTTCAATTTTTTTCTTAATCTTTGAGTACTTGATCAACATTCATAAATTTTGTTGTATGTTTTCATACATGTAATAGTGGAGAATGTTGCTAAACCTGGGGTTGAAAAATGATAAATTACATCTAACACGTAAAGGTTAACGGTTTGTTTGACATTGTTTTGGGGTTAGCATTTCCTGCAATGCATTTAATTGTTTTCTTTAAAAAAAAAAAAAAGATTGTGGGTGGGGGGGGCCCGGTTTTTGGGGGGTGTTTTTTTTTATTTTTTCAAAAAAAAAAAAAAAAAAAATATGGGGGGGGGGCATTGATGAATTTATGACATGTTTGTTGAACTCGAAACTCTAGTATTTTTATTAATTAACTTGCTTAGTATTTTTCCTTCATGATTTTGTTAGTATAATTAATAACTAATTTTCAGTTTTGATCACTAGAAAATTATAAGTGTTTTTGAAGTTGGAAGGTAATTTGACTCTTTTCAATCCTCGTGAGAACATCCCTCTTACTTCCATATTACTTGGGCAACCTTGTGCATTTGCGAGCATGAATGCAATAAGTTTTTGGCACCATTGTTGGGGATCAACGAACATTAAATTGCCATTAACTAAAATCATACTTCATTAATCTAGTCAAGTTTATTTTTTGTTTAGTATTTTTCTGTTGTTAGTGTCTAACTATTGTGTATGGATATAATTTTTCAGGAATTTCATATTTTTTTTCCCCTTTTTGTTTGCTTAGTTTAAGTGTCATTCAGTTTTGTTAATTTTCTTATTTGTTTCTTACCGCCGATCTATTGAATCCATTCATTGCCAAAAACAAGGTGGCTTGCGGCGCTTTCAAGCTACACTGGAAGGGAGGGATAAAAACAATGCTTCATCTAGGTTATCTAGGTATCCAGGAGGAGAAAGAGATCAGGCAAGGTTATTTTTTAATCTACTGTGCTGGTTTGTCAGATTTTAATTTTTTTTCTCTTATTGTCTTGCTTCTTTTCAGTTCTGAATTATTATTATTATTATTATTATTATTATTATTATTATTATTATTATTATTATTATTATTATTATTATTATTATTATTATTATTATTATTATTATTATTATTATTATTATTATTATTATTATTATTATTATTATTATTATTATTATTATTATTATTATTATTATTATTATTATTATTATTATTATTATTATTATTATTATTATTATTATTATTATTATTATTATTATTATTATTATTATTATTATTATTATTATTTTGAGTTATAGTTTGGTTCATATTTTAATATAATTTTCTAGATTTTACTTAGTTCTGATTTGGTTCTCTTTGATTCGTTTTACTTGTAGTTTTCTCTTATTTTTCAGGACTAGGTAGCGCATGACTCAAAGCTCTGGTAACCCGACTACAAATTTTGATCCAGAGATAGAGTGAACTTTCTAAGAAGGAAGAAAAATCAGCAACCAAAAATTATTCTTGAAGGAGAGGCAGCAATGGGAGATTAAAATCACCAGGATGATCTAAACATAACTTACTAGACTTACAAAATAATGGATTAAACCTAGCGCCAACAGCAACTAGAAGGACTTTATGATATTATGTTGACCCTCATGTCAGAGCCCTGATGTCAAGAAGGCCTGCGGCTGAAGCAAACAATTTTGAATTGAAACCTGCTTTTTATTCAGATGCTTCAAAATGCGGCATAGGTCAATGGGGTGACCAGCGAAAACCCTTATGCACACTTAGAGGCATTCTTAGAAATTTGTAACATGGCCAAGTATAATGCAGTGAGTGAAGATGCCATCTGGTTGAGACTTTTCTCTTTCTCTTTGCATGACAGCAAAAACATGGCTGCAATCATTACCTCCAGATTCAATCAGGACTTGGGAGTCTTTAGTTCAAAATTTTTTAAATAAGTTCTTTCCTCCTGTTAAATTTGCTTAATTGTCCAATGACATTATTTATTTTTGCAGGGAGAAGAAGAATCTTTGCATGAGGCATGGAAGCGTTCAAAGAATACTTGCAAAGATGCCCACATCATGGTCTTCCCCAATAGATGATTATACAGGCTTTCCATAATGGGTTGAAAGAGCAATTCAAGTCCATCCTAGATGCAGCTGCTGGAGGGTCAATCCATAACAAAAAAATTAAATGAGGTCTATGAATTGGTGAATGAGATGGCAACTAACTCCAACCAATGGCCATCTGACAAACAACCAAGGGGTAAAATTGTAGGGGTGCATGAGGTTGACGCCATGATTGCAATTGAAGATAAGCTTGACGCTCTTGGGAGAGGAGTGGAAAATCTAATTGTCTCTAAAACTTAGGGACTTTCTTATGATATGAGTAGTGTTAGCCATGATTATGATATATATACTGACAACTTTTCAGAAATGCTAATTTCATTTATAAAAATTTTGGTAGGAATCCTCAAAGCAACCCCTACAACACTACTTAGAATCGAGGGTGGAAGAACCACCCAAATCTTGCATGGAAAGGGCAAGGGCAACAAAGACAGGAACCAAAGGCTACACCCCCTGATAATCATTTGGAAGAGATGATGGCATAGATGGTAAAGACTTCTAATGAGTTTTTGAAGAGTGTGGATGTATGCTTCCAAAAGCAGGAGGCATTTATACATAATTTAGAGAGAAGCAAATAGCCCAACTCTCCAAATAGATTTCTGAATGCCTATATGGAGGTATGTCGAGCAACACTAAACCTTTCAACCTAGTGGAAAGAGCACAAGCCATCACATTGAGAAGTGGTAGAGGAATAAATACTTCAAATGCAACAATAGAGGAGGTGAAAAATAAACAACCAAAGAAACAAGATAATTCTAACCTTGTTGGTTCAAATATTTTTACTCCCAATCCCTCATCTAGTATTCCTGCTTTTCCTTTTCCTGATAGGCTTGTTAAAAGAAAGAAGACTAGCAGTTCCTCAAATTTTTGGATGTCTTTTAAAAACTTAAAATTAACATTTATTTTGCAGATGCAATCTCCCAAATGACGAGCTATGCAAAATTCTTGAAAGAGATCATCGCAAAGAAGAAAAGACTTGAAGATTATGAAACTATCAAGTTGAACAAGGAGTGCTCAACGATCCTTTTACAGAAAACGAAAGATCTAGGGAGTTTCGCTATACCTTATCAGATTGTTGATCTTTCATTTAATAAGGCTTTATGTGATTCAGGAGCCTCAATTAGTTTAATGCATTATTCAGTGTATGAAAAATTGGGGGTAGTTTGTCTGTGAACTCTAACTGAAGCATTGTTTGGAAGGCTACCCGAGCTTTGTAGTTTCTTTTCATTAATTTTTTATTTTTATTTTTTTCAAATTTGCTGTTTGTTTCTAATTTTTTTCTCTTTCCAAAATCTTTTTTAAGGGAATGAAGAGGAGAGAGCGAATCTGGACGATACCACTCCTAGGGCTATGAATTAGGGGAGTATGGTAACCCTACTAAATATCTTTTTCTTGCTTGTCTCATTATATGCACTTAAATTCTATTGTTTTCTTTGTCGTATTGAGGACAATGCTTAAATTTTTTTAAAGTTATTTGGGGGTGGATATTTTACTTTTGGGATTATACTCACTATGCTGAATTTTTCCAATTTTTTTTGTTCAAAGGCAGAAGTTTCAAATCTTTTCAAAACTTTGTGGTTGGAGCTTGCTTGTCTAGTACGTTTTAAAGGAGATATGACTTCTTGGGTGGAGACCAATGTGTGGTCCCACATCTCCAGATGGAGGTAGGGGGTCCTTCTCATCAGGCTTTTCTAGACCTTCTTGCAAAAGCACCATGAGCAAATCCTACCTAGTGATCCATGCTTTCCGCCATTCTAGGGAGTATTGAGTGCTAGCTGGCTGAGATGGGAGCCCATTTGAATTACATGGATGCTCAACTGACCCAAATGGGATGCCCAGTAGCATCAGATAGAGGATTAGGTTTGCATCACACATGCTAAGATAAATCCGTTGAAACCGTGGTTTCAGGCACATCCACCATGATAGGGCCCGAGAGTGGTGTTTTGATCTATAGTTGACCTCTCGTGTATTTGGACTTTTTCTTTTTCTTTTTTTTGGTATCTCCAATTGAGTGTAGCTTATCTTGTCTTGTACAGCGGGTGACAACACCAACTTATGTAAATATTTCTAGCTAGTTTATGAGATTTCAATTTATGCTTGTTTCTCTTCAATTATTGTATATTATGCATTTCCTTTCATTATAGCATAGTGATGTGCACTATGGTTATATTCTCCATGATTCGATTCAAGGTTAGCATTATCCAACACTTGATTGCTTTGATGCTTCATTTCACTTCTATTTGCGGTCCCTAAGTTCTCAAGGGAGTGATCCATAGTCACTAGACCAGGTTCACAAGATAATCACAAACCAATCAACATAACAACATAATCATGAGCAAAAGAGTAATAAATCCAATAATTAAATAATGTGAAGTCTCAAGGAATCTCAAAGAATCTCAAAATGAAAGGAAGGGCGACCAAAATTGAAAATTACATATGTCAATATTCTCTCTAAAAGTCCCGATACTTTCTAACTAAGCAAACAAAAATATAAACTATCCCTATTAGAGCCACCACACTCTCAAATGCAGACTCTCGATGCTTAGAAAGGTTAGATTCCATAGTAGTCCAAACAGGGTCCTCTCCTGTTGGTTCATCATATTGTTCTGCCGGTGTCAAACTCTCCAAGAAAATGGTTTCCTCATAACCTGCAAAGCAATTTAAATAGAAATTTTCATGAGGGATGAGTTCCACAAAACTTAGCGAGATAATCAATGACATGTATTCACATGTTTAAGAACAAGATAAAATGAATGATGATAAAATGTCATGCAATGCAATGATGTACCTAACTCTAACCATGCAAGCCTCTAACTAGGTAGACACGCATTAACGTATGCCACTAGCCTCCTCTAGGTAGTCTTACACAAACCCCTACAGCTTCAACCGAAATGGGCATCATGACCAAGGTATAGAAATATCAATCTACTCATCGACCATGGCTGGGGATTAGGGCCACACTTTCTCATAATGACCATTGGTATGGAAATTGGCACATGTCATGGAAAATACTTAGCCCAATGCAAAGTCATCTACTTAATTACATTGTTCTAGGTTCAAAACCTCCCCTAGTGTGCATTGACCAACTCAATTCAGTATCATTTCCTATCTAGTGTTCTCTTACCCATGGCTCTAACCAACTTGGACTACGGCTCCCCTTAACCCTATTGGTCATCCACGTATGATGGGGGGGGGGGAAGCTCTCATGTCCTTCTCATAGTTTGGTTACTCAGTCTTGAGCACCTATGAGCCCAACCCTACCAATGAATGGCCTCCACAGTATAGTTGTGTCCCCTCATGGGTTGGCTAATAGTCTTAGGCGCCAACCAACCCAATACCACTACCATGGGTCACTCGGCCTCAATACCCCTACCAATAGGAAAATGACATGATGGGGTTTTACCTAACCAAATGCATGTAGACACCTTAGGTATGCAACATAGTCTATATGACTATTCTAAGGTTTCGAGGGCAATGATCAAGCCACAACCCTAGGTCAAGTCCATGCATCATTTAGTTAACTCAAACTCAATCCATAGCACATCATGATTCAACAATTAAAGATAAAATATGATTCTAGATGATTTCAAACATAATTATGTATAAAAGAAACATGTTGAAGACAATTGTACATCATGGACATTCAATAATAAATCAAGTCTTAAACATATGCATACATGGTTGAATTCCCTCACCTGATTAGTGAAGTATAACCCTTTATAAAGAATACAAAAAGATGGCTTAACATATCCCAAAATACCCTAAATAATTCATGGTTTAAGTTAGAATTGCATAAGAGAATCATCAATCAAAACCTAGGTTCAAAACCTAGATAATATGGGGTATCTTAGGGTGGTTGTCTACCCTGGAGACCCTACCAATGAACTCCACCTATTCTGATAGAGCAGAATAGGGGTGGTCACCCCAACCTAAGGGGGTGGCCGCCTAGGGTGGCCCCCATCGGGTGCATGGACAACAACCTAACAAGGTCTCCATCGGCTTTGTTTTCTCACTTCTGATGAATTTTAGATCATCCAAGAGGTCTCAAAACCTTTCTCCAATATGGTTTGACACCACAAACAACCCTAGATCTCAAATCTAATGACAAATTAAATAGATCACAATTTAGGTCTTCTAAGAGATCTTCCCATGAAGGAAAATTCAGCAACTTAAGAGTGATTGGAGAATCATTCATGTCACTAGATCCAATCAAGGTTAGGATTTCTTTGATTGAATCAATATTCCCTCATTGATCTCCTTCATCAAAAATATTGAAAGAGAAGAAACACAATAGTTGGGAGAGTATCTTACCTTAAATTTCGTGGAACAAATAATGTTATATAGTTTTTGGATCGGATATACAACTTCCTTCTTCTCCGAAATGGTTTCTCTGACACATATTGGAGCTCTCTAATGGCTGGACAATAAAATAATGTGTTTTAGGGGGGAAAATAGCTTTAAATAAGGGCCACAAACCTTTTAAAAAAAAAACCTTATTCTGCCCTTTTTCTCTTGTGGATACAAGGGGGTGGCAACCCCACCCAATCGATCCTGCCCCCAAAATTTCACAAGGAGGGGTCTCTCAAGGAAGTTGCTCTATGGCACTTTGACACCACTTTACAAACCATACCAAAGGATCTTACTTGACCTTGAGGACCTTCCAAACGCATTGTTCGTGAGCTCTTAATCCATCTTCCCAATCCATTTGTGTTCATGTAAGATCTCCTTCCAAAACTTAGCAAAACACCAAATTCTTCATCTTCACCATCCATATCCATTGGTTCTAGTTTAGATCCAATGGTCACTACCTAGATGGCCTATAACTATCTTTTACTAGCATTCTAGGTTCTCGGACCTACAATATGGGTTTCAAGTTAGGGTCCTAGGGGATTTCACACAAGAAGACTTTGTTGTTGTGGGACTCAATTCAAGCTCTTGGGATGCATTAGATACGTTGGTTTCACTCCAATAGAAGGAAATTAATGTGGTGGAGGAGTCGTTGGAACCCTGGGTGTGGAGCTGCCCTTTCCGAACTCAGAAGGGGTGTGAAGTCATGTCGAACAACTTTCTAGTCGCTGAAAACTAGGCCAAATAAAGCAGAGGAAACTAGGTACGACTTAAGGGAGGAAATTCATCTTGTGGATTCAGTTTTACTTTCAAAGGAATCAGACACAACACTAGGTCAGCCAAGGAGGGGTCATCATCATCGTCTTTAACTTTGTCTTTGATGAAGATCACCCTCCAGAATATTAGGGGCGTAAGTAAACCATCTGTTCGAAGGGCTCTAAAACTTATGTTAACGACCCATCAACCAAATATTCCTTTGCAAAGGCTGCTTATAAGTTCTGGATTGAGGCTAATAATAATAAAGTGAAGTATCTGATGTTGGTTTATATGACGGATTCTCTTATGGTAGGTTATATGGATAGTCTCTCTGCTAAGGCTATTTTATATAGTCTTGAATTGAAATTTGATAAGAAATCTAGCCAACACATTGAGGGTTTGTGAGAGAAATTTATTAGAACTAAATTATCTCAAGATGGAGTTGCTAGAGAACATGTGAATAGCATGATTGTAGTAACTGATGAATTAGCTTTGCAGGGAAGACCAATTGATGATAAAACTAAGATTTCTACAATCTTATCTTCTTTGCCTGATTCTTATGAAATTGTGAAACAAATCTATTTTGTGTCTGGGTTAAGTTGGACTGTAGATGATCTTTTATCTAAGGTTACTGGTCATGAAGATGCTAAATTGAGGAAGAAAGGTTTTGCAATTCATGCTGTTGAAGAAAAGGTTGATAAGCCCAATAATTCAAAGAAATACCAAAAGAAGAAGAGGCTTAGCAACAAGAGGCATGATTGGCAAAAGAATAAGAGAATAAGTGATGAGAGAAGCTGTATCTTTATGTGAAATGATGATAAAGCATCAATTGATGGAATTTGAATTTTTGAACTAAAGTTGAATGATGGAGTATTATTTAATTTAGCTGATTGTTTGTATGCTCCTAGTATAAGGAAAAACTTATTATCTGTTTCTACGTTGGAGAAACTTGGTTATGAATTTTATTTTGGAAATGGGAGGTTTTTAATGTATAAAGATAGTAAAGTTGTGTTGAATGGATTTAGAAACAACAATATGTATCAAGTGCAATTATGTGGTAATGTTGATGTTTCTGCTAAATTTAATACCACATATCTTTGGCATTTGAGGCTAGGACATATCAGTGTGGATAGAATTGAAAATTAATTAAGTCTGGAGTTTTGACTGGAGTTTCTCTAGAAAAGTTCCCAACTTGTGAAAGTTGTATTTCTGAAGAAAAAAAATGATTAAGAAATCTTTCAAGAAAGGTGAAAGGTGTTCCCATATTTTAGAAAAGGTCCATACCGATGTATGTGGACCTATGAACATCATTGCAAGAGGAGGATTTCGTTACTTCATTACTTTTATTGATGACTTTTCTAGATTTGGTTTTGTATATCTTACGAAACATAAATCTGAAGCTTTAGACTTTTTCAAATCATTTCGACTTGAAGTTGAAAAGTCAACAGGAGAAGTGATTAAGTCAATCCATTCAGATAAAGGTGGAGAATATCTATCTGATGAATTTGAAAAGTATTGTAAAGAAAGTGGCATTAGACATTTTAGAACTCCTCCTCATACCCCAGAAGCTAATGGTATTGTAGAAAGGCGTAATAGGACTTTGCTTGATATGGTTAGATCTATGATGGCTGGAGCTAATTTGCCTATTTCTTTTTGGGGAGAAGCTTTGTATACTGCTATGCATATACTAAATAGAGTTCCCACAAAAGCTATAGATTATACACCATATAAGTCCTTTTATGGAATAGAAGCCAATATTGCTCACATTCGAGTGTGGGGGTGCATTGGTCATGTTCTCATTCCTGATCCTCATAGGAACAAGTTGTTATCCAAAACTAGAAGGTGTGTCTTGGTTGGGTATCCTCATCTTTCCAAAGGTTACAAGTTATATGATCCTAAATCAAGTTATAATTGAAAGCAGCAATGTTACCTTTTTAGAAGATCGTTTTGATAGTGGGAGCAATTTTAATCCTGACAAGAGAGTTTTGGAAGAGTTGGAAGAAGGTGTTGAAGGTCGCCAAAACTGTTTGGGTGATGAGTCCTTAGATCCTATTATTTCATCAAGTCCAAAAAATCGTGAGGAACTTTCTCCTCCAATTAGAAAAAGCGAAAGGATTTCTAGTGCTCCTGATATGTCAAATTATTATGTTTATTCAGGTGAAACTTTAGAAAGAGTTAGTGTAAATGAAGTTGTTGAAGATCCAGTGACCTATTCTCAAGCTATGTTAGATATTGATTGTCTTCATTGGATTACTGTTATGCAAGATGAAATTAATTCTATGAATTAGAATGGTGTGTGGAAGTTAGTTAATATTCTAATGAATACCAAAATTGTGAGTTGCAAATGGATATTCAAAAGAAAGAAGGATATGAATGGTAATGTTGAAAAGTTTAAAGCTAGACTTGTCGCTAAAGACTACACTCAAGAGTAGGGGATTGACTACACTGAAACTTTTTCTCCTATTGTGCGAATTCAATCTATCCGTGCAATTCTGGCGTTGGTTGCATATTTTGATTTTGAACTTTATCAAATGGATGTGAAAACAACCTTCTTGAATGGGAATATTGATGAAGATATTTTCATGAAACAACCTAGAGTTTTTTTGTTTCAAAAGGAAATAAAAGAAAAATATGCAAGTTAGAGAAATCAATTTATGGTTTGAAACAAGCTTCAAGGCAATGGAATTAAAGGTTTCATATTGCAGCTACTAGCATTGGTTTTATCCGAAACACTATTGAAACATGCATTTATGTGATGAAAGATTTGGGTGAAGTCTCATATATTTTAGGTATCAAAATTGAGCGAGAGCGTCAAAATAGAACTTTAAGTTTATCTCAAGAGAAGTATATTGATACCTTACTAAGCAGGATTCATATGATTAACTGCTTGGATAAAAAAAAATTCTTTATAACTATCTTAGACCTCTTTCTAAGGAAGTAGTCCTAAGTCTAAGAATGCCAAATTGAATGATTCATTATTTCCTTATGCACCTGTTGTGGGAAACTTGATGTATGTGATGATTTGTACTCGTCCAGACATAGCATTTGTAGTTGGCATGATCAGTCATTTCCAAAGTAATCCTGGGATAATGCATTGGGTTGGTGTGCAATGGATAATGAAGTATCTTAAGCGAACAAAAGGCTTTAGATTGGCTTATCATTCTGATAAGTTTGACCTCATTGGATATTCAGATTCTGGTTATCAAGGGTGTGTTGATAGCAAAAAATCAACTTCTGGCTATGTGTTCACTTTGGGTGGTGATGCTATTGCTTGGAAAAGTAAGAAACAAGAATGTGTTGCTCAGTCAACAATGGAAGCTGTATATATTGCTTTAAATGCAACTGCCAAAGAAGGTGTTTATCTTAGATAGTTTTTATCAGAATTATTGATAGTGGATTGTGTAAAGAGACCTATTTCACTTTTGTGTGACAACAATTCCGCAATTGTTATCACAAAAGATCCAAAGTGTTACTCTCGGGCCAAGCATATAGAAGGTCGATATCACTATATTCATGATGTGATCACAAAGCAAGAGGTTATTGTTGAGAGAGTGCCATCTAAGTCAAACTTGGCTAATCCCTTCACAAAAGGTTTGCCTTTTGGTGTATTTGAAAAACATGTAATGGATTCCGGATTGTGTTAGGCCAAGTGGGAGACTGTAGGAATTATGTGGCCCAACACATGTTATTATTTTTCTTGCACATTCACATTGGACATTTGTAAGGTTATTTGATTATATGTGGCATTATTGTTTATGATGATTTATGTGGTTATGTGGTCAATTGGATTGTTTGGACTGATTTTATGGATGATCATCTGGTTTAACCACATTGTAGTCCTTGACTTGACTGTACCCATCATAATGTATTATTGTCTAAATATACATTATTGGACTATGATGGGTTTGAGGGGTGCAAGTTAAAATTGCTCAAACTATGGGAGATATGAGGACTAGTCTCTCTTTATGGTTAGTACACTTTGAATCTGTGGAGTCTATCCATGAAAAGATTATGTGTACGTTGAGTGTTGATCTTAGTAACTAGTGCTCCATTGCCAGTGACTTGACAATTGCGAAAGTGTACGCGTACCTACACATTGCCTTTTGAAAGGATTTATTGATAAAATGGTTTTGCAAATTTGTTTTTATTTATTAGTAAAAACTTATTTATTTTCTTCTCTATTTGTTTTGTTTTATTAATGGCAGTTTTGTAATTTTGTTCCCTAATCCTTTTGGGGGCTTTCTAGTAATTGTCAAGGTAAGCCTTAAGGGCATTCTGGATATGAGCATTAGTGGGCTAGCATCTCACTTAGGGTGGACTTTATGGCTGGTCATCTCCACCCTAGAGATATATAAAAATCTCAAGGTCACACGTGCAAAGGGATAAGAATAATTTTCAGAAGCTCAAAATACCAAGTGATGGTATACCTGTCCAACTAGGGTGAGCACCCTAATTGCTTGTGAGATCCTTGGCATCGATCGTGTTTCTTTTTGTGGTGATAATCTTCAAGTCTCATCTTTCACTTTTGCTACAGTGGTGCTAGATCTTATTTTTCTTCTTATATCATCTCTACAAGGTTGGAATTTATCTTCGAAAAGGTATGTTAATTCTATCATGAGTTTCTCAAATAGTAATTTCTTATTTTGTAGATTAATTCTTCTTGATTCTCTCTTTTTAGCTAGTTTTTCTAATACTTTATTCAAGGTGATTGTTAACCATTTAGTTAATCCTCAACTTAGGATTGAATTTAGCAAATAAATTCTAGTACGTGTTAATCCCATACCAATTTGGCCTTTAACTGTAATTATTTGAATATCAATACAAAATGCCATGACTATCCGTATGCTTTAGTTACGAATATTATAGTCTGCATCAGATTCTTTTGGAGACAGCAAGCGACCACTTTGGGGTGGGCATCGACTGTATGAAAAATAAGTTTATTAATTGCCATGTCAGCATCTCTTTTTATGGAGATTGATGCATAAAAAGAATTCTTGTAGAGTAGGTAACACAAGATAAGGGGAATTCACTTGCTTCCTGCTGTGTGATCTTTGACTTCAAGCTTCAAAAGTCTCCACCATTGCATGTTAGAGTGCCCTTTTGCATGTTGCTATGGAGAGAGCTAGCATCAAGATTTGGCCTTATTTAGTCGGTGAAAGATACCTTGCAGGTCAAAAGACATCTACTAGGCATCGCTTGGTTGAGTGGATGGCTGCCTTTTAATTTTGTATTACATCTGGTTGGTCCACAACATGAAGAGATATGATACAAAGATTCGGCTCCCAGCTAGGTGGTTCGAGAAGTAGTCTTTGATCTTGGTGTGCATGAGTTTAAAGCAGAGGGAAGAAAGTTAAATTGTAGCACTTTTATTCAAGCAATGGCAATTGACTTGACTCTGAAAATTCTAACTTCCGCCCCACCATCTAAAATCTAGAGGTCACCACCTAGTAAGGATTGGATGAAACTCATCCTTGATGGTAGCTCTCTTCAAAATTTAGGGAATTCTAGGGCTGCAGGTGTGTTCAGAAATGAGCAAGCTACAGTTGTCAAATCTAATAAACTATTCTTAGGTGTTTGGACAAACTTTGAAGTAGAAATAGAAGCAATCATCCTTGGCCTTAAATGGTCCATGTTGAGTAATTTTATTACGAAGTCTTACAATTACAAGAAATAAAACTGCAATACAATTAGGATTTGAAGATCCCTAGCAGATTTGGAGAGTTTGATGTTGTAATTGCATATACAACCAATGGATAAGGTTAAGACAAATTAACAGTTGCTTTTAAAGTAATCGATGCATCCTTACTGTCAAGGGTTCTTTTGCACCACCACCTCTAAAATAAGACAACCTCTCACTAGAAGATAAAGCAATTCTTCTTGTCCCTCAAAGAAGCCAAAAGACATAGTACAATACCTAAAATAAATTCAAAAGAGAAGGAAAAAAAAATGCTTTCCAATGGAAGTAAGTTAATGCAATGTGTGTGTATAGTGCAAGTATGGGGTTAGGTTTATATAGTGCCAAGACCATGCCTTACACCCGTTAAGTTCTTCATGGAAATGAATTGAGGGCTTATTGAATTATATTGACCTGCCTCCCTCACAAAAGGGGAGAATCCATTTCGTACTAATGGAGAGTCAATAACCTTGTCCCTTCTCCACTAATGGAGAATAAATCTTCTTGATCCAACCCTCCCCACTAAGTAAAATTTCCATATTCTTCTCATGGCTATAAATTGGAGTCAATCCATTCAATTGCCTTAACCTCACTCATGGTAATGATCATATATGGTCATAAAGATGGCAGTAGGGATTTGCTTATATTTGAGAATACCATCCAATAAACAAGTCCACCTCATCACCCTTGATTGAAATCTTCAAGGCTCCTATATCAATTGCAATTGACATTCATAGTCACCTCAACACCCATGATCAAGGTCATCAAAGGCCTTATAATTAGGGGTGTAAATGGATAACCGAAATCTGCTTCTGAATTTGCATATGCATCCATTTAGCAATATCCGAATCTGTCCGATTACTAATAGGATGCAGATATGGTTTACCCCTTTCTTACCAATTATTATTCGTCCAATTAAATTATCTTATTAAGTTACTTAGTTGAAATTATTTTTCTTATTTTTATAATTCTTACTTGAGATATGTGACTATTTTTCTATATTTTCTACTAAAATAACTACCAAAGTTGTTAAATTCTTAAATTTTGACCTTTGCATTCAAAAATAAAATGGTAAAGATGTCAAAAGATAGTTGAAAACTTGTATCCAAAAACTTGTATCCAATATGTATCCATGCCTATTTAGAATAATCTACTAAGAAAATAAATATCTGATTATCATTCCAATCCGACTAAATCCATCCGAAAACCAATAGAATATTATCTGAGTCCGTCCGAATATAATAGGATGCGGATATGGTATTACCACTCTCCGATCCAAATCTGATCCACTTTCACCCCAACTTATAATCAACATGATGAAGGGCCTAATTACTGCGCTTAGCTCATGGGTCCTACATGCAAACAAATTAATTACAATAAAGAAAAATGAAAAAAACAAATTTTGAAACTTAATAAAAATAGATTTCAATTAAATTAAATCCAACAATCCAAACATTTTGAGATAACTAGGATCTAGATAGAAATTGATTTGGTGGTTGCTATAATTGTCATTCAAAGAAGAGTCATCCTACCGGTGGATCCTTTAGTGATGGAGAGAGCTTGAAGGATTCTTGGGCAGCATACAATGGAAAATTTTGCTTTGTCACCAGGAAACGAATGTGGCTGCTGATATGTCTTGCTAAATTATTAGCAAGATTGACATCTTTAGAGTAGATACATAGTCATCCAGCTTATTGAGGAGAGGGCCCCGGGGGGGCCCCCCCGCTCCCCCCAAACACGGTTTTAATTCCCCCCCTGTTTTCTTTTTTTGGGGAAAAAAAAAACTCCCCCCCCCCCCCCCCCCTTCTTTCATTATTTTTGTATTATTTTTAATATAATAAAATAATAAACGTTTCATTTAAATTGGATTTATAAGTGCGGAAACTTTCCTTTGTTTATTTTAGGAAAGTGTGTGTTATATAGTCCCACATTGGAAACCAAGATGTCGGAATCCAAGTTAATTAATAGGTACTGCCTATTAACTTTGATTTAATATCAAAAGACATGCCAATGCGTGTGTAGTGTACGAGCGAGGACGGTGTACCGTCCGAGCGCGCTCGCGCGGCATGGGCAGTGGGTGGGCTGTTTAGGCGCTTTTGGTGCACTTAGCACTTAGAACGCTTCGAGCGAGATCAGATCTGAACCATCTATTTTGATCAACGGAAGATCTAGGGTGATGGAAGTAGATCCATAAATGTCATCTTGGTGGTTCAATCTAGACCGTTAGATCGTGCGGCCGAACGATCCAACGGCTCAGATCTGAACGTTGGCATTTGTATCCCTACAGAGAGGTGCACCCATACGAACGAGTCATGAGCTGTTCGGTAGAGGCACCTCAATGCCTATAAATCCCCTCCGTAGTTTCTCAACAACAGTAAGTAGAAAATCCGAAGTTTTCTCTGTTCTTGAGTTTTGTCTGTGCTTTCGCAAAACTCGAGAAACAACCTTGAGTTTGGGCTTCTTTGTATCCTGAGAGACGGTTCGCTAGTACCTCATAGCACCTTTCGTGAGGGGCAAATTACGTCTTAAGGACAGCGACATAGTAACGTGCCTAGAAGCTTCAGCTGTCATATTGTTATCTCGTGCTCCTGATTACACCAAGTTTTGTTTTTTCAACAATCTTAAGACGTAATTTATGAGATGGCACAGTCACGAAGCAACTTGCGATGGACATCATCAAACCGGATCGTTTCGACGGAACTAATTTCAAGCGTGCGGAAGAAGATGCATTTCCTGTTAAGTCAATTAGCGTGGCGTATGTACTGACGACACCCAAGCGGGAAGAGAAGGGAGAACGAAACGATCGCGAGAGACACGAAATAGGCGAAGTGGGAGACCGATGACTACTGCTACAAAGGTCATATCTGCAATTCTGCGTCGACACTTTGTTCGACATGCACCATGAGAAGCGATCGCAAAAGAGATATGGGATGCTTTGCAGAACACCTACCTAGTGGAAGATGCGACAAGCAAGAAGTTCCTTGCAAGTAAGTTCTTTCCATACAGTATGGTAGATAGTAGAAAAGTGATGGAGCAGTTTTTTGAAATCAAACAAATCCTCAATCAATTCTCCCAACATGGTATGAAAATGGATGAAAGCATTGTGGTTTCAGCCATTTTAGACAAGCTGCCTCCCTCTTGGAAAGACTATAGGAAAAGTCCGAAGCACAAGAAGGAAGATGTCACTCTTGCGATCGAGAACTAGAGAGTGATATGCAGATTGAAGAAGAGGACAGAATCCGTGATGGAACTGATACCTCTAAAGTTCTTGTAGTGGAGGAAGGCAAAGACCCTAAAGAGAAGAAAGATTATGACAAAGGTAAAATGAAGAGGAAGGGGAACTTGAGTTCTAATCCCAACAAGAAACAAAAGCATGATCAAAAGAAAAAGGGTCCTGTTATCACTGTGGCAAGATGGGTCATATCAAGAAGGAATGTCGGCTCTGAAAAAGAAGTCGGATAAATCATAGACAAGCACAACCATAAGGAGAACCTAGTGGCTATGATTTCTGAAGCTAATGTTCTTGGTGTTGACACTTCTTGGTGGGTTGACTTGGTGCAACCAGACATGTTTGTAATGACAGAAGTCTCTTTTCCGAATATAAGTCAGAAGAAGATGGGAGCATTCTCTATATGGGAAACGTCTCTACTGCTTCAGTGAAAGGAAAAGGGAAAGTGCAACTTGAGTTCACTTCTGGAAAAACCTACAGAGATGTTACCATGTTCGAAGTTAGGAAGAACCTGCGAAGTCGGAGTAAATTTGGTTTCAAACTTGTATTTGAGTCGGATAAATACGACCAAGGAGGTTTCTTTGTGGGGAAAGGATATGTGTATGAGGGTATGTTTAAGTTAAATATTGTTCCTATTGCAATGAATAAAGTGAAAACACACATGCTTGGTTCGTTTTCTTTATGGCATGGTCGGTTAGGACAGTGAATTTAGTAAAATGAATGGTATGGTTAAACTAGACTTGATTCCTAAAGTTAACTATGATGTAGATAATTGCAAAACATGCATGCTTACTAAGATTACTAGAAAGCCTTTTCTTAATGTGAATAGAGATCTAGATATTTTGGATTTGATACATAGTGATGTTTGGACTCCAAGACCCCTACGAGGAGGAAAGAAGTATTTTGTAACATTTATTGATGATTGTTCCGATTCATTATGTATATCTCTTGAATGCCAAAGATGAAGTTTTGAAATATTTTAAAATTTTTAAAAGTGAGTGAGAATTTGTAAGAAACATCAAATGTCTTAGGAGTGATAGGGGTGGGGAAACATGACCGAATACTTTGAAACTGTGGGCATAGTACATGAGGTTAAACACCTTATTCTCCCAGAGAATGGGTGGGAAAGAAAAATAGGACTTTAATGGAAATGGTGAATGCTATGATGTCCTATTCTAGTTTAAGTAGAGGTTTCTGGGGGGGGGGGGGGGGGAAGCATTATTAAGACTGTCATATACTGAACAGAGTTCCTTTCAAGAAAAGCCAAAGACCCAATGAACTTTGGAAGAAAGAAAACAAATTTGGATACCTAGGATTTGGGGATGTAGAGCTATTGTGAAAATTCCAGAACCAAAAAGGAAGAAACTAGGTGAAAGAGGTGTTGAGTGCATTTTCTTAGGATATGCTCGCATAGCAAAGCATATAGGTTCATGGTTATTGAACCTAATGACTCAATAGAGTTAAACACAATTATAGAGTCAAGAGATGTCATTTTTCATGAAACTAAATTCTCTTCCATCCTTAGGACCACAAGTTCTTTAACCATAAGAGAAATGAATGAAGAGTCTCAAACACCTAGTGTAGAACCAAGGAGGAGCAAAAGGAAAAGGACCGAAAGTCTTTTGGCCCAGATTTCTGTATGTATCTAGTTGAAGGTATTAGAGAAATTCAAAGTAATCCAACCTTATTAGCTTTAAATGTAGAGACAGATCCTAAAATATATGAGGAAGCTATGAAGTCTCAGGATGCTTCTTTCTGGAAAGAAGCCATAAATGATGAGATGGACTTCTTCATGGGAAATAATACTTGGAAATTAGTTAATTTACCCCCTGGCTCTAAAACAATAGGGTGTAAGTGGATTTTCAAAAGAAAATTAAAGGTTGATGGAACCATTGATAAATTTAAAACAAGGTTAGTAGCAAAATGTTTCACTCAAAAGGAGGGCATAGATTATTTTGATACTTATGCTCCAGTGGCTAGGATTGTACTGTAAGTTTTAGTTGCATTGGCATCTATATATAAATTTGTCATTCACCAAATGGATGTCAAGACATCATTTCTAAATGGTGAATAAGATGAAGAAATTTATATGCAACAACTTGAAGGATTTGTTGTGAAGGGACAAGAGTGCAATGTCTATAAGTTAGTAAAGTCACTATATGGATTCAAACAAGCACCAAAATAGTGGCATGAGAAGTTTGACAAAGTAATTTTGTCAAATGGGTTTAAAATACATGAGTCTGACAAATGTGTGTATAGCAAGTTTTCTAGGGGAAAATGTGGGATAATTTGTTTATATGTTGATGACATGCTTATATTTGGTACTGATTTAGAACAAGTAGAAGTTACTAAGAAGTATTTGTCATTTTGTCTGCTAGTTTCGATATGAAAGATATGAGTGAAGTTGATGTCATTTTGGGCGTTAGAATAATCAAACATGGTGATGGATTAATGTTGACACAATCTCATTATATTGAGAAAGTGTTAAAGAAATTCAACCATTTAGATTGTTCACCAGTTAGTACACCTTTTGACTCCAGTGTTAAGTTAGTACCAAATGATGGAAGAGCGTGTCACAAACCGACTATGCTAGTGCTATTGGTTGTCTAATGTATGCAATGACCAGTACTAGACCAGACATTGCATATGCTGTAGGAAAACTTAGTAGGTACACTAGTAACCCTAGTAACCTACACTGGAAAACTGTCTTTAAGATTTTTAGATACCTGAAGGGAACAACTAGTTATGGTTTAAGATACAGTGGGTATCCTACTGTTTTTGAAGGGTTCACAGACGCTAGTTGGATAACGGACAACGAAGACCACTCATCCACAAGTGGTTTGATGTTCACTCTTGGTGGGGGTGCAATATCTTGGGGGTTCAAAGAAGCAGACCTGTATTGCTGATTCTACTATGGCAGCAGAGTTCGTGGCATTAGCTTCTTGTAGTAAAGAAGCAGAATGGCTTAAGAATTTGTTGATAGAAATTCCAATATGGCCAAAACCCATGCCACCAATTTCGCTTCATTGTGATGGTGAAGCAACCTTGGCTAGAGCAAATAGCCAAATTTACAATGGAAAGTCAAGACATATTGGACTTAGACACAGTTTGTAAGGCAATTGATAGTTGATGGAGTAATTACCATTGATTTTGTAAGATCAAGTCAAAATGTGGCAGATCCATTGACAAAAGGTCTTACAAAGGGATTTGGTCAAAAAATACTGCAAGAGGGATGGGTCTTAAGCCCATTTCCTAAGATCACCAATAGAGGAAACTCGTCTCAATACTTGATATATCAAATCTGAGTTCAATGAGTAAAGTACTTTGTATGGAGTGGTCTGCAAGCACTAATTATCTACCATCCCATAGAGGAGTGCTTGGTTCCTGTAATGTATATGGAGGATGAGTTGTATGCTCTTAATAGATCTATAACAGTTCTTGTTGGGGTATTTATTATAGGACATCTTTGATAGATCTACTTAAGTGAGTGCATGAAGTGAGGCCGCTTCTTTTGAGTTTGGGCTTAGACTCTAAGGGACTCATGATACCGGGATAGAGACACATGGCTTTATCAGTGTCCGCTTATTGGAGAATATTCGGAGAAGAATTCAAGTGTGTGAGATACGTCCAGCTTGTCATATAGAATTATCAGTTCAAAGACTTGTCTACTGTATACTTTTGATTAGCCTTGATGAATTTCACTAAGTGGAGGTTCAAGTCTAAGTACACCTACCATTTAAGCCTTTGGTTCCCAGTTTTTGTTGTGTATTTACTTTCATTATATTGAAAATAGTGGGAGAATGTTGTATTATTTTTAATATAATAAACATTTCATTTAAATTGGATTTATAAGTGCGGAAACTTTCCTTTATTTATTTTAGGAAAGTGTTTGTTATATAGTCCCACATTGGAAACCGAGATGTCGGAATCCAAGTTAATTAATAGGTACTGCCTATTAACTTTGATTTAATATCAAAAGACATGCCAATGCGTGTGCGGTGTACGAGCGAGGATGGTGTACCGTCCGAGGCGCCATGCGCGCGCGGGCGGTGGGGCGTTTAGGCGCTTTTGGCGCACGCACTTAGCACTTAGACAGTTCAAGCGAGCGAGATTAGATCTGAACTGTGTATTTTGATCAACGGCAGATCTAGGGCGATGGAAGTAGATCCATAAATATCTTTTTGATGGTTCAATCTGGACCGTTAGATCGTGCGGCCGAACGGCCGATAGCTCAGATTTGAACGATGGCATTTGTATCCCTACAGAGAGATGCACCCATATGAAACAGAGTCATGAACTGTTCAGTAGAGGCACCTCAATGCCTATAAATCCCCTCGTAGTTTCTCAACAGCAAGTAGAGTAGAAAATCCGAAGTTTTCTCTATTCTTGAGTTTTGTCTGTGCTTTGCAAAACTCGAGAAACAACCTTGAGTTTGGGCTTCTTTGTACCGGGAGAGCGGTACCTCATAGCACCTTTCGTGAGAGGCGAATTACATCTTAAGGACAGCGACATAGTAACGTGCCTAGAAAGTAAATCTTAGCTTAGTAACTAGTATCTTGAGAAACTATCAGTTTTAACAATGCACTTTCACACAGTTTAAGTACTCCCAAATGGAAGAGTTGGAACTATTTAGTTATGTTAAAATTGTCTATATTTATTTCTATTTCTTATTTATTTTATATTCTAATTTCTCTCAATTTTAATTTAAAGAAATTTTCTGTTTTTTATTCGATTTCCTAATCTATTTTCACATCAGAAAAAATTTCAACATGAAAATTTACAAATGGAATTTATACAAATTTCACAATCCTTCTCGCAACATAAAATTACAAAATGGCACATTATTGCAACGTATTTTAGTTACATTTGCTCTGGATATCCATGTATGTTCGGAGTGTCAAATTCAAATTTGTGTATTTCATCACAAAAAGTTAACCGATCCAAGTAGATTATCAAACAAACAATAAAATTTGATCGAATGAATTTAAAAGCGTTTTTAAGATTTGACTTGTTTTGAAAAGACAACGAAATACTAATCATGAGACTAAGACAGATGAAAGAAGGAGCGAGGAAGAAGGAGAGAAGAGGAATGACGATCACTCACTTTCTCTTAGGAAGAAGAGAGGAAGACATGACAAAAGGGGAGCCTTGGATTTCCAGCAGCTTTGGTGGTTCTATAAGGCAACATTTCCGTATTTGGATATTTCCTTACAGGAGAAAGGAAAAATACCTACAAAATAGTAAGAAGCGGTTTGGGTTGTTTCTAACCTATATTTTATTTTATTCTTTCTTTTTTCTTTGAATCTTTCAAGGAGTTCTCTTGGGCCTTCACAACTAATGGTTTAGAGAAAATCAGGAAGCTTTTATTGGTGGTTTCATTGTATCTGTAGATAAGAGAAGAGAAGAAAAAACAATTCTTTCGGATTTTTCTGCTTTTCAATTCAGATTTACAGACTGAACAGGAGAGGAGAGGAGAGGAGAGGAGATAGAGATAGATGTGGCTCCCTAAGGGAAATTCAGAAAGGAAAGAAGAAGGAAATGGTTTGGTTGCAGTTGCAATTGACAAGGACAAAGCAAGCCCAGGTGCATTGAAATGGGCTGTTGATCATCTTCTCACCAGGGGCCAAACTGTACATCTCATCCATGTTAACCAGAGGGTATCATCTATTCCTGGCCCATGTAACTCTCTCTCTCTCTCTCTCTTTCTCCCTCTGCTCCTGTTACTGAATTATTTTCTTTTTAGAACTCAGGTTCGACAAGACTAGCTCACGTACACTTTGACTACATCCTCATGGGAGTAGTTGTTACATATAATTTAAATATAAGTTCGAGAACAAAAATTTAGCCAAATCTTAATTTTCCAAGTTAACTCGGTGATAAAAAAATCCATGTTTCCATTTTATATATTTTTTCTTCTTTTTGTTACAATGCAGTGGGAAACTATGTGTCCATTTCTGATGTTAAAGACCATGTAATATCAGCATACAGAAGCCAACTTGAAGCTCAAAACAGGGAATTGTTCCTTCCCTTCCGTTGCTTTTGCACCAGAAAAGATGTGGGTATCAAAGATCTATTATTGTATTTTTCTTTATGGAATTCAGAATGTTTTCTCTACTGTTTTGTGCCTCTTCTATTTTTAAATAAATGTTCTTACAGTTTTATTTTTAAAAATACACAAGATACAATGCAATGATGTTATAATAGAAGATATGGATGTTGCAAAAGCCATTATCGAGTATGTCTCCAATTCTGCAATTGAGAACTTGGTTGTTGGTGCCTCAACAAGGAATGCGTTCCTCAAGTAATATTCGCTACTCACAGATGAACTACAATTGCTATTCTTGTTCATTATAGAGTTAAAGTTTTACCATGAAAACCTTTGATCACAGAAGATTCAAGAGTACAGACATTCCAGGAAGTATATCAAAAGCAGCACCAGATTTCTGCACTGTGTATGTAATCTCAAAAGGCAAGATCTCGTCTGTTCGATCTGCTTCCCGTCCAGCACCAATTGTCTCCTCTCTAAGGAACCAAATGCAAATGCCGCACCAAGCCATCCTCGATCAATCGGAGGCACATGTCGCTCAGACTGCTTCAAAAGGAGCTGTGATGAAATCTTTTGATCCTCCTCCCATGCAGGATGAAGTAGATTACATCAGGTATGTTAGTGCATTTAAGGTTGTAGAGTCTATGCAAAAAGGGTTTGGCTACAATTTTTTTCTGCTGCTTGCTACTTATCTAATGCACCAACCCTCTCTCTTTATTTGAGCTTGGGACTGGCAACAAAAACTGACAGAGTTAAATGATAAACTTTGAGAAAATTGATTGAGATGGCACGGCTATGTTTGATGGAGGCCATTAACTGCTCCTGTATGGAGAAGTAATTTAACCTCGATTGAAGGAATTAAAAGAATTAGGGGCAGATCTAGGATACCTGAGGAGAAGTGGTGAGAAAGGACATGCATAAGTTAGACCTTGTATTTAGTATGGCCTCAAATTGAGCTAATTGGAATGCAAAGATTCATGTAGACACCTCCATTTAGTTGGGACAAAGGCTTGTTTTGTGCTCTTACCATATAAGTCTTTTTGCACTATTGTTTGGTGAGAAAGACTACAGGTGTCAACAACTATGGTTAGGTTGGAGACCGGAGTCTTGATCAACTCTAATGAGTTCCATGTGAGTCCCACCATTATTATGTGATGGAGAAGCTTCAAGAGAGCACGTTGTTCTCCCCTAACAAGAAGTTGATCCAAACTCTCTCCACCATTAACGGGGAGAGGTTTGTGCTCCCCTCACCTCTAGTGGATCCGTCTCATGATACATGGTTGAGACATATGAGGGGAGCACAGACTCTACATGTCAAAGGACAGATCCAAACTCGTTTAAGTTTTGCTATGATGTGAAAGAACCATGAATGGCTTTGATAGGACTGACTTGATTTCACCACTTGAACCAGGTCACCATTTACCAGAAGGGGTCCAACTGGAAAATCTTATGCAGATCTTCCAATTCCGGAAACTGATATATCATTTGTGAGCTCCGGTAGACCAAGCATAGATCGTATGTTCCCTTCTCTCTATGACCACCTCGACTCCGGTAGAACCCCACGTCTGTCAACAAGTTCAGATGAAAAACGAAGCTTTGAAGTATTACGACCAGGAAACAAGTCCGCAAATGATTTCCAGTATCAGGATTATTCAAATGTCTCACAGGATAGTGGATCATCATCATTTGGATCACCACAGAACATGGTAAAATACCCTAATTATAGTAATCTCCATGATTACAACCTTTCTTGTATATGGGTAAGATCAGATCTGTATAATTACAATAACGTTTCTTGAAACTAATAGGAAGATGTTGAAGCTGAGATGAGAAGGCTAAAGCTAGAGCTCAAGCAAACAATGGATATGTATAGTACAGCATGCAAAGAAGCACTCACAGCAAAACAGAAGGTACTAAGAAGCCACTCCTGATTTCTGCATTCAATGATTCATGTATAGTTATTTCTAAATTATGACTTGAGTGTGGTTCTGTATAGGCAAGAGACCTCCATCGTTGGAAAATGGAAGAGGAACAAAAATTTGAAGAGGCAAGGATGGCTGAGGAAGCTGCACTTCAAATTGCAGAGAGGGAGAAAGCTAAGTGTAGAGCAGCCATAGAGGCAGCTGAAGCATCACAAAGAATTGCAGAACTGGAAGCACAAAAGAGAGTGAATGCAGAGATGAAAGCCCTTAAGGAGTCAGAAGAGAAGAACAAGGTATTGGATGCTCTTGCACATAATGACATTAGGTACAGGAAATATACAATTGAGGAGATCGAAACAGCAACAGAATTTTTCACTGAATCTAGAAAGATTGGTGAAGGTGGTTATGGACCGGTATATAAGTGTTATTTAGATCATACACCAGTTGCAATTAAGGTTCTACGCCCAGATGCAGCACAAGGCCGGTCACAGTTCCAACAAGAGGTAATACAACAACATTTATCATGTAACGTTGTAGAATCCATGTGTAAGGGTTTGATTTGGTTTTTCCCAATGTCGGCTCCCGACCTGACAGACCAACCCTCCTCCTTTACTCAGACTTGATCCAGCATTAAACATTGGGAGAGTTACCCCCAACCCACCCACCCCTCTACCTGGAATTTTTTGAAATCTGCCCCCCCCCCCCCCCCTCCATTCCTCATTTTTTGAAATTTCCCTAAAAGATTCCTCTGGCCCTCTTTTCATGTGTGAAATACAAACACTTAGCCTTTTTCCATGTGTCATCATCATTCACCCCCACACCCCAGTGTTAAATCCTGGCTCGGCCCCTTGCAACGCATGCATCAATTTTTTCTTTTCTTTTCGAACAACTATTTAGGGTTTGTTAGTCACATTTGCCCTCTAATATTGCTTGCAGGTTGAAGTACTAAGCTGCATACGCCATCCGAACATGGTTCTCCTCCTGGGTGCTTGCCCAGAGTATGGGTGCTTAGTCTATGAATACATGGCCAATGGGAGCCTAGAAGATTGTCTCTTCCGAAGAGGAAACACCCCAGCTCTTTCATGGCAACTCAGGTTTCGAATAGCAGCAGAGATTGGTACTGGCTTGCTCTTCCTCCACCAAACCAAGCCAGAACCACTAGTGCACCGTGATCTAAAGCCCGGTAACATCTTACTTGATCGCAATTATGTTAGCAAGATAAGTGATGTTGGCCTGGCGAGGCTTGTCCCTCCTTCTGTATCGGATACTGTAACACAGTACAGGATGACATCAACAGCTGGAACTTTCTGTTATATAGATCCTGAGTACCAGCAAACAGGCATGCTTGGCATAAAATCAGATGTCTACTCCCTTGGTATAATGCTGCTACAAATAATAACAGCCAAGCCTCCAATGGGTTTGACACACTATGTTCAAAGATCTATTGAGAAGGAAACATTTGCTGAGATGCTGGACCCTGAAGTGCCTGACTGGCCAATAGAAGAAGCTCTATGCTTTGCTAAGCTAGCATTGGGGTGTGCAGAGTTAAGACGGAAAGACCGGCCGGATCTCGGCAAGGTTGTCTTGCCAGAACTCAATAGACTTAGAGAACTTGCTGAGGATAACATGCCAATGATACAAGGAAATACTTCACCCACACACAGCCAAACCTCAACGGGCCAAGTAAGTTGAAACCTATACTGTTGATTAGACTAAGCTTTGAATCAGATTCAAAAGTATCCCAGAACATCAAAACATATGAAAATATTATTTCTGCCGAACAAAAATTTCTTGTTGAACTGCAAAATCCTTTTCAGATGGATTATACATCTTGAAGACCGTAGAAGTTATTGAGATATTTTTTGCAGGAAGTGATGAGTGACCCTAATATACATGGCCACTCTGGATATGATAGCTCAAGGAGTCGATCAAGTGGATCATCCTTGCCTGGAAGACGATCAAGTATGAACTGAGACGAATTGGAAAAGAAAAATGAAACTAGAGATTTGATTGTTTTACGTTTACTGGAAGCTCACCTTACTTTTCTGAATCACAGATCCAGAGATGTGAAATCAAAAGGGACTTGGACAGGACAAGCTTTTCCCACCAATTTTGGTGTAGGAAAATGGAGTTTTCAAGTGGAAAAACATATCCTCAGCATACATGTACAAATTGAAAGGCTGGTCTAGTTAGATACAACACTTTTAGGTCTCTTATAGACAAATAAGGTGGGTATGCTCTATAAGGCTCTACAGGTGCATATCATCTTGTCCATTGACACCCATGAAATGGGTTTCAGATATTTGGTGGATTTTTCAAATTTTTGATGTGAAAAGCAAATGGAAACTAGAGCCTTTAGGAGCCAATGTCTCTGCTGACCTTAAATGTTTGTTTCATGTAAAGAAGTTAGTTTATTGCTTCTGCTCTAGGTCAATATGCCTCTGCTGATCTAAATGTTGTTTGATTCATGTAAAGGATTTGTTTATTGGTTATGATCTTGGCCAAAGCCTACTGACTTAAATGTTTGTTTCATGTAAAGGAGCTTGTTTATTGGTTCTGGTCTAAGACAAAGTCTCTGTTGACCTAAATGATTGTCCCGAATTGTTAAAACCTTCAGAGTTTTTTTTCCTAGCACTTTGCTTCCATATTGTTAAGAAAAATGGAGTATAACACAAGCAAACAAGACAAGATTTAACATCGTTCACTCGAAGCTTGTGAAAGAATTTGAAGAACATAAGTACAGCCTGTCCAACTCTTCTCTACCCACTCTAGTCTCTACACTTCTCAGAGACTATAAATAGTTATGTTAGCTCCCAAAAAAAACCCAACCATTGTGAACCAGGTTTAAAGATGAGCTGGATCAATTAAATAAATGGATTAAGGAAATTGATTCAGCGTTAGCCCAGGACGAGATCAATTTTGACCATGCTGGCCGAAACCTAAGAAGGACGAGGCAATTGCTGAAGTTAATGGTGGTTGCACACTTCCAATATTCTGATTTCTTCTTCAAATTTTTTGGAATTTGTTCTCAGTTTAAGGTGGTTATGGATGAGTAGTTATGTTTTCTCTGTAAGTACTTGGTGTAATGCATTTGTAAACAGTAAGAATCAACATGACAACAACATTGCACTTTTCTTTTTATCTTTAGAATAGTTTTTCTTCTTTTTCCTCAGCCGTAACAATAGTGTAAGATGTTATTCCCAGATTGACACTGAGAGGGGGGTGAATCAGTGTCTTCAAAAATTCACTTCAATATGAAGTTTCTTTAATCTCGAAACAAGATTAATTAGAACATTCTCGTAGCTATCAACTGCACAAGGACACGTCCACCACACACCACAATGTGGCTGGATCTACCAGACAGTGTACCACCACTCTGCAATCAAGGCACTCCAATATGTGCAACAAAGAAAAATAAACAAAAAACGCAATGCACCAGAGTTTACGTGGTTCGGCCAAATTGCCTACATCCACGGAGTAATACCCTACCTAGGGTTTCGTATATTATTCAATACACTCCTAGATATTTTGACTACTACAACAGTCCAGCAACACCAATCCCTGCTATAGTCTAAAATGCAATTCAGACAAGGGCACCAACCCCAACCCCCTAGACAAGCTCCAACTTGCTAGGTCACAATGTAAACCAATACTTCAAGTTCCCCAAATTACATTCATGATCTAGGTTCTTCATCATTAAACATAACCTAGAAAATAATAGACAATAACTTGTGAATACGGGTTACCTCAACTTGTGTAAGATGCATGATAACAATACTTGTTTCTCTTTTTCTCCAACTCTTTTTTTTCTCTTTTCAATCTTTTTCAGTTTTCTCTCTTTAAAGAAACCATACAACAATGCCCCTCTTCGCCTCCCCCCACCTCTGTTCAGCAATACAAAAGACTCCCAACAGCAACCATTGCAAAAACGCAGGATGAAAAAGACAACGCAAGTGACGAGAGGAGTTCAAGAAGATGAAGAAAAACTACCCAAGCCAGACTCCAAAGCCAACCAACGCTTCGGTCGACCTCCACGCCCCCAAGCTCCTCAAAAGATCCTCGCTGGAGTTGCTCTCCTATAGATTAATAAACTCGAGTTTGAATCAAACTCGAGTTCCACGACAAACAAGGAGTGTTGATGACAAATCGGACTAACAGAGATCCCCAAGAACAACCCACCGGGATTGCAGATCAAGAAGCAGAAGCCTCCTCCAAAAAGGCCAATCAGACACGGAGATCATCCGATGAAGAGGTTGATCAAAACTGGACAGAGACCCTCAAAAACGGGATTCTTGAGTTTTCTTTATTTGAATTGGATTCTTTCTCTCGGAACCTTTTTGTGTGTTGCTGTACCATATCAAAGCCCACTTAAGTTGCCAACAATGACAACACCTTCATTTTAGGCCAATGGAACAACATAAGATGGTAAAGGTTTGCCATTAAAGAACCCCATGAGTTGTTGTTGCTTTCTCCCAAAAAGCATCAAAGTCCTCAATATGCTGAAGTAAAGAGAACTTGCATCGCCTAATTGTCAAATCCGTTGCGTCAATTGTAGACCCTAGCACGCCAGCACATTCCATAGCCAAAATTTGTGGAAACATTCCATAGCCAAAATTTGTGGAAACATCTTTTGGCACACCTAGTGGGACCTCAGCCATAATGGTCACCAGACATATGGCAAGGATTGAGGAAGAACAACATAATTCTTCTCCTCCAAGAGACATATTAGAAAGGTTGAGCAACAATGAGACAACTCTTGAAGATCCAACTGTAGATGGCATTTCTGTTGAAGAAATATTCAGAACAATGTACCAAGGCTTGGAAAGATCATGACGTGATAGCCAACAAACATTGCAAATGTTTGAGGCCATACTCCAATGCATAAAGGAGTCCTTGCCTATGTCCCATCAAGGGAAGACAGTGGCAACATCAAACAAACCAAAGGCTTCAGGATCAGGGGATTTGCCCAGGCCGGAGTATCCCTATGTGTATGATAACCTAGTGGCATAGTCAACAAGACCACCACACCAAGTAAATCATTCACATATTCTCCACAAGTGGCAACAGGGAAAAATGCCATCCTTTTAGGGGCAAGTCAGTTCCCTGTCTTGCAATCTACAGGTGGCTGTTATAATGGTCTACCTACACTTAATCCCTTTCAAAACCTTGCAAATCATGACATGGTGTCAAAAGATCCAATTCAAGCACCAGTTGGGCCGGTTACAAGAGGTCGAACAAAGAAGTTCAAAGAAGCGCTTAATGGACTAATTCAATAAACTTGAGCTCAAGCCAACTCATGGAGGTCAATTGAAGGTGTTGACCATGCTTTTCAAAGATGGAATTCCATAATTCAAGCCTTGGAATAATTTGTGCAATATTCACAAAGATTGCTACACTAATTGGCATGAGAAAACTCCTTTTGAATTTCAAAAAGTGCTTGTTGCAGGTAAGAGTTCTATGCAAATTGGAAACCCCTTGGAGTGTCATTGGTGGGACCGAAGTTGCAAATATTATTAGAAGTCAGCCATTGAAGGAACACGGAGGATGATTTGGACAGTGGGGCCGACAAAATCGGCCAGCTGAGAGTCGGCCAATGATGAAACTTGCAATGAAAGTAGTTCTTCCAACGCTCGCTATATCGGTGCGGGCCAAGGCTCCTCGCCGGAAACCCGGCGCCGAAGAAGAAGGCCACGCAATGAAGAAAGTAGTAACAAGAAAAGGTCTAAGCAGAGGAATTCAAGAAGGAGATGCGCTAGCGAAAGATCCAGCATCACGAGCCTCCCATGGGAGAGGATAGTGCGCTATGTAACCCGAGAAGCTTTTCTTAAAGATCTTGATTTGGATGCATCTAGATGTCCTACATTTCGTTTCTGATGACTTAGTTGTTGTCAATTATGAGTAGGAACCAGTGAGGAAGGGTGTATTGGGGGCAACTGTTGTTGCGGGTGAGCAAGGTAGGTACTAATTGTTGTATTTCTTTTCTTTTTCTTATTTTCGTTATAAAATGACCCTTTTAGCGAGAGAAAAATTGGCATGAGAAAAGGCAGCAATCGCTTTCCTTAATGAGAGAGCAATAAATTGCCATATATGTACCTGATTATACTATCATATATATGTCAAATTTCCGTTAATTGAGTGTGAAGTTTGGCATCAAGTTAGTAACACTTCCGTCCCAAATATATTCATCTTTATTTTTTTGGGCAACAATATTAGTTGAAGCATGATTGGAAACTTGCCTTTCTTTGGGGTCAAGGATGGTGTGAATAATGGAAAAATATTGGTTGTGGTTGACTTCCATAAATGTGGCAATTGATTGTTGTTTGTTTCTTCTTTTATGGTATTTCTCTTTATGTAACTAGTTTCCTTTTCTTTTTGGCCATCAGCCTATATAATGTAATTGGATTCATGTGAATAGATAGAATAGTTTTATCCAAAGTTCGAGAGTTTATTCTATTTGGTTCTTAACCAACTAACGGATTTCCGTGGCATTCAATTGTATACTTACCAGTCAACCTTCCACAATTGATTGTAGCATCATCACATCAAGTCTTTGCTTCATTATAAGCAATGGGTTGAGGACTCACATCTTAGTCTGTTCGTAGAACGGTCTTGGGTCCCTTAGTCGATCATCGGGTCTCGTCTTCCTTGATGGGGTTTGCATCAAAAATAGTGGTAAAGCCCCTATTCATGATCGAGGCCCATTGCCATCCATTGGGGATCATTCTGCACAAAGGGGGGGTCCCTGTGGAGGGACAAGGTAACTTGCAAGATTTTCAGCCTCAATAGGGGCCGTTTGTTGGACCTATTGACAAAGAAGGCATAACTAGGCTTATCGAGGACCAAATAAACCTCCATGTTGGTCCATGATGTGGCCGGTTTGAAGGAAAGCTTACCCCTAATACTTTGATCAGAATGATATAAGAAGAAACTTTAAATAGTGCTTGGACTTACCAAGTTTTTCTGGGAAGACTATATGTTTGCAGTGGAGCATGTTGCACATTTCATAGTGCAATTTGGCTTGCTAGGGGAGATGATATAATGAAATTATGATTTTTCCAAAACTCCTTAACTGGAACGACCTTTACTTGGTACTGCAACTTTCTGACAACTTTGTTTTCAGTTGGGTAGGATATGGAGGACAAGTTCCTTGAGTAATTCTATGTGGCTGAACCACCGGTTCACACTACTAACTTAACACATCTCCAACAAGTGCTTGATGATCCCATAAAGAGATTCATCTCACATTTCAAACCCTTTAGATGTAGGTGCACCTTGGCCCATCCTGAAAATGAGATTGTGGCAACTGTCGTGGGTGGATTGACTCTGAACCTAAGAAAACAATTTGTAGGTCAATGGTTTATTGGCTTGGGACAGTCATTGTCCCAGGCCATGAGTTATGAGTGTAGCAAGAAACTATGTGACACCCCACCCGATGGTATCGGACTAACTCGACCGCTTGCATATGTGATCCACAATCACAAGATTAACAGCCATTATTCCACAATCAAAGCAATCCCCATAATATGATAGTTATGAGCAAAAAGGAATAAAGGCAATATATAAATAATAGGCATATGAATTGCAACATGGAAGAAAGGGAAATGTGTATCGAAGTTTAATTACATCCTTTAATCAAAATTTAATAGTGAAACTCTATCCCAAAAGTTATCACAAAACCCCAGAAACACAAAGAGATCCTAAGGCAAAACTACGATGAATGTCCTCCACGATTCTCTACATAGTCAAATTAGATTTTATCCAGTTTTCACATGCGCAAGCAGGAGCGGGAGGTTCGGTTGTCCAACCCTTTGATCTATGGATAAGTGAATTGGTCCATAGCAAGATTTGGAATCATGGCCTATTACCCCACAACAATAACTGTTAAGATGATTTTGTGTGGAAGTGATTTTGTATTACCCCTTCATGTGTATATATAATACAATCAAGTAAAGAATAAAATAAATGTAGTATGCTATACATAAGGAAAGAAATTAGTTGCAACGGTCATATTATCCAAGATCTCCAACGGTCATATTATCTCCAACGGTCATATTCTCCAAAGATCTCCAATGGTCATATTATCTCCAACAGTCATATTCTCCAAAGATCTCCGACGGTCATATTAGGGCTAATACTCCCCCTCAAGTTGGAGAGTGAATATCAAGAACTCCCAACTTGTCCTTTAGGAATAGAAAAGAATCTTTGCCAAGGGATTTGGTGAAAATGTCAGCAATTTGGGTAGAACTACAAGTGTGAACAGTGCGGATGAGGCCAGAGCGTATCTTATCATGGATGACATGACAATCAATTTCAATACGTTTGGTGCGCTTGTGAAACACAGGATTGGCGGCAATGTGGATGGCCGCTTGATTGTCACAAAAAAGAGGGATTGGTTGCTTCAAATGAACACCAAAATCTTGAAGGAGCGAAGTTAACCAAATTAGCTTGCAAGTGGCCATTGCCATGGCTCAATATTCAGCCTCGGCATAGGAACGAGAAACTGTATGTTGTTTCTTAGTCTTCCAAGTGATATGGCTGAAACCAAGAAAAACACAATAACCAGTGGTGGAGCGGCGAGTCATGGGACAACTGGCCCAATCAGAGTTGCAAAAAGCACGAAGTGATAAGGTACTATTAGCTGGAAGTAAAATACCCTGGCCAGGTGAGTTGTAGCGTCCATATGTGATTTGCGAGTTTGGTGCATAAACTGCCTAAGAATGTTGACAATGTGCACAATATCTAGACGAGTGATGGTGAGATAAATCAACCGTCCAATCAAACGACAATAAGATGAAGGTTCAGGAAGGATATCACCATCAGAGTCCGTAAGCTTGAGATTTTGTTCCATTGGAAATGAAGTTGGGTGAGCACCGGTGAGGCCAACATCCGTTAATATATCCAAAGTGTATTTTCGTTGATTGAGGAAAATACTTTTTTGTGAGCGAGCCAGTTCAAGACCAAGAAAATATTTCATGGGCCCAGGATCTTTGATACGAAATTGTTGGTGAAGGAAACTCTTTAAGGTGGAAATCGCCAAAGCATCAGAATCTGCAATAAGGATGTCATCCACATATACTAATACAAAGATGGTTGAATTCCCGTGGCCTTTAGAAAAGAGGGAATAATCTGCAGTCGATTGAATGAAGCCCACACTCATTAAGGGAGTAGAAAATTTGGCGAACCAATTACGAGAAGCTTGCTTTAAACCATAGAGAGATTTGTGGAGGCGACAAACAACATTCTCCCCCTTACGATGATAACCAGGAAGTAGAGTCATATATACTTCTTCGTCAAGATCGCCATGTAAGAAGGCGTTATTAAAGTCAAGTTGATGAAGTGACCAATTTTTAATTAAGGCAAGAGCAAGCAAGACGCGTACAGTAACGAGTTTGGCCACAGGAGCAAAAGTCTCATGAAAATAAACACCTTCAGTTTGGGTGTACCCCTTGGCCACGTGCTTTGTACCGTTCAATAGAATCATCAGAATGTCGTTTAATTTTGTAGACCCATTTACAACCAATGGCTTTCTTTTGAGGTGGCAAAGGAACAAGTGACCAAGTGTTATTGGTTTCAAGAACCTCAATCTCTAACTGCATGGCATCTTTCCAATCAGGTGACAACATTGCTTTGGCAAAGCTAGTGGGTTCTTCAGAAGAGGAAAGAGACCTGATAAACTTAAGATGAGAAGGTGAGACCTTTTTATAAGAAATAGAAGAATCAAGAGGAAAGAGTTTACCGGTATCTGAAGAAGATGATGTGGCGTGAGTAGCCGAGCATATGTAGTCCTTCAAATGGGAGGGGGGATTATGCAACCGGACGGAGCAACGTGGCAACAACACAACTGGAGGTGGGGAAGGGTTGTGTGGTGGGGTTGGCGGGTCCAATGGTGGAGATGGGAAAATTGGGTTGGTTGGGATGGAGGAGGATTCAAAATCAGGAACTGGAACAGGAAGGGTAGGGTTAATAGATGAAGGGGAAGTCTTTAGGTGGTAAGGAAAAATATGTTCAATAAAAACAACATCTCTACTTGTGTAAACCTTGTGAGAAGTGAGATCAAAAATTTTACAACCAAAAGTACGAAGATGAACATATGTGGGGGTTTTATTAAAAAGAAGTTCAAAAGGAGTTTTCTCTTTTAAAAGTTTGGTAGGCAACCTATTAATACTGTGTGTGGCCGTAAGAATGAAATCACTCCAAAAATCTTGTGGAAGATTGACCTAAATTAAAAGGGCCCGACCAACATTGACTAGGTGCCGGTGTTTGCGTTCAACAACACCATTTTGTTGTGGGGTGTCAACATAACTATGTTCATGGATAACTCCATGGTAGAAAAAAATGAGGTGGTGGAGTGATTAAAAAAATCACGAGTATTATCAGAGCGAATTTTTTTATTTGGAAATTGAATTGAGTTTTAACCATTGCAAAAAAATCATGCAAATAAGACCAAGCGTCCGATTTGAAGTTCATTAGAAAAACCCAAATATAGCGAGAATAGTCATCCACAATAGTCAAAAAATATTTAGCACCACATATAGAAGGAATATAATAAGGACCCCAAACATTGTAATGTATTAAATCAAAAGAAGATGAAATGGATCTGGAGCTAGATGGGAAAGGTAGCCGGGTTTGTTTTGCCAAAGGGCAAATAGTGCAAACACATTTATTAGAAACTGAAATGCAAGAATTAAAACGTGATAAAGAATTAATAATGTTGCGAGATGGGTGGCCTAAGCGCCAATGCCACACATCAAAGGAGTGGGAATGAGTGGATGAGGCTGCAATAATGGAGGGAAGCAACTCTAAATAATATAAGCCATTATGCTCTTTACCCAATCCAATCATCTTCTTCGTTGGTAAGTCCTGAAAGACACAATGATGAGGAAAAAATGTTACTGAACAATTGAGATCTTTAGTGATTTGACTAACGGATAATAAATTAAAATGGAATGAAGGAACATATAAGACATTATTAAGAGATATGGAAGGGGTGGGGGTGCAAGTCCCTAAATGGGACACAGGGGTTGTTTCACCATTGGGTAATGTAATCGGAGATGTATAAGGAACCACCGTATCAGTGTTAAAGAATTGTAACTTAGAAGCCATATGAAAATTTTCCCTAGAATCAATAACCCATGGGGAAGGGGAATTACCTGTAGCATTTGCTAAAGGAGTGGGATTACCCGATTCGATCAATGCCAATAATTGATGATGCTGCGCTGAAGTAAAGGAGGGGGCAGAATTTGTTCCTGGGTTGATGGTGGCAAAGGATCAAGCAGAGAGTCCAGGTGATGTTGATTTAATGTGTGTATTGTTGCTCTTGGGAGGATAACCGTGTTTCTTAAAACAACGGGAATCTGAATGGCCGTCCATGCCACAAAAATCACAGAGATACATAGGCTTCTTACCATTTTTAGAATGTGTACAAGGAGCAGTGGCTGCAAGGGCAGATTGATGCAATGATGGATTCGGTAACTCATGGAGGGAGCGATGACGCTCCTCTTGCAATAGAAGAGAATAAGCACGATTGATGTTAGGCAAGGGTTCCATCAATAGGAGTTGACTCCGAACAGAAGAATAAGAATCATTAAGGCCTATTAAAAATTCAAGTAAGCAATCTTGTCTTTGAAGATCAGTGTGTTTTGACAAAAGACCACAAGTGCAGGGTGGGAACGAGTTGTATGAGTCGACTTCCTCCCAAAAACCCTTGAGAATAGTATAATAAGATGCCAAAGAAGAGGTTCCTTGACGATGATTAGAAATGCTACGTCGGATCTCAAAAATTCGAGGAGCATTTTTTTGAGAAAAACGATCACAAAGATCATCCCAAACCTCGTGGGAAGTAGAGATGTAGAGAATGCTATTAGCAATATCAGGTGAGAGAGCATTTAGCAACCAAGAAAGGACCATGCTGTTGCATCGTGTCCATGCGTGAAGCTCCAAAGAATTAGCGGTAGGTTTAGGCAAGGAGCCATCGATAAATGCAAGCTTATGTTTGGCCTCAAGAGCCATCCGCATCACACGATTCCAAGTGGGATAATTATCGCCGCGTAAAAGCTGCGTGACGAGTATAGCACCAGGATTATCCGAATGATGTAGAAAATATGGAGAAGAACCATCAAATTTGATGGAAACAACATTATTGGAAGCAACAACAGCTGTAGCAAGAGCATTGATAGATGGATCCATCATTGTAAAGGCAGCGGAAAGAAAACAACAACGTAGGGATCGTTTACTGCTCTTGAAAAAAATAGCTTCACTTGAAAAGGTTTGGATCGTCCTAAACTGATACCATGTTAAGATGATTTTGTGTGGAAGTGATTTTGTATTACCTCTTCATGTGTATATATAATACAATCAAGTAAAGAATAAAATAAAGGTAGTATGTTATACATAAGGAAAGAAATTAGTTGCAACGGTCATATTATCCAAGATCTCCAACGGTCATATTCTCCAAAGATCTCCAACGGTCATATTATGGCTATAACAAAATGAAGGAAGCTTGTTGTAACAAATTTCAATTCATCTAGGGCATGAGTCGGAGGGATTTATGAGGAGTGTAGATTGGAGAGGAATGCAGAGGTCGAATGTTTTGTGGATCTGCAAAGGGCAATTGATACCCTTGAACTTCTCTGGTAGCGGAGCTTCAAAAAATACCTATTCTATTGGCCATACTGGCTGCCACCTCTTTGGTGTGAAAATTAAAGGAAAGCTTTGAGATTTGGAGCAAGAAATCAGTGTGAGTAAAATCCATATCCTCCTTTGAAGTATTTTGTTCCCAACTTTGAAAACAAGAGCAAGCCGTTCTTAGGGAGCCATGGACTCACATTCAGTGCTAGCTTCTTCATTTCTAGCTGATGGGGTATGGACCAGGAAGAGAGGACCCCAATTTGTTGGGTTTCAACTGGTAGAGGGGTTTCCTAGGCTAACTATAGTGCATTGGACATGGTGGGTGCCAAGAAGTGTTTAGGGGAAATTATCTTGCCCACCAACACCTGCTGCCAGTTGAACAGAGAATCAATTTGGATTAGGATGGCGACATCCACACTTAGACCAACGTCGAGAGGCAGCCCTATGCTCAAACAGTCCTAGTATTCTTAAGGTTTCAAGTCCATCGAGACCTACAAAACTGAAAAACGTATAGACAAATAAAGGGTGTTGTAAGGTTTACATGCACTACTCAAGGATACCAAAAAGACCAATGACATAATGGTGAGACAGGGCTGATGAAGTCCACCAAAATCAAAGAGCAAAATAAAAGGTCAAAAGCGATAGCCAACCCCTCATGGGAGGGAAACCCACCAGCGCACACGAAGACAACACACTAGAAACAGCGTCCCTCGTCGGCAAGAAAATCGAAGCAAAGAAACCCTAATAGTAGGGCTGTGGCAATATCCCAATATTCATGGAAAGAAGAAAACCCTAACTCTCAACATCAAAGAGTTGGCTTGTTGGCACTGTCCAACATCTCTTAGTGAAGAGGTTAGAGTTTGATTCTCACAGGCGGTATATAAAAGTTACCTTAAGGATGTAGTCGAGGTGCACATAAGCTAGCCTAGATGAACCTCATATCCAAAAAAAAAAAACAAAATAAAATATCAAAAGTGACAGCCAACCCCTCATGGGTGGGAAAGCCCACTAGGGCACAAGAAAACAATACACTAGAAACAGTGTCGCTCATCTGCAAGACAATTAGAGCAAAGAAACCTTAGCAGTAGGGCTTGGTGGATATCCCGATGTTCATGGGATGAAGAAAAGCCTATCTCTCACCATCAAGGAGTTGGTTCACTGGCAATATCCAACATCTGTTAGTGGAAAGGTTAGAGTTCAATTCTCTGGTGGTATATTCAAATTATATACAAAAGCTACTCTGGGGATGTAGTTGAGGCGCACGTAAGCTGGCCCGAACATTACAACCAAAAGAACAATTAACAATGTCTATACATCTTAAGGGTGTCAATAGGCCCTACCCAACCCTGCCATGGTCTAAGAACTCTAAATCTATTCTTAGCCCAACCCACCTTGATTTACCCTAATAGGGTTGGGTTAACCCTTGGTTTAACCTAAGCCAGCCTTGATTTTTTACCCTAAACACAAAACAAAATGCATGGGTTAGTGGCACCAAGGAGATTTGAGCTCTTAACCTCTTAGTTATTGAATTGTTAGTATTAGCCAATTGAGATAGTTAGATAAATACTTAGGCTATCTTTGGCATGATTTTCATTTTTTATTTTCACCTACTTTTCAAATATCAGTACTAAAACTCATTTTGGGATCAAAATATAAAAAATCATTTGGTAGCTAATTTTTAAAATAGTTCTTTCACGGAAAATACGTTTGGCATTACTTTTCTACAAAAACTTTTAAAATTTTAATAAAGTTTTAAAACTTCTATTGGAAAAAAACATATATTAATCCTCTCCTACCATCAATTGTAAGTCATTCATAACAGTCTTTCATAAATTTAATACCAATCAATACATAAAACTCTAAACTTATAGGTCCATCAATCATATGTCATACTGAGTAATAGTAAGAAAATAGTTAATACATAACCAAAACATTTAAACTGATCATCAGTCCTCATAGGCTTCCTTGATTTGGTTTGCAATTTGTCTTCGATATGCTTCCCATTATTGTTGTTGCATATCACCAATCACATTTGCAATGTTCATGAGCTCGTCATCATCAATGTCGGTATCATCATCTTTATCATCCAACTCTCTAGTATCTGCTTTTTCAAAAAGCCAATCCGACACCTCTGGCTTTCTGATAAATGTAATAGACGACTAACCTGCTTGAACTTTGATCTTTGTGAAAATATTCAGTGTTTCTATCTCCTTATATAAAATTAGATCTTGAATTTTGCCTCTGAAACATCACCTTAGATTTAAAAATCCATCCAATTTGTTATAGGCTTAAGCCATATCTCAGAAGATTTATGCCATATCTCAGAAGATTTATCTCTCCTCTTCAAGGAGCCTTTGTTCTTCGAAACTGACAAATCATGGACAATCTTTCAATTGCCCGTGAGATTTTTTATTACTTAAAATGGAAGACAAAAGGAAAAATTGGATATTTTTCCATTAGCATAGATTTATCTAAAGCCTATGATAGGCTTGAATGGAATTTCCTTCTTTCCAATTTTAGGTATTGAGTTTTAATGATCACTGGGTTAAATTAAATCAAACTCTCTTAACTTTATCATCTTTTAAGGTGAGTTGAGGGGATCTCCCTTTAGGTGTCTTTCCCCTTCTAGGGGCCTCAGACAAGGCTGGCTGCCTAGCCCTTATTTTTTTCATTGTGTAATCGAAGTATTATCTTGGCTTCTTGGGGCTTACCATGAGCTCAAAGTTTTCAGAGGTAGTAATATTGCTCGTAAGACCCCTGAGATCACTTGTCATTTTTTTCTTTCAAACGATGTCTTTATATTCTGTAGAGTTGTAGATGAAAATGTACTCTCCATCAAGGATGCCTTAGACTTGTTCTCGGATCTCTCAGGCCAGGAGATTAATTTTCAAATTTGTGGTCTATGTGTCCTTAGTAACATCAGGTCCTCTATATCAAACAAACTTGGCATCCCTCTAATGGCCTCTTCTAGTAGGTAACTGGGGACTAACCTTTTTTTCTTCCTCTTCCAGAATTGGAGATTTTGAATTTTTAATTGACAGAGGTCAGAGTGGCTTCTAAGCTGGAGCACTGGAAGATCAATACTCTGAGTTTTTCTGTGTTAGAGTGTAGCACATGTGTATGGTTAAAGTGTAGCACGTGTATTGTCTTTCATATATTGTACTGCTGTCATATTCTATAAATATAAGATTGTGATCTCAAATGAGATCAAGGATTTCAATCATTCAACATGGTATCATCACAGAAGGTTCGTTTCTGCGGTCTTTAAATCCCTGCTATCCTGCGCTCTTTCTCTCTCTCTTATCTTCTTGATTCTTGACTCGATTCTTTGGTCTTTCTTAACCTAAATGGCCTCTGATTCGGTTACATCTGCTTCTGCTCCATCCATGGCTGCTCCATCCATGGCGTTTCCATCTGGTTTGTCTTCTCCATCAACGAGTTTTCCCAATATTCACCATTTTCTTTCAATTCGGTTAACTCCTGAGAACTATCTCATATGACAGCAGTACAATATATGAAAGACAATACACGTGCTACACTTTAACCATACACATGTGCTACACTCTAACATTGTTGAATGACTGAAATCCTTGATCTCATTTGAGATCACAATCTTATATTTATAGAATATGACAGCAGTACAATATATGAAAGACAATACACGTGCTACACTTTAACCATACACATGTGCTACACTCTAACACCCTCCCGCAAAGTCAAAGGTCCCTCAAGAACCTTGAGTTTGGAGCGTAGAACACCAAAATGAGCGGAGGAGAGAGCTTTAGTGAGAATATCAGCAAGTTGATCATTTGTAGAGACATAGCGAACACACAGATCATGTTTAGCAACCTTATCACGAACAAAGTGAAAATCAACCTCAATGTGCTTCGTTCGAGCATGAAAAATAGGGTTTGCCGTCAAATAGAGTGCACCAATATTATCACACCATAAGACCGGAGGAGAGACTTGGGAGATCCGCAATTCCCCGAGAAGAGACTGAATCCAGGTAAGCTCAGTAGTGGCGAGGGCTAAAGCACGATATTCATTCTCAGTGCTAGAACGAGCAACAGTAGACTGTTTCTTGGATTGCCAAGAAATAAGATAACCACTCTGCGATTTTCGATCAACAGGGCAACCAGCCCAATCAGCATCAGAGTAGGCCTCTAAAGAAGTAGAAGAAGATGGCGTGAGATGAAGACCAAACAACAAAGTACCCTTCAAATAACGCAACAATCTTTTAAGAGCTACCCAATGAACCTCTTGAGGAGAGGCCAAAAATTGACAGAGCTTATTCACCGAATAGGATAAGTCAGGTCGAGTGAGAGTAATATATTGAAGACCACCAACCAAACTCCGATATAGTGTGGGATCAGCCATTGGGCTAGTAGATATATCTGAGAAGTGAAGAGAGGAAGACATAGGAGTGGAAATAGGCTTCGCATCCAATAAGCCAACTCGGTTCAAAAGTGTAGTAATATATTTTTGTTGAGATAAGAGAATCCCATTTTTGAGAGGAATGAGCTCAACACCCAAAAATTACCGAGCGGGACCTAAGTCTTTGAGAGCAAACTCAGATGCCAAAGTGGATAGGAAAGCATCAATAGTATGTGAAGAGGGCCCAGTAATGAGTATATCATCAACGTAAACAAGAACATACAAAGTTGTTGTAGGGTGATGCCGAATGAATAATGAGGAATCTGTTTTAGAACCATCAAATCCATGTTGTAGAAGAGAAGTACTAAGACGTTGAAACCATGCCCTTGGTGCCTGTTTGAGGCCATAAAGTGATTTCTGCAGTTTGCAAACATAAGAAGGATGTCGAGAGTCCACATACCCTGGCGGTTGGTGCATATAAATTTCTTCAGTTAGGTTACCATTGACAAAAGCATTGTTGACATCAAGCTGACGAATAGGCCATTTGGAAGAGACAGCCAAGGCAAGAATAATGTGAATGGTAGTGGGTTTGACCACAGGACTGAAAGTCTCGTCATAATCCAACCCGTATTCTTGTGTATATCCTTTAGCTACTAGACGAGCCTTGTGACGTTCTATGGTCCCATTAGCCTTACGTTTAACACGATAAAGCCACTTACATCCTATTAATCGACGATCCAATGGTGGAGGGGTAAGAACCCAAGTATGATTGGATAAAAGAGCATTAAACTCAAGATCCATGGCAGTACGCCAGATAAGTGATTTAGATGCTTGACTATAACAAGTTGGTTCATCCTCAGATGAGAGATGAGTAAGAAGAGCAAGAGGAATAGGATATCGAGAAGCATAGTAACTTTTAGGTACTTTGGGAATGCGGGTCCCATCCATAGAACGAGTTACCATAGGATGTTTTGATGACACAGTAGGATGTGAACTGGCAGCAACCTTATTAATGGAAACAGTCTCTGATAAATGTTTATCAACAGTCCCTGTTTTAGTTACATCAATATGATCAAAAGAAGAGGGCCCATTAACAAAATCAGTAGAATGTCCAGCAAGCCCAACATGTAAAACTTCATTAGTAGGCCCATATGTGAACTGAGTGTTGTCTGCAGATGTATTCAGCTGAGATGGAGCAGCAGCAATATGACCACCATTCAAAAAGGTATTAGATCCATTTGAAGAAACTAAAAAAGGATCACATGTAGAAACAACAACTGCAGAATTTTCAGCCAAATGACCCGAATCAGCTGCAGAAGTGGTAGGAACAGCAGTATCTGAAGAATCCTTTGTAGGAACAACAACTTCATAATTTGCAGGCAGAGAATCCAAAGCAACATCATAATTTTCGGGAACATCAACTGCTGAAAGTTCATTCATACAGGCTGAAGCAGAAAGTGAGGAGTCTTCGGGCAGTAGACTAGAAGCATGAACAGCAACCTTTGAGACTTCACCCAAAGAATGTGAGTCAATAGCTGCTGATTTGTCTTGCATAACAGTGGGGGCAGGAGCCGATGCTTCAGAAATATCGTGCAGTATATGTGGTGTATTATGAGGATTCCCATGTGACGAATGAACAGCAGAGGAGCAAGGATGAGAAACTGGGTTTAAAACCATATGTGCAGGTAAAGAAGGACAAGAAACACATGAAGGAGATTGTGATAAAGAAGAAGTGGAAACAGAAGAATGCATTGAATGAAATGGAAAAGAAGATTCATCAAAGACAACATGACGAGAAATGACAATCTTTCCAGTAGATAAAGACAAACATTTATACCCATGATGTTTAGGATTGTAGCCTAGAAAGACAGATGCAGAAGACCTAAAATCAAGTTTGTGTTTATGAAAAGGCCTTAAGAAGGGAAAGCAACGACATCCAAACACTTTAAGAAAGGTATAATCAGGATGTCGATTAAAAAGTTTATGAAAAGGAGTGTCAAAATTTAAAGCAGTTGTAGGCAGGTGATTAATAATGAAAGTGGCAGTAGAAAAAGCCTCAGACCAGAATTTCAATGGCAAAGCAGAATGAGCAAGCAAAGAAAGACCCATTTCAACAATATGACGATGTTTACGTTCGACACGACCATTTTGTTCAGATGTATGAGGACATGACAAACGATGTATAATGCCACAAGACTGTAGAAAAGTAGTGAAGCTCCTAAATTCCCCACCCCAGTCAGATTGAAAATTTTTAAGAGAGCAAGAAAATTGGTTTTCAGCAAGAGCTTTAAAGATTTGAAAAACCTGAAGAGCATCAGACTTTTTAGCAATGGTGTAAAGCCATGTGAATCTGGTAAAATCATCCACAAATGAAATATAATAACGATGACCTTCAGTAGAGAGAACAGAGGAAGGCCCCCACAAGTCAGAGTAAACTAATTGTAGAGGAGCAGTAGTAGTAGTGGAGCAAGAATGAAAAGGTAAGCGGTGTGACTTACCTAGTTGACAAGCAGAGCAAACAGAAGAAATGCGAGAACCAGAAGATGGTAGATGAAATTGATTTATTAAATGAGTTACAGTGGGAAAACTAGCATGGCCTAAACGAAAATGCCAAACATCAGAAGAAACACAGAGACTAGAAAGAGCTGTAACAGAATTAGCATGCAACATCACTGGGAGTTTATAAATGCCATTATTAGCAGGACCTCTAAGAAGGGCCAGGCCCGAGCACCGATCCTTAACAACAAAACCACATGCACCAAATTCAATCACAACATCATTATCACAAGCAAACCGATGTACAGACAACAAGTTATGAGCAGCAGTAGGTACATGAAGAACATTATCAAGGTGAAAACTATGATCATTAACTGAGAATGATGAAGAGCCAGTATGAGAGATGGACAGACCTGAATCATCACCAAGACGAACAGAATCAGGTCCAAGATATTCTGCCAGAGACCTGAGAGCACCCAACTCAGAAGTGATGTGATGAGAAGCACCCGAATCAGGTATCCAATTCATAACACCATGATTTGCAGTAGCAAGATTAGCTTGAGGAGAGTTCCAAGATGAAGTAGAACCCAAAGAAGATCTCGAAGCATAGCGTTGAAGATGAAAGCAAGATCTTGCATTATGACCGGGACGATCGCAGATCTGACAGAACAGGGAAGAACCAGAACGACCTCCATGACGCCCTCCAGGGGACACAAAACGACCACCAAAACGACCATTAGAAAATCGAGAGTTGAAGGAACGCGAAGCAAAACCATCGCGAGATAGACGAGAAGCAGAGGTGGTCGCCACTTGAGCAGTAACATTTGTAAGATCTTGCAAAACAGAGGACAAGCGCATCTCTTCACAATATAGAAGACCATACAGATCAGACATCTTGATCGGAGTGTCACGAGTAGTGACAGAAGTGACGAACGCCTGATACTCAGAGCTCAAACCACCAAGAATGAACAACACCAGATCTGACTCGAAAACCGGCTGTGATGCGAGAGCAAGAGCATCAGAAATCTTCTTGAGTTTTAGCAAATAATCAGCCATGGAATCAGAACCCTTTTTAACATGATGTAGTTGCATACGTAGCTGCATAACTCTCGCCTGAGAAGACGAAGCAAACGCTGATGACAACGCAGCCCAGACCTCAGCAGCAGTGTTAAGACCGACGACTTGCGAGTGAACAGGTTCCGTGAGGCTCGACAGAATCCAACTAAGAAGAAGTTGATTGGTACTGCCAAGTGAGGAACTCAGGATTTTCAAGTGGTGAAGCCGAATCAAGATTCAAAATCAGTGAAGGTTTAGGTTTAGTACCATCAATCAAACCCATCATACCAGAACATCGAAGCAGAGGGAGAAATTGACTCTGCCATACGAGATAGTTCTCAGGAGTTAACCGAATTTAAAGAAAATGGTGAATATTGGGAAAACTCGTTGATGGAGAAGACAAACCAGATGGAAACGCCATGGATGGAGCAGCCATGGATGGAGCAGAAGCAGATGTAACCGAATCAGAGGCCATTTAGGTTAAGAAAGCCCAAAGAATCGAGTCAAGAATCAAGAAGATAAGAGAGAGAGAGAAAGAGCGCAGGATAGCAGGGGATTTAAAGACCGCAGAACGAACCTTCTGTGATGATACCAACTTGTTATAGTCAAGCATCTAAATCACTTATCTCGCGTACTGCCATGGATACTGAGTTTAATGCTCTTTTATCCAATCATACTTGGGTTCTTACCCCTCCACCATTGGATCGTCGATTAATAGGATGTAAGTGGCTTTATCGTGTTAAACGTAAGGCTAATGGGACCATAGAACGTCACAAGGCTCGTCTAGTAGCTAAAGGATATACACAAGAATACGGGTTGGATTATGACGAGACTTTCAGTCCTGTGGTCAAACCCACTACCATTCGCATTATTCTTGCCTTGGCTGTCTCTTCCAAATGGCCTATTCGTCAGCTTGATGTCAACAATGCTTTTGTCAATGGTAACCTAACTGAAGAAATTTATATGCACCAACCGCCAAGGTATGTGGACTCTCGACATCCTTCTTATGTTTGCAAACTGCAGAAATCACTTTATGGCCTCAAACAGGCATCAAGGGCATGGTTTCAACGTCTTAGTACTTTTCTTCTACAACATGGATTTGATGGTTCTAAAACAGATTCCTCATTATTCATTCGGCATCACCCTACAACAACTTTGTATGTTCTTGTTTACGTTGATGATATACTCATTACTGAGCTTACCTGGATCCAGTCTCTTCTCGGGGAATTGCGGATCTCCCAAGTCTCTCCTCCGGTCTTATGGTGTGATAATATTGGTGCACTCTATTTGACGGCAAACCCTATTTTTCATGCTCGAACGAAGCACATTGAGGTTGATTTTCACTTTGTTCGTGATAAGGTTGCTAAACATGATCTGTGTGTTCGCTATGTCTCTACAAATGATCAACTTGCTGATATTCTCACTAAAGCTCTCTCCTCCGCTCATTTTGGTGTTCTACGCTCCAAACTCAAGGTTCTTGAGGGACCTTTGACTTTGCGGGAGGGTGTTAGAGTGTAGCACATGTGTATGGTTAAAGTGTAGCACGTGTATTGTCTTTCATATATTGTACTGCTGTCATATTCTATAAATATAAGATTGTGATCTCAAATGAGATCAAGGATTTCAGTCATTCAACATTCTGGAAGGAGAGTTTTGGTGAAGTCCGCACTTGCAGCCATACCATCCTTTTAATTGAATCTTTTGAAGGTACCCAAGCAAGTGACATAAAAAACTGACTTTGTTATCAGCGAATTCTGGAATGGGAATTCTGGCAAGTCCACTAATCACTCTTTAATTAATCGGGACAAAGTTTGTTTACCTGTATCTCAGGGTGGCTTGATTTTTAGGAAAACTAGTGTTCACAATGATGCTTTATTAGCCAAACAAGCTTGGAGACTCATCTAAGAACCGGAGGCTCTCTGGGTTCGAGCACTTAAAGTGAAATGTTCCCCCCCAAAAAAAAAAAACCTCCACCCCTTCCCCCCCCCCCCCCCACCTTACTTGAAGTATTCGCAGCGGAAGTCTAGATCCACGTTCTCATTCCACCACCAAAGATTTACCGGTGAGATTCCACAATCACTGGGAAAGGGAATAATATCCACAACCCAAATGTCGTGGATTAATGGAATGAAGATCAAAAACTAGGAAAGAAAAATTTCTAAGCCTGCGATTCTAAGAGAGAGGGAGAGAGAGATGGAGCCGCCGTTTCTCAGAGATTTGCTCATGCGAATGAATCACTCAGTTACTTACTCACTAATGCGGTGGTTACCAAAATATATAACCCTATTTTGTAACCGCCCTAATAGTGAGTTTCCAATATTGCCCTTGGGCATTTAATTTATTAATCAAATTAATAAATTCCAACAGCTCCCACTTGCACAAGGGCAAGTGTTAATCTTTCAATGTGTCCTGCAGACACACTTGTATATCCCGATATACACATTCAATCTCTCTCGCTATGTATCCCGGATACATAGACCTCTTGTGTCCCGGACACACATGCATATCCCGGATATACATATATATTGATCTCTTCACTATGTATCCCAGATACATAGACCACCCGTGTCCCGTACACTAATATCCACAAGTCATACCGGCAAAATGGGTTGTGCGACCGGTGATATACCCGCACGCGTGAGCCCCAAACTAGAAACCTTCCTGAAGGCCGTAATGGCACATCACTCATAGAAACAAATCAAATAAGCATTAGTATAACACAGTGTCCTAGGTTTATTCAAACTCACCAGACTAAAGGTATCTCGATCCCTCTGAGAGATCACCTTCTTGTCCTTAAAATGTTCACTACTGTAACACATACAGTTGGCGCCAGCAAACACTTTTTAGGGTGCAATTGAATCAAACCTTTCCTTTCGCCCCAGACCATCACTACACTTAGGATTGACTCCTTTCTTGGTAGTGCCCCTTTAGGTCGAATCAATCATGACCATAGGTAACACCCCAAAGTAGCTACATCAACCCTTCGTTTCATAATGTCGTCGAAAGTCACTAAGAACACTAATGGACCATAAGGTCCAGGACTCACACAATGAGAGGAGCAGGGATCCATCCTCTTATTTCCAATGATCGCTAAGCACACATAGTATGATATATGTGCTATGGTGGAGCATTCTATATACAATAGAACGTATGTCCATCTCAACACCATACAGGTCTTAGTCTAGTCGCAACCTCTTGCGCCTAACCCGAGTTTCTTTATTGTCGCCACCCTAGCGCCACATAAAGTACTCGCACCTGGCTCCTATAGGCAACATGAATAGTGGGAACATTCATGTCGATTCTCTTTATAATAGAGAAACTCATCTTGATTCCAAATCAAGGCGACATCATGATTATGAATTGACCTACACAAAGTCATTCACAATCTGTCTCATCTCCGCTCGCCTCCAAGGCGCCAGAGGCGAATGCTCGTGTGAGTGAGGCATTCTCTTGCCTATTGACATATCTTGTTTTATGCTAGCAAAACACAATCACACAGTAAAGTGAATAAAAAAAATGCTGGAATGAACTCATATTACTCATTAATAAGAAAGTCTCAGTACAAAAATAAGTCACAATCTACGCAAGCCCAAGGATTTTACATGAGAAATAAAAACATCCTTGGCTATAGGTTTGGTAAGAGGGTCAGCTACCATCAAACTAGTAGATATGTGCTTAAGTACAACTTTCTTTCTTGATGTAATGTCTCTAACAAAGTGATATCTCAACTGTATATGTTTGGTCTTCCCATGATACTTGGGGTCCTTGACATAGCTAAGAGTCGCCGTACTATCACAAAGAGACAAGGACAGCCTCTTTGGATGTCATCACAATCCCAAGATGTCAAAGGAATCTTCTCAACCAAACAGCCTCTTGAACCGCAGCTGAGCATGCCACATACTCGCTTCCATGGTCGAGAGGGATATACAAGCCTCGCTTCTTGCTACACCATGAAATGGCCCCGCCATTCAGCAAGAAAGCATATCCAGAGGTTGATTTGCGCTCATCGATGTCTCCAGCCCAGTCGGCATCACTATAGCCAACTAACCGCAAATCCGATCCTTGGTAACACAACATGTAGTTACTCGTTCCTCCGAGATATCTCAATATCCTCTTGACTCGCTTTCCAGTGCTCTATGCCCGGGTTTGATTGGTACCGACTAACCAAACCCATCGCATAACAAATATCCGGCCTAGTACACATCATAGCGTACATAAGGCTACCCATTGCAATGGAATATGGAACTCTTTCCATCTTGGTTTTCTCCTCTGGAGTCTTAGGACCCATATCAAGGCTCAAATGCAAACCCTTCTCCACCGGAGTATCAATTGGTTTGCGTCTTGCATCTGGTATCTCGTCAAGACATTGTCAATATAGGTCTCTTGAGATAAACCCAAGTAATCTCTTTTGCCTATTTCTCGACAATCTTGACACCAAGCACATAGCTTGCTTCACCCATGTCCTTCATATCAAATACGGAGGACAACCATTTCTTAATGGTTTCCAATAGCTCCTTGCTATTGCTAGCCATAAGTATGTCATCTACGTACGGTGTCGAATGACATAATTATTATCGATCTCTTGGTGTAAACACAAGTGGTCTTCCTCAAGCATGGAAAAACCATTTTCCATCATAGCTTGGTGGAAGCGCACATTCCACTGTCTAGATGCTTGCTTTAAGCCATATATGGACTTCTTAAGCTTCCACACTTTGCGCTCAAGTCCATGTGCTTCAAAGCCTTGAGGTTGATCCATATAGATCTCTTCCTCAAGTTCTCCATTGAGAAAAGCAGTTTTTACATCCATCCGATAAAGCTCTAAGTCCAACCGAGCAACAATGGCTAGTATGAGGCGAATTGAGGCAAACCTAACCCACAGGGAAAAAGTTTCCTCATAATCAACGCCCTCTTGTTGGGTGTAGCCCTTAGCCACTAAACGAGCCTTGAATCTCTCAATAGATCCATCCGCCTTTCTTTTGATCTTGAGAACCCACTTGTTCCCAATCGCCTTTCGGCCCGGCGGCAAGTCAACCAAGTCCCGGACATGATTAACTTTCATCGACTCCAACTCTTCCTTTATTGCTTTTAACCATTCCTTTGAGCTTGACCCCGCAAGAGCTTCCCGCACGCTCTTTGGTTCATGCTCATCGACTGAAATCATCTCACGCCGATCTCTTCAGGAGTTACCATGTAGGCTTCATCCTCTATGTTGAAACGTCGACGAGGAACTAGCCCATGCCCACTACGGCGCAAGTGCATGTCGGATTGCTCACCGTCTAAGGTAGCTATCACATCTGCACTCCCACTCCCACTAGGATCTTCCGGATGAACCTCAGGGTTCATTATCCGTAATCTGAATCCTCGGAGTGACAAGACCACTATCTTGTATCTCAAAGAATTCCGATGATTCTTTGTTAACTCCCGAAAGAGATGGAAAATCATTCTCCAAGAATGTTGCATCCCTAGACTCAAGTTCCGTTCTCCTCTCACTCTCATCTAGTCCAATGAAGACATGGCCCTTTGAGGGTTTGGAATATCTCACAAAGATACACTTTCTTCCTCCGGGTCCAAGCTTTCCATATTGGTGAGAAGTAGAGTGAACATATGCTGCACATCCCCATGCGCGCAAGTAACTCAAATCTGGCTTCCTTCCGGTCCACAACTCATATGGTGTGGAAGGAACCGATTTGGTTGGAACTCGTTGAGGATATAGGCCGCATCAAGCAAAGCATCTCCCCAATAAGAGATGGGTAGATTTGCCTGCGCCATCATGGATCTCACCATGTCTAGCAAGGTTCTATTCCTCCTCTCAAAGAACCCCATTTTGTTGTGGAGTCCCCGGAATAATAAGTTGTCTAGATATCCCCTTTTCATCACATAACCCTTTGAACATATCGGAGAGATACTCTCTACCTCTATCCGTTCTAAGAGTTTTAATCCTTTTATCTAATCGATTCTCAACCAAGCTCATGAATTTCTTAAAACATTCCGGAGCTTCCGACTTATGAGAAATTAGATAAATGTGACCATACCTTGTATAGTCATCTATGAATGTGATGAAATATGACTGTCCTTTTCTAGTATGCACATTCATGGGTCCACACACATCCGAATGGATAAGTTCTAAAGGAAGAGAGGCTCTCAAAGCCTTTTTAAATGGTTTTCTAGTTGCTTTTCCCCGCTAGACATGACTCACAAAGTTGGCATTTCGGATAGTGAACCTTGGCCTAAGAGACCTTCTCTTGCCAACTTGTTCATCCTATCTAAGCCAATATGTCCTAGTCTAGCATGCCACAAATTAGAATCAATACACACAGTATTTTGGGAAACAAAAGCACTACTAGAATTAAATGAATAATCAATTGTATCCAATACAATGAAACCATTATCAAGAAAACCATAACCATAAACTGTATCACCCAGATACAAAACCAAAGAATTGTTTTCAAATACAACTCTAAAACCATGTCTTAAAAGATAAATAACCGTAAACAAGATTTCGCCGAATGTCCGGAGCATACAACACATCATGGAGTAACAATGTCCGGCCACCTCGCAAAACTAATTTGCATGTGCCTATGCCATGAACCTCCACGCTTGAGCTGTTCCCCATAGTTATTCTTTTGCTTCCTCTTGGAATACAACGGTATTCCACAAAGCTCGAGCGTTCCCTTGTTATGTGTTCTGTCGCACCTGAATCAACAATCCACAAAGGATTTAGTTCAGCAAGCATAGTAGAACTTGTTACATAACAAGATGAGGTATAACACACAAGACATAGCTCTTGCTCGGTGCAATCACGAGCAAAATGACCAAAGCTTTCGGCACTTGAAGCAAATCAAAGCTGATTTCTTCTTGCCAAGCACTAGTCCCCCTTGAACGCTTGGGCCCACTCTTGTTTTTGTTCCCACCCCGGTTACTTTGCTTGGACCGCTGAGGTTGAGCTTTCTCTCTCTTGCGCTTGAAGCCTGTACCCTTACTAGTGCTAGCTTCAGCAGCAAATACATCAGTTTGAGGGGTATCGGCCAACATCCGATCCTCATCAAGCTCAAGGTGCTTGGCAGCTTGATCGAAAGTCTTGACCTCATCAGGCATGAGTCAAGAAGATCTTCATATGCTCCCAAGTCTTAGGCAATGACTCGATGATCGCGGAGACTTGCTCCTCATCGGTCTTTCGGCGCCCACATGCGCTCAACTCACCAATCATGTTAGACATGATGGTTATATGATGCCTCATGGTGTGACCCTGGCACATCTTATAACCGTCAAAAGTGAGTCCGAGCTGGCGGCCTATTGTGGTGGATGTCCCTCCATACTGGAACTTCACAGCCTCCCACAAAGACTTTGCAGTCCTATGCTTCTCATAACGAAGCATCAGGTCATCCCTCATGGAGCTCGGGATTGTAATCCCGGCTACCCGGTCTTTCCTCTTCCAAGCATTGTATGTATCAAGGTCCCTCGCGATCTTTGTGCGGTGGTACCTTCCTCGGGTGGGTTCATGGTCTAGTTTATGGTCTCCAAGCATATCCTGCTCTTCCGAGAGATATTGCACCTTTCGGTGCCGGAGGTCATAATTCCTCTCATTCAGCTTATCTCCTTTAGTGAGGTCAGCAACAATGCTCTTGGTAGCAGCCATTTTTCTAGAGATATTACATACTAGGATGAGTTCAACTATTCTAGCATAAAACACAACTCAAGCAACAACAAATCACACTAGCATAGTCAACCTATGGGATAAGCGTTTAAACCAAAAGAGATGCTAACAAACATTCAATCAAATTCTCATGCAAACCCACATAGACTTATACACTAGTTTCATTATGTGCAAGAAACATGATTGATAGACCCAAAATAAAAAATAGTTTTATTAAAATAAAACATGCAATCATGTTAAAGCTATGAGGTGGTTCACACAGAACACTTCTACCTCATTAGCTCCCACTAGGCCCCAATAGGCCCTCAATGCCCAAACATCACCACGATTGTCGGGCCATTGGTGTCCGATAAGTTAGAAACACATTCTGAATCGGGAGACCAATATCCAAAAAATCCATCTCCCAGCACGGACTCGGGGGCTGCCCGCACGGAATTCCGTCGCCTTTTTTATGCCCAGACGGACGATTGCCGCCCGCCATTGGACGGATCGTGGTCGCCTTTTTATGCCCAGACGGATGACCGTCTGCCCAGACCGAAATTCCGTCTGGCATTCTGTGACCAAACAGATGACCGTCTGCCCAGACGAAAAATCCGTCTGGCATTCTGTGACCAAAAAACAACGTTTTTCTGGATTTTTCATGAACGAAATTTTTCCAAAAAACGGTAAAACACGTTTTTTTTTCACCCAAAAAATCATCCAAAAAATACATGAAAAAATCCAGCATTAATTATTAAACAAAAATAATTATCATCATGGATTATCAATTCATGCAAATCTTTATTAGGGAAATTCACAAGGATCCTCCCACTCGGATCCGAACCCAAAACATAAAGGTTTCCAAAAACCCTATCAATTCTTCCATGGGTTTTGTATTAAACCCTGGATTCTCCGTAAACCCTTGATCCTCCCATTGGATCCATACAATAAAATTAAACAATGGGGAGAAACAAAAAACCGTGGGAACCAATGGCTCTGATGCCAATGTGGGTAATACTCCATATATCAAAAGTAGTTCAATTCAATTAATTGATGGGGGAAAGATTCCTTACCTGGATTCGCTTTCCCTTACTTGAAGTATTCGCAGCGGAAGTCTAGATCCACGTTCTCGTTCCACCACCAAAGATTTACCGGCGAGATTCCACAATCACTGGGAAAGGGAATAATATCCACAACCCAAATGCCGTGGATTAATGGAATGAAGATCAAAAACTATGAAAGAAAAATTTCTAAGCCTGCGATTCTAAGAGAGAGGGAGAGAGAGATGGAGCCGCCGTTTCTCAGAGATTCGCTCGTGCGAATGAATCACTCAGTTACTTACTCACTAATGCGGTGGTTACCAAAATATATAACCCTATTTTGTAACCGCCCTAATAGTGAGTTTCCAATATTGCCCTTGGGCATTTAATTTATTAATCAAATTAATAAATTCCAACATTTCTCATCTGGGGCACCTACTCTCTTGCCTTCGATCCAAAAAAAGATTGGTGACAGTCAAGAAACTTTCTTCTGGACCGATCCTTGGTTAGGGGGTTTATATCGTCCATGCCTTATCTCCGCCTTCCCTAGTGCAGATTCTTGGAATGGTGAGTCTTTGCTTCGCCTAGTGCCCCCCACTTGCCTCAGGAAATTGTCAAGGTGCCTTTACATCAAGGGAATGACTCTTAGCACTTCAACCTCGGTACACCAGGTAAGTTTTCTACTCGATCAATGGCAAAATCCTTAGCCCCAAATTCTGGACTACAATCTGGAGTAACAAGGTGGTGGTTGTTCTTCTAGCACTTGAAGGGCATCCCTAGATACAATGTTCTTTATTGGCGACTGATTAACAATGGTTTCCCTATTGGTGAAACTCCTATGAAATGGTCTATGTATGACCCTTTGTGTGTCTTTTGTAACAAACATAAAGAATTAGTTATGCACCTCTACTTTAATTGTGATTCGAGTAAGAGGATTTGGGCTGCTGGACCTCTTGGGTTATAGTTGGGATTTCAAATATGAAATCCCTCACAAAACCTGACCCGAAAATCTATGTTTTAAGTTCGAAGACCTGAAGTCAAGGTAGAAGACAACTATGGACCATTCCATTTGAACCCATTGGATCTGACCTAAAGCCAATAGAGGTTGATGATGAAGATCCTATTATGAAAACGCTATCTGACTTTGAAAGAAGATGTAACTTGAATGATGATGGACTTGGTAGATGGACTATGAGTACAATAACGACACCCTTGGAAGGTCCTACGTAACTAGGTAAAACTCTTTCTTAAGTTAGAAAAGGACCCAAGTGGAGCTTGTGGCTTTTGGAGACCAAAGACCCTATTTTTCAAAGGGGGCACTTGTTGGTCGATTGCTTTGATTGCCCCAAGTGACCAAGCCAAGCGACCAAGCTAGTCCTTAAGACAGTTTTGGTATTTTTGGAAAATTAGGTTTCTGGAGCTCTATATATACAAACTTTGCTCTAATTCGAACAACTTTGCCTCTAAGCTATTGGAGAACGTGAGAAGAACCCTAGAACTCTCTCTTCAAGGCCAAGAAAGATCCCCAAGCATCTGTGAAAGATTTTTTCGTCAAATCTTCTTCTTCAAGGTTAGTAATAGCTCTCATTCTCTCTAGATCTATTCTCTTTTCTGTTTCTATCCATTATAGTGATAATGAAAAAAGTCTTATGCTATTGTAATGACCTACTTCTTCATCTTCACAGTCTTAGAGTGAATGGGGATTCACTCTATTCTTTTTCTAAGCAACATGGTGTGATTTCGGTGTTAAACCTAGCATGATCTTCATGATCTTATTCTTACTTGAATGATTGGACTTCTAATCTATGTTAGATCTATTCCTAGGTTATTTTATGATCATGATCTACTGTTTTCTTAACGCTAGAGTAAATTCTTAATCACTCTAGTCTATCTGTGAGAATTTGCGGATTGATCCTATTATGTGACTTGTTAGACTTTCATTTCGATGACCTTCTTAGATGCTTGGATCATGATAAATAGTCTCTATATACTATTTCAAAATTTTCCTATTAATTTCGAAGTGTTTGGAACTCAAACGAGGAGTTTCCGATCAAAACTTAGTTTTTCTGTCCGTACACAGTATGTTTGGTCGACTGCCTTGGTCACCCCAAGTGACCAAGGATGTCCTGTGGCAGCAAGTCTCTATTTGACCTTGTTTTGACTCCGATGCTTTAGGATTTGTTCCTTATGATCAATACTTGTTTGTTTAAATTTTCTTTGGTGATTTTGGACTTACTCTTTGACCTCTTTTCTTTGGAGTTTATGAATCGAGTTTAAGGTGAATACGTTCACTCACAATTGACACAATTACATTCTTTATTATGATAGAACTTGTATGCATGTGTTAACTATTGTCTTAGGACTTTTTCTTTATTGTTATACTTCTGTAATTCCAGAATATGTTTCATTATATTAACTTGCATGTTTGTATGAATGTGATTGATTGGAATGGATTGTGATATGCTATATGGAATCATATTGTGATGTGATTGCCTATGTCACACCCCACCCAACCGGATCCGGTCACACCCGAATACCCGTGGGGTGATACACCGCAAGACCTAGGTTCAATGACAAGTCCATACAACACATGATATAGTGTAATTAAATGGACAAGAATAAACCAAGTTCAAATAATAAGTTATCAAATCTGAAATAAAAGAGTTACAATTGTCCAAAACCTTAAGTCAAAAGCTAAACATTAGAGTTCTAAGAAAGAAAGAAAGTCAGCAATGGAAGAAATATTCTAAGGAAAGATCTAATGGAAGGTGACTCCATAAGAGCTATCCTGACACGAACACGAAGCATCATGTGCATCCACATCCTCTTTGATCATACCCTCCTGGTAACCACCCAACAAAGGATCCTTAACGAAAGTGGGGTCCTCATAACCTGTAGAGAAGTCTAAAGAACAAACAAAATAAAGGAATGAGTTCGTAGAACTCAGTGAGGGTAACTAACATCCATGTCATACATTCATCCTGTCACACCCCACCCGCCGATCTCAGTTACCCACCCGACAACCCGTGGGAGCGATCCGTCACAGGATTCATGGTTCTAGTCTATCAATAATAATAAATGCAAGTAAAGACAATCATGAGCAAGAATAGTTCAATACTTAAATAAAAAGGGTTACAGGAGTCCAAATACTCCAATAAAATAGTCAATGAAAGAATAATAATCAAAATATAAATGAATTCAGCGGAAGCAATCAAAAAGAGTTATATGATTTTCTTTCCAGTTTCCTTTTCTAAAGCTAAATAATGTTTTTCATGAATTTCTAGAAATGGGGTCCTCCTGTTCTTCTCCATACGGTGAGCAAACTGTCTGGCAACTTGTCTCCTCCGCCCATCAATGGGTGCTATTAGCGCATTCCATGCAATCGCAAGAGGTCCCGCATAGGATATCTTTATTTCCCATTGTCGGTGCCACATCTTCTTCATACGGGAAGTTTCCTTAATAGGAAACCAATCCATCTTCTTGCGCATTTCCTCCATTTGTACAAGCTAATAAAACATAGAAAAATAAAGGAATGAATTCTGGAGAACTCAATAAGAACAACAATGATTCCCATCCATATGTCAAACCAATCAGAAATGCATAAACGATATGTATGAATGCAAAGTATGAATACTGCTAAGATCTAACCATGCAAGTCTCTAACAGGTGACATGCTTTAAGATATACACCAGCCCTCCTCTGGGTAGGTCTAGTCACTCTGATCCAGCAAGGACTGGTTACCTCTATAGGGATCCTGGGTAAAATGGAAAGTCCACACTGGCTCTCAAACCATGGTTGGGGTTTAAGTCAACACTCTCTCACCACGACAATTGGCATGAGTACTGGCGCATGTCGGGGTTTCTAATCCAATGCAGGTCATAAAGGTAACATACTACATGAAGTCCAGATACATCCCCTATGGCACCAACCAACTCGGTTCAATATCCTTCACCACCTAGGAATGAGAACCCTCACAGACAAGCTACCGCTATTGGACTGCATTCCATAACCCTATGGTCATCCACATATTGTTGGGGTGGAATGCTCTCATGACTCCTCAAGACAGCCGGTCCGTTCCTTGGACATCCATGAGCCCAACCCTAATATATGCAACCCTACCATTTATATGACCAACAGTGGACCAACGTCACATCACTGTCATCACGGGTCATTCGGCTTCAATTCCCCTACCGAAAGGGTAGTAGCATATGGGGTACCTAGCCATGCAACTCTAGACTCTACCTAGGTATGTCATCCAATAGTTATGATAGAGCTAGAGACATCAGCGAGCATGTGTCCCATACCACAGTCCTCTGATATCCCAAGCTAAGATATCCCAATGGAATACCCCTTCCATCAGAACCACAAACCAATCAACATCAACATATCACATTCATGATCAACAAAGTATAAGTAAAGACAGTACAAATAGCAAGCATATCACAAGATCAGCATGCTAAACAAGGTTACATTAGTATATGAAATGAAAGAATAGTAATAACAAACCCTGGACTAGCATGTTTAAGTCATTTCATAAAGATAGGATTGTATGTCCTTACCTGTAATTATGCAGAATTTCCTCTAACTTGCAATCCAGAAACTATGATAAGACTTTTATTTGAAACAAAGAACACCTATATACAGGGTTACAATAAGGTATAAGTCGAATGAATCAAATCGGATCAAAACCAAAAGTCATTTGGTCACTGGAAACCAGCCGGTCGCTTGGGCCGATCGCTTAAGTTGATCGATCGTCACTAGTGACCGCACCAAAAACAGAGAGTTCAAATCCGAAACTCAAGGCTTCGATCATCCGTTTTCAATCCGAATTTTGAATGATCATAGTCTGAATCTCAAATCTAACACTCCTATAACCATAGGTGATACAAAACCTAAACAAAGACATCAAATTGGTTATCCAAAATCCTCCCTCTTTATTAGATCAGCCCTTTTCACGAAAGCAGGGTTTCGTTTTCGGATCTGATCTCACCAGGATCAACAAAAAGGTAGGCAGTGCAATAGAAGGATCAAGAACAACCAAAGAGAAACACTAATCTACCTTTATCATAGCAAGTGGTGAAGTATGAGTGAACAAGGAATCACTTACCTCAACCAGATTAACTATAAAAGATAGTAGAACCTTCTGGGACTCTAACAGCACTTCAGATCTACTTCCAGCACGTCTCCACACCTGTCTAACCTCCAAAAACGGTAATCCCGAATATAATATTCGTAAAATAGACGAGGGTTACTATTTATAGGAGTCAGGGGGCAAAATAGGGCAAAATCCCGCAATCAGGACCAGGCGGTCGCTTGGTTTAATCAACCGCCACTAGCAACCGCCCCCAAATATATTGCTATTCAAGGGTGCTTTGCTTAGGGGGTTGATGTCCAAGGACAACCTAACCCTAATGAAGACATGGGGGAGGTCTTACCTTCAATCCAGACATCTCCAGACATCACTTGCCTTCTAGAAGTCCAACTACCAAGCAAGGCAAGCTCTTCACCAAAAGAATCCAGATCCATGGGTTCAGGGTATGGATCATGGACTTCTATCCGGACACTCCAAAAATTTACCCGGCTAGACCTTCGGGTTCTCGGACCTGCAATACGGATCCCGGGTTAGAAATATGGGGGTTGTTACATCCCTCCCCCCTTAAAAGAAATTTCGTCCCTAAAATTACAACGTACCTGAAGGTCCAAAAAGATGAGGATACTTGGACCGCATCTCAACTTCTTTTTCCCAAGATGCTTCCTCAATAGAATGATTCTTCCATCTGATCTTCACCAAAGGTATAGACTGGTTTCTCAACTGCTTATCCTTCTGATCCAAAATCTCAGCCGGTTCTTCATCATACGTCAAATCCGCACTCAAACCTTCCGGTTCATGCTGGAGCAACTGCTCTGCGCTTGCTAAGCACTGCCTTAGCATTGATACATGGAAGACATCATGCACACCAGCAAGAGATGGAGGTAGAGCTAACCGATAAGCTATTGGTCCAACATTTTCAATAATGTCAAAGGGACCAATATACCTAGGGCTGAGCTTTCCTTTGATATTGAAACGCATGACTCCCTTAATCGACAAAACTTTCAAAAACGCACGCTCACCAACTTGAAACTCAAGATCTGATCTTCTTTTATTCGCATATGACTTCTGTCGAGACTGAGCAGTTTTGATCCTTTCTCTAATCATATCCACCATGATACCGGTGTTTTCAATTAGATCAGGGCCAAGAACACGCCTTTCTCCAACTTCATCCCAATACAGAGGAGTTCTACAAGTCTTTACATACAAAGCTTTAAACGGGGCCATTCCAATAGTAGACTGATAACTGTTATTGTAAGCAAACTCCACCAAGGCTAGGTGGTCATCCCAGTTACCACTCATATCTATGACACACGCTCTAAGCATATCTTCCAAAATTTGTATGGTCCTTTCTGATTGTCCATCGGTCTGAGCATGATGAGCAATACTCAAATTCAGCTGAGTACCCAGAGCTTTCTGCAGACTATTCCAGAAACGTGAAGTAAACCTCGGGTCTCTATCTGACACAATGCTAACACGAACACCATGCAGTCTCAACACATTATCAACATAAAGTCGGGCCAACTTGTCCATAGTATAGGTGATCTTCATCAGAATGAAGTGTACCGATTTGGTTAGTCGGTCCACTACCACCCACACTGAGTCATTCCCTTTGCTAGTTCGGGTAGACCTATGAAAAAATCCATAGCAATGTCCTCCCACTTCCAACTAGGTATTGGAAGAGGATGCAGAAGGCCGACGAAGGCTGCCCGGACAACTTTCACAGTTTGACAAGTTCCACACTTAGCAATGAAGTCTTCCACATCATTCTTCATGCCGACCACCAAAAATACCCTTTCAAATCATCGTACATCTTCACACTTCCGGGATGAATAGTAAAGATGGACTGATGAGCATCAGTCAAGATTTCTTTTTTGAGGTCTTCTACAGCAGGAACACAAACTCTTTCTCTAAAAACAAGAGCACATGTGGCTGGGGTATAAGTCACCACTCTCTCACATCACCATTTGGCATGAGAACTGGCACATGCCAACCACCTAGAGTCATCGTATCCTATAGTACCAACCAACTCGGACTACGTTGACCCTTAACCCTATGATCATCCATATATAATGGACATGATGCTCTCCATGTTTTCTCACGGGTTGGTTACCGGTCTTGAGCGTCCATGAGCCCTTATCTACTATATGCAACCCTACCATCTCATGATAGCAGTGGGCCTACTTGATGCTCACAAGACCCAGCCACTAACATCACTTAACCGGTTTCAATACCCCTACCGGAAGGGTAGTAGTACTCAAAGGGATTCCTAGCCCAACACTTCTAGACACCTATCAATCATGCATTTAGGTTTAATGCCACCACATAAGGTTACTAGGGTAATGGGCGAACCCACAACCCTAGTAGAAAAATACAAGGTAAAGAGAATAATATCATTCAACCTTTTTCATCTCCTACTTTATCATACCACTTTCATAACAATAATAAATGATTCAAATGTAAAGAGCAATATCAAAACAAATAGTTTCATCTTCCTTTCGCGCAAAGTCACACACAAGCACATCATGAAAATATAGAAATTACGATAGTTTATATTAACAAAAGAAATTGAAATAGCAACAATTAATTAAGTATAACATGGTTAGTTGTTCCTCACCTTTTACTTTGATCCTTTCTCCACAGTCCCAAAATTCAGTCCCACAAGTTGGTGACTAAAAGATAAATAAACCTATTCATGCAAGAGGATTAATAATCATTAATTAGAGCCAATTTGTGTTTCAAAAGATATCTCAAAATCTTCCCACGAAAACACAATTCTTACCACTAGGTTAAAACTTAAAATGGGTAGTTCTCAACCTCACCAGTGAATGGTCTCTATTTCGTCACCAATTCAAAGTCGAATAGAACCAAACTTTGGGAAAGTCTAATTGGCAGTAAAAGGATCCTACGGGTACCTTCAATTTGATCTAATTCGATCTATATTAAAAAGGCCCAAATTGGCTCTCCCAAATCGCCCGCGGACGTCTCAGAGAGTCAAAAACGAAATCTCGCAAGGATTCGCACCATTATCTCTTATACTAGAAAGGAATAATAAAAACAAGAATTGAAGAGGATTCAAGATACCTAACACTCTTCCTTTTCAAGATCTAACAATTAGAGATAAGAGAAAATCCTACAAAATTGTGTTCAAAGAGGAGGGTTTAAGAATTCTAACCTTTCTTAACGTTCTCGCAAAGATCTGAGTTGCAGAGCACCTTCAATTAGATGGGATCTACTCTTCTCCTTGGTTTCTCCTCTTCCCAAAGCCTCCGCCTCATTCTAGCATCAAAAAATGCATTTAGAGATGAGTTAAAACCTAAAATAGGGTTTAAAAACCTAAAATCCCGATTATGCTCCGAAGCTAGAAAATGGATGGGGGGTTGGGGCTATTGACTGGTCCAACTGACCAGTCCTTGGTCGGACCACATACCGAACTCCGATTTTGGTGATTTTTGGTTTGATGGAAAGGTCTTTCAACGATCTTCGTTTGAATACCTTAATCTCGTCAATCGGACTCTCCATCGCCAATCTACGGACATTCTAAAATCACCCTTTTTACACCTTCGTGATTGATCTTCTCTCTTCTCTTAAACTCTAGGAGAGTTGTCATCACAAGGTCCATCCACCAACATTGGGTCCATTCCGAACCTTCAAGCTCGACTTTGAATGGCCCATAGTTGTCGCCGACTCGAGGCCTGGGTTCGTGGTCTTGAAATCACGGGTTAAATGGGTAGAAATCTGAGGGATTTCACAGCCTAGGTTGTAGTTGTGGAATGGGAAATGCCCTTTTGGTATTTCTGTCTTGGGACATCAATGAAAGTGGTATGAAACGCTTTCCTATGTTGCCCCTTGGCACTTTTCGCAATTACTGGATTTTTTTCATACCTAGGACATTGTCTAGATGAGTTTGGCTAGGAAACCTCGTCATATCTCACCCTATCGACAAGGGTATTGAGGTCGAGTGACCCGTGGCAGCAATGGGGATTATGGGCGCTCAAGACCGGTATCTGATCCATAAGAAAGCATAATCACATTGTGGGGGTCATTCATTGGTAGGGTCACCCATAATAAACCTTGGTTCATGGGCGCTTAAGACCGCTAGACAACCTATTAGAGGACATGAGAGCTACCCGTTTATTATATGTGGATGACCAATAAGGTTAAGAGTCCATAGTCCGAGTTGATTGGTGCCATAGGATACAATGACTCTAGGGAGGGAGATACTAGAACGGACTGCCTAAGCATGGAAGGGAGGTAAAGATACCGGAACGGACTGTCTAGGGCACGGAAGAGAAGTATCCGACTTTGAGATTGATATGACTCAGTAGATGACTTACATTGGGCTAGGTATAACCCTGCCACACGCCAATACTCATACCAATGGTGGAGTGAGAGAGTGGTGACCTAAACCCCAACCATGGAGTGTCTGAGATGGATGCCCTGACCCAATTACCGTAGAGAACCCAAAACACGTGCTTAAGAGCCATGAGAGAGAGTGACTGAGACTACCCAGAGGAGTATGGAGTTCTATCTTAATGCGTGTCTGCCACTAGAGACTAGCATATATAGAGTTAGAAGCATACTTGTAGTACAGTCTCATATCATATTGCATCATGGTTGTTCTGACCTGTTTGTAGTTGTTATTTATGATTGAACTACTTGTTGAGTTCTTTTGAGCTCACCCTTCGGGGACAATGTTTGTTAGACCTTGTTGTAGGTACTGATGACTTCAAGAGCAAGGACTACGAGGCCACAGCAAGTGACCCATATTGTGTACAAGGTGCTAGCTATTACGAACATCACAATGAAGATTTCCAGTGTGCCGATTGTGTATACCAAGATTAGCCCTATTCTGGAGTTGGAGTGTCCCGTGTTAGATACGGAAGTTTTTAAGTTTAAACATACTCATTTTGATATAGAGTTGTGTTACGATTAGACTTAGATTGATTCTTAGACTTCTTTATTTCTTTATTATTATTCGGTTGTAATACATTAGATTTTTTACCTAACTTTCCACTTGAATATAGAATTATTTCTACTATACTCTATACCTTGATTTATTGATTGGCATCATTTTCCCGCACTCTGATTATTCGTTGTGATCTATCTTAAGATCCATCCTTGATTGTTTCCTTAACTATGTTTATACAATGATTACTCATTGCTCTTGATTATACTATTGTGCTATATGGGAGTATGATCGCCTTGAACTGATCTTTGGGGTTGTGGATCATACATCTGGTATTGCAGTTAAGGTACCGGCAGGGGATATGTGACATCAAATGTTTGAGATCAACTGCATCATCTTGCTATTGATCTCTATTTTGGTGTTCAATCTGCTTGTGCTATTAGCGTAGGACGAGATCAATTTTGTTCATGCTGGCATAAACCAAAGAAGGACCAAGTAGCTGTAGACTTTAATGGTGAGTGCTCATTTCTTATATCCAACTCTTTTCTTCTCCAAATTGTTGGGAACTTATTCAACAGTTGCTTTCAACCAAAAAACATTGAAGTCCTTGATACACTGAGGTAGAGAGAACTTGCATTTCCTGATTGTCAGATCCATTTGGGTCAGTTATAGACCATGGCATGCCAGCGCATTCCATAGCCAAATTTTGTGCAAACATCTTTGGGCATGCCCTGTGGGACCTTAGCCATAATGGTCACCAGACATATGGCAAGGATTGAGGAAGAACAACAGAACTCTTCTTCTCCAACTCGTGGAGGTCCATTGAAGGTGTTGCCTTGTTTCTCAAGGATGGAATTCCATAATTCTAGCCTTGGAATAATTTATGCAATATCCAGAGGGATTTCTACATTAATTTGCATGAGAAAAGACAACAATCACTTTCCTTAATAAGGGAGCAATATATTGTCAAATATCTACCTAGTTATACTACCATATATATGTCAAATTTTTAGGCATTATTAATGTCAAGGTGGACCATACTATCACCTATTGAAGGCCATTAATTATGTGTGAAGGGTTTTTTTTTTTTGGGGGGGGGGGGGGGGGGGGAGGGGAGTAATAATTAAGTGTGAAGTTGGGCAACAAGCCAGCAACACCTTCCTTCCCAAATATATTTCTTGCTATCTTCTTAGGCAGTAACATTAATTGAAGCATGATTGGAGTGAATAATTGATAAGCATGCATTTACCATTATTTATTTGATTTAATTCCCCATACTTATTTAATTAAAGAGAGCTAATTGAGTATTTTTGTGTATTTTTCAGGAATAAGGTGATTTTGGTTATTAGAGATAATATGGAGTAAAGTTGGCAAATATTTTAGATATTAGTGGATTTTAAATCATGGCATTCAATCTTGCTGCCCAAGAAATCATGAAAAGTGAGATCTTAGCCAAATTGGAAACAGGTGGAGGTTTAAGGAACAAAGTTGGTAATAAATCTGAAAATCGGATAAATAGACATACCTTCAGTATTTTGGGTATATATCTCTCGTATGATCTTGGATTGCGGTGATTCGAGATTCTATGGAACTATATTGAAAATATCTACAACTTTCTAGTTTTGAGTTTTTCCAAAATCCAAACGAATAAAGGTCAAATCTAAGGGTAAAGAGAGGACATTTATTGTGTGCGGGAGACATAAAAGAGAAGCCAACCACAGAGAAGAGGAGGAAGACGGCGAACGCGGCTCCCATCTAGCTCTCTCATTGCTGAAGAAGAAGACCACATCTCTCTCTCTCTCTCTCCCTATGTTTCATCTTTATTTTTCTTATGAACTTTGTGATAATGAGTAGCTAGTTCCTTTTCTTTGGGATGTAGATGAACCATTCTTATTTCATTAATTTGATTGTTCTATATCTTCTAGTTGATTGTGTTTGAGTTTGGCCAAAGATGTTCTATAGCTCAGCAAACTAAGCGTGCCAAGCTTCCGCGAAGGACAATAGTCTTGTGAAGATAAGGCATATCTAGGAAGACCATCCCTAATTTGCTTTGAAGTGTAGAGTTATATCAGTTAGGGAAAAGCATTGGGAATTCGAAATCCCAAAGATCTTCACATATTCATACTTAACGTTTTTGCATTAATTAGTAAATTTAGTTTAAATTTATTTTTGTTGAATTCAATCTTAGTGACTTAGCCTTTTAGTTCCCCATAGTTCGACCCCGTACTTTCTACTTGCTAGATTAGTATAGGATTTTATTTTTGATTGGCTAGCGACACAATCAATAATGGAAGAATAATGGTTACCGTTGACTTCAATAAATGTTGCACTAATTGATTGTCTTCTTCTATCACATCCCTCCAATCAGTGCCCTATCTGGAATACCCGAAGGTGTGATCCATAGCCCCAAAGATTCTATCACATCCCTCCAATCAGTGCCCTATCTGGAATACCCAAAGGTGTGATCCATAGCCCCAAAGATTAAGTTTAGGTCAATCATATCCCACATAGCACAATAATATAATCAAGAGCAATAACAAATCATTGTATTAAAGTAAATTAAGAAACAACCAAGTAAGGATCTCAAAAGGATCACAAAAGAATATTAGGGTGCGAAATAAAAGATACCATCAAAGAGATAATTGTAGAGTATAGAGGAAAATAACTCTACAAACCAACACGGAAGGTATATCAAATCTAAGATAATACAACTGAATGAACTACGGAAAGTAAGGAAACAAAGAAGTCTAAGAGTCGAATCAAGTCTTCCATCGGTTCTTCTTCTTCTTCTTCGATCTTCGTCTTCTTCACCTTGGGTTTATGCACTTGCATCTTTGGATCTTCATCTAACTCTTGATCCCAACATCAAGCAAGACGGTGTCTACTACTATTAATAGGAGCCATCAAAGTGGTCCATAGTGTGTACAAGTCGTACCACTGGTCACTAGCTTTTCCCACTGTGTCCACAACTGTATTATATAAGGAAGGGTCCTCCATACTGGTGCACGGGATCTCTTCCAAACCTGCAAGGTCAACTAAAAACATATTCCTTGAAGGGTGAGCTCAAAAGAACTTAGCAAGCAGTTCAAACACAATTAACAATTACAAACAATCACAATCTCAAGATCAAGAACAAGGCATGAATGCAAATGATATGAAACAGTATGCAAATATGCTTCTAACTCTATATATGCTAGTCTCTATTGGCAAACATGCTTAAAGATAGAACACCATACTCCTCTGGGTAGGTCTCAAATCACTCTCCCTTAACCATCTCGGTATCTTGGGTTCACTGTTGGTAATTGGGTCCTACATCCCTCTCGGACATTCCATGGTGTGGGTTTAGGTCAACACTATCGCTCACCACCATTGGTTTGAGTATTGGTGCATATCAGGGTTAATCTTAGCCCAATGCAAGTCATCTACTGAGTTATATCAACTTAGGTTCAAATACTTCCATTCTTCGCCTCTCGCGATCCTTTCCAGTATCCTTCCCCCAGAGTCATCGTATCCTATGGCTCCGACCAACTCGGACTATAGACTCTTAACCCTATTGGTCATCCACAAATAATAAACAGGAAGCTCTCATGTCCTCTCATAGGTTGATTGCCGATCTTGACCCTTATGAGCCCAAGTCTAATAAATGCGACCCTACCAATGAATGGCCCCTCAAGTGACTTGTGTCCTCTCACGGGTTGGTTACCGATCTTAGCGCCCACAAATCCCTGTTGCTGCCACGAGTCACTCAGTCTCAATTCCCCTACGATAGGGTATGATATAATAGAGTTTTCCTAGCCAAACATTGCTAGACACGCCCTAGGTATGTCAACCAGTAATCAAGGAAAGCGTCAAGGGGCACCATAGGAATGCGTCCCATACCACCTCCACTGGTATCCAATGACAGAAATGCCAAAATGGCATTCCCCATTCCCCAATCACAACCTAGGCAATCACATCATGATTCCATACATATATCAAAGCAAGATCCATTCACAATCCAATCATTCCCATTCATATAAATATGTAACTCACATCATGAATAGCATACTGTAATTACAAAATTAAAACAATATATAAAAGAATCTAAAACAGTAGCTATCATATGCAAACCAAATCAAACAACATATAGAATGCAATATGTCAATTGTGAGTGAACGTACTCGCCTTGTATTTGTCTTTGTAAACTTCGAGAAAGAGATCAATGGGCAAGTCCAAAATCATCAAAATAACCCTAAACAAACATGTATTGAACATAAGGAACAAATCCTAACGATCGGAGATGAAAATGAACCAAAATAGAGCAAATTTTTGTCACTGACTCTGTTGGTCGCTCAAGGGTTGGTCTCTCTAAGAGACCAACACGACGCTGCTGTACTGACAGAAAACACTAAATTGGTCATAACTTCTTCGTTTGAAGTCCGATTACTCCAAATTTTGAAGGGGAGTTCCACAAAAACATACTAAGACTATATATGATGATTCAAGCATCAAACATGGTCAATGGGATAGAATTTTAATCGAATCATAAAATAGGGTTTTTATCGAAATCAATCTGTTTATCTCACTGAAAGACTAGAGAGAAAGGGGTTTCACTCTAGGAAAGAAAGAGCAGTAGTTCAAAATCAAGAATTGGCATTGGGAAGGGTCTAACATGAAATAGTAATCAAGGTCTTCGAATGGATACCCATTATTGAAGGTTACCCTAGAATTTCCCCTTAAAATCAATCCATAGCAGATTCACAAAGTGATAGAGGGAAAAAGGATTCACCTTAAAATTATGGGGATAGAAAGGAAGGTCAAGGTAATGGTATGAGACCTTCCTCATAATCACAGAGGTAGATAGAAAACAATAAAAGAGTAAATCTAGAGAGAAACAGATTGATTACTAACCTTGTAGAAGAGGATTCGATGGGAGAAACTCCTATGGATGCTTGGGGATCTTCCTTGGCTTCAAAGATGAGGTTCTAAGGTTCTTTCCATATTCTCCAGAGGCTTTATAACATTGTGGGACGAATTAGAATGAAAAACACTTAAATAGGGCTTCAAAAACCTAATTTCCAAGGAATTGACCAAACTGCCCCTGTCACCTTTGGTCGGTCAGGGTTAGTTGCTTGGAGCGACCAAGCTGTAAGATCAAAAATAGGTGTTTTGATCTCTAGAAGTCACAAAATCCACTGGGTCCTTTTCCAACATAACAAAGGGTCTTACCTAGCATTGTAGGTCCTTCCAAAGGTGTCTATCTTGGTCCGCTTTTCAAGTCAAACTTCATTCTAATCACATCAACAACCAAACTTACTCGGGGTTTCCATACTAAGATCTTCATCATCAACCTCCAAGGTTTCTAGGTCAGACCTAATGGGTTCAAATTGGAGTGGCCCACAGTTGTCTTCTACCTTGACTTCGGGTCTTCGGATCTACACTATGGATTTCCAAATTAGGGTTAGGTGGGATTTCACAATAACATTTGAGGGTCCCTAACACACCAAATCCTTTCTACCTTTTATGCATAGAAGATCAATTAAATGCATTGCATGAAACACAAAATCTCTAAACAATGTCGAATAAACTGTCGGACTTGTTATTCATTAGAATGCATTGCATGAAACACAAAATCTCTAAACAATGTCGAATAATTGTTGGACTTGTTATTCATTAGATGCAATTTATCATTCTTCAACCCTTGGTCTATGATGCATTCTCCATTGTTACATGTATAAAAACATACCACCAAATTCATGAATGTTCATCAAGCATTCAGACATTAAGAACAAAATTGAAGAAAGCGAAGAATAGAGGATAGTATTGCATGAAACAGAGAAATCAATAAATTAGTTCATGTAAGGATCTAACTACACTCTAGCAATAAAATTTTAGAACGTCATGAGATAAGAAGAAGAAAAGGAAGTTAAGGGAGATATCACCCTAGAGGAAGAAAAACTCTAGCCTGGGCAACAGCTCACTTGATACTCCTCTAATGCTTCTCTGAATATCTCCAGCAGCATCTCCTACATGAAATTCATCTCCACCCACTCTAAAAAAGTCCCCTATGGCTGGAGTATGCTTCTCTTTTATAGGGTGATTTCCTAGATGCTTGGTGGTTGGTCACTTAAAGCAACCAAGCATGACAGTAAGGTCAAAAATTAGATTTTTGGTCTCCGAAAGCCACAAGTTCCACTGGATCCTTTTCCAGTTTAACAAAGGGTCTTACTGACTTTATAGGACCTTCCAAAGGTGTCATCACTATACTCTTAGTCCATCTCCCAAGTCAAACTTCATTCAAGACACCTCTTCCTCCAAACTCACTCAAGGTTTCCAGATCTACACTAAGGATATCCAGGTTAGGGTTAGGTGGGATTTCACAGGACATCATAATAGAGTGATGGTGATGGAGGCTCTGGTCATCTATAGCATCTACCTGAGACATCGCATTGACTTAGCTTACGTCATTCAGCACGTCATGATCGACCGAGTTGAGCATCCTAGGGTCAGGAACTTAGCTTTCGGCTGACTTTTGACACTCATCTTTAGGCATTTGGACGTGAACCAAGAGGATATAGAGAGGCTTACTGAGGACTTAGGAGAGGTCATCGAATCCAAGATGATTAGGATGATGCAACTTCACAATGATGAGAGATCTGAGGGTGAGGATGACGATGATGATGAGGACGTTGATGTGGATGATGATGAGGATCAAGATAGTGGTGATGATGGTGGCCATTAGAGAGGTGAGGATGATCAAGGACATGACGATATTCCTGTGGCACGATATTTTGAGGTTGGAGGTCCTTTGCATTCAACTTCTGAGGCACCAAGTGTGGCTTCTCAATTGTTAGCGATGGCTTCCACACTCAAGAGGATGGAGGCTCAACATGAGAGGATGGAGACTCACATACTTTCCATTGAGGGGAGGCTCACACGACTGGAGGAGGAGTCTCGAGCTATTAGAGATCAGCTCGGTTCACAGAGACGATCTCCTAGATAGATTTTTCTAGGATTTTCTTTTATGCTTACACTAATGTACTTATCTTGTAAAATTTCCCTAAAATTTTAATTAAATTTAGTTTGTTCACTTTCTTATTGTGTATTATGCATTTCCTTTATTGTATTAAAATGTATATATGTTTAACCATGGTTATTGTGCATTATTCAAACTTAGTATATTATGCTTCATTAATACAAGTTTCTAGTCTGAGGTTCTCTATTATTCACTTCTAAGAAGATTGAGTCACTTTTGGATCTATGACTCAAGGATGTTCTATTATTGTGTTCTATGGTTAGGATTGTACAAGAACTTTAGGCTTTGATACCACTCTGTCACATCCACCCAGCTGGTACCCTAACTGCAATACTTGAGTGTGTGTTCCACAGCCCCAGAGACTAATTCATGACAATCATCCTCCCACATTCACAATAATATAATCAAGAATAAGACTAAATCAATGTATGAATATTATTAATGAAGTAATCAAATAAAGGTTCTCAAAAGGATTTCAAATCTAGAATCAGAGTGTGGAAAATATGATACAATAGGAATAATCAAAATATAGAGTATAGTGGAAAATCACTCTATAATTACAGCGGAAAAGTATATCGAAACTCAAATGAAATTACAGCTGGATAAAAGAATACTATGAAATATTCTAAGACTAAAAAAATACGTCTCTGTGTCGAGCAAAGTATGTTGAAACTCAACAACTTTCGTAGTCAATACGAGGATAACTAACTCCACAATGGGACTAATCCTGGTACGAACAATCGCCGCATTGGTAGTCTTCACCGTGATGTTCGTAACAACCAACACCTTGAAAACCATACAAGTCATCCGTCGCGGTCTCGTAGTCCTAGTTCTCGAAGTCATCATTACTTGCAGTAAGATCTAACAAACGTTGTCCCCAAAGGGGTGAGTTCAAAAGAACTCAGCAAGTAGTTCATTCACAAATAACACTTACAAAAGATCCAGAACAGTAATTATGCAATAGGATATGAGACAGTAATGCTATATATGCTATTCTCTAGTGGCAGACATGCTTTAAAATAGAACACATACTCCTCTGGGTAGTCTAGTCACTCTTCCCTCAACCATCTCGGTATCTTGGGTTCTCCGCCGTAATTAAGGTCAAAGCCTCCCTCTTGGACATTCCATGGCTGGGATTTAGGTCAACACTATCACTCACCACCATTGGTATGAGTATTGGTGCATGTCAAGGTTGAACTTAGCCCAATGCAAGTCATCTACTAAGTCATATCAACTTAGGGTTGGATACTTCCCTTCCGTGCACTAGACAGTCCGTTCCAGTATCATAACCTCCCCTTCGTGCCTAGGCAGTCCATTCCAGTACCTTTCCCCCTAGAGTCATCGTATCCTATGGCTCCGACCAACTCGGACTATGGACTCTTAACCCTATTGGTCATCCACAAATAATAAACGGGATGCCCTCATGTCCTCTCACTAGTTGGTTACCGATCTTGAGTGCTCATGAGCCCAAGTCTATTAAGTGCGACCCTACCAATGAATGGCCCCTCACAATGTGATTTGTGTCCTCTCACGGGTTGGCTACTAGTCTTGAGCGCCCACAAACCCCCATTGCTGCCACGGGTCACTCAGTCTCAATTCCCCTATGATAGGGTCAGATATGAGAGGGTTTTCCTAGCCAAACTCTGGTAGACATACCTTAGGTATGTCAACCAGTAACCAGGGAAAGTGCCAAGGGGCACCATAGGAAAGCGTCCCATACCACCTCCATTAGTGTCCAAAGGCAGAAATGCCAAAAGGGCATTCCCCAGTCACAACTTAGGCAAATCACATCTCAGTCCAACCATTCATATTCATAGCGGATAAGCAATTTACATAAGTAATATCCAATCATTCATATTCATAATGGATAAGCAATTCATGTAAGTAATATCCAGCTATAACTATAGTAGTGTGTCAATTATAAACAAGTCCTAAAAGCAGCAGTACAATCATGCATATTAATTACAATATAAGTAAGAATGTAAAGTAGGTTATTTGCAAGCGAACGTCCGTATCTTAACTTGATTCAAAAACTCTGGAGAAAAGATCAAAGGGTAGGTCCAAAGTTATCAAAGAAACCCTAGACAAACATAAGTTAAGCATTAGGAACAAACCCCCGAGGATTGGAGATGAAAACTGACCAAAACAATGGAAGTTTGTATCACTGTCATGCTTGGTCGCTTATGGTTGGTCATTTAAAGCGACCAAGGCTCTGCTATACGGACAAAAACCCTAATTTTTGTCGAAAGCTCATCGTCCAGGATTCGAAACACTGAAATTAAAAGGGAAGATCAATAACAGTAAAATAAGACTATCTAGTATGGTCTAAGCATCTTATATGGTCAATAGAAAAGAAATTTGATCAAATCATAAAATAGGCATTTACCGAAATCAGTCTACAGATTTTATGGAGAGACTAGAGTGAAAGGAAATTTACTCTAAGAAAGAGGGAACAGTAGATCATGGTCAAAAACTATCCTAGGAATAGATCCAACATGAAGTAGAAATAAAAAATCTTTGAATGAATATACATTCGTGAAGGTTACACTAGACTTCCCTTCGAAATCTTCATGTGTAGTTCACGGAAAGAATAGAGTGAATGAGGATTCACTCTAAGACTATAGGGATTGAAGGAAAAAGGTCGTAGCAGTGGCATGAGACCTTCCTCATAATCACAAAGATGGGTAGAAACAAAGGAGAGGGTAGATTAGAGAGAGTGAGAGCGATCTCTAACCTTGAAGAAGAAGATTTGACGGAAGGAACTTTAACGAATGCTTGAGGATCTTCCTTGTCTTCGATGAGAGTGCTAAGAGGAGCTTCCCACGTTCTTTGATTGAAAGCTTTAGAACATTATAAGACGAATTAGATTGAAATTGGAATATATAGAACTTTAAAAACCTAAATTCCAAAGAGTGACCAAATTGTCCCTGGGAGGTTTGGTCGCTTGGTTGTTGGTCGCTTTATGTGATCAAGGCTAAGCGACCAAGCAAGACAGTAAGGTCAAAAATCAGATTTTTGGTCTCCAAAAGCCACAAGCTCCACTTGGTCCTTTTCCAACTTATCAAAGGGTCTTACCTTAACTTGTAGGACTTTTCTTAAGATGTCAAATGTGAGTTCAAGTCTGTCATACAAGCTCAACACCGACAAGCTGCAAACTTCTTCTCAGAGTCAGTCAAGGTTTCCAAAAGAAGAAACTCCATCATCAATCTCCCTTGTCTTTGGGTCAAACTCAATGGGTTCAACCGAGATGGCCCACAATTTTCTTCTACCTTCACTTCGGGTCTTCGGACCTCAAACTATATTTTCGGGTCAGGGTTTGAGCTGGATTTCACATAGATTTTCGGGTCAGGTTTTGTTGTACAACACTCGACTGCATTTGTTCCAAGGAAAATTGCAAACTAGATGGGAAGATCCATTTATTATTCACCGTGTTTTTAACCATGGTGCTGTAGAAATTATTGATCCTCATTCTAACCAAATTTTCAAAGTGAATGATCAATGTTTAAAGCCTTTCCTTGAAATGCCAAGTGTTGATAGTGTAGAGGTCATTGATCTCTATGAGCATTTTTACACTGATGATTGAGAAACTCTAAGGTATATGCCTTCTTTTGCCTTGACCTTGTTCTTCTTTTCATGCATGCATTGAGGACATTGCATTTCGTAAGTGGGGGGGGGGGGAGGAATAACTTCTTTGTAGATTTTAACTTTGGCTTTTTGTTAGTATACATACGCTTTCAATTGCTATGATGTCTGAAATGAGAGTGATTTTGGTACCCATCGTGAACACATAAAAATCCTATTGAGAGGAATGTAACTTGTATGTATATTGAGATGCGACTTTCCTTAGAAAAATAAAAGGCCCTTAACTTAAGGCGTTGGACCATCTATGGGTTTGTAGGTCCTTGTTCCTTTGGCTAAGAGTCGAGATCAATTTTTTGTATGGCATGACAAAAGTTCAAAAAGAAGAAGAAAAAAAAAAGTAGAAAGTAAAAGTTGAATTCCTTGGAACTAGACAAGGCACTCCACTCAGGATTTGAGGTGGTTTGATCTGAACTCTTAGGAATGAGATTATTAAAAAGAACTCTCGCCATTCTGTCTATGTGGGCATATGCAAAGCAAAGCTATAAAGTAGCTTGAGTTTCTGGTGTTTGCTCCATCATGTCATTCAAGTCAACCATAGTGGAGTAAAGTAGAGTTCACAACTCAAATGAAAAAAGAAAAATAAATGCAAGTGTCATCAATGCCTTGGTAGAAATGTTTGGTCAAAAATACTTCAAAACCTTAGTCCTTGGTCCCCTTACTCCATGAGTGGTTTTGCTTAAAGGAGAGGTGTACTTGAAAGATATAATGTGAGTCTTTGATTGAGATATATGCTTAGTCTCAATAATCAATATGGGGTAATAAATTTCAAGAGTGGGGGATCTCAAATCAATTATGAGGAAAATTGTCATAGCTATTGATCATGTATGAGTACTTTACCAATGGTTAGAGTTGGAATTTGCACTGTTTTATTTTGAACTAAATTTGAATTTTGGATGTATATTCTCTGCAAACATTCACAAGACAAAACTCATCCTCTAGGGTAACTTAGTGGTTTAAAGGCTTATTGCATATGCTAAGTGTAACCATGATTCCTATGACAGTGAGTTAGGATTTTTTTTTTTTTTTTTTTTTTTTTTTTTTTTTTGCATTAGTTTCTTACCTGCATTTGTATATGTTAGCATAGTCTGAGTGTGGGGGAATCTGATGAGCATATTTATGTGTGAAATCTTAGGACATAAAGCATACATTTTACACACTTAGAGTAGAGCTACATTGGGTTTTATGTTGTTTTTGCATATTTTAGAATTTTTCAGGATTTGAGCAAATATTTGGAGTTTTGGGTATAAAACGTGCAATTTTACATGTCAAGAGGTCCGTTTAAATCCTGAAGTGTGAAAAAGACCTGATTTGGAGCATGATGGGCTAAAGATGCAATTATGGGCCAACTCCAAAATATCTTAGAAATAAAGAAGCCAATTTTGATCTACGGCTGAGATGAGTTAAGATTTTTATTTATTTTATTTTAATTGCAAAATGTATGGGGCCCACAAGTAGTCAAAGATTAAGGTTTTCTATTTTTTATATAGATTTTCTAAAAAAATTTATTTCTTTTCCTTAATTAATTTTTTCTCTCTCCCCAGTTTCTATTTTGTTTACTTTATTATTTCCTTAATAACCTATTTTCTTTTGCTAAAAAAGTATATGTATTTAATTTTCTCTCTCATTCCCACTTTCTTTTCCACTTTATTCTACATTTTTTTTTGGTACTAGTGCTTTTTTTAATACCGGAAATGAAATGTCCTTCGCAAAGGTCAAACCACGACCTCTCCATTGAGAAGTATAGATCTTCCACTCAACCAACCCTCCATTGGCTTTATTCTCCATGTTTTCTCTACCATATTTTTTTTTCTCCACTTATTCTCTCACTCATTCTCTCTCTCTGTCTATCTCTCTATTCCTTAGAGTTTCCAACGAATAGGTTTTCTTTATTATTATTTTCTTCCCTTTTTCCTATTTTACTTATTATTACTACTAATATTATATTTCCTATTTTATTTCTTTATTTGTAAATCATTCACTATCTCCTATAAATATATCCTCCCATTTTAGACATAGTTTTGAACACTTCATTTCTTTTTAGTTTTTTTTAGCAGTCAACACTTTCTTTCTCTTTAGTTTTTTCTTAGCCATCAACACTTTCTTTCTCTTTAGTTATTTTAGGCCGTCTATACTTTCTTTCTCTTTAGCTTGTTTAAGTTATCTCTAATTTTTTGATTGCTTGGTGGAATTCTAGTTTCTAGATTGAATGTTTAGATTAAATTTTTCTATGCAATGCAAAGAATATTGAAGTTGTTTAGTTTTTTTTATGAAAGTGCATTTCCTTTATTTTGATCAATGCATATTCAATTTCAATTTCGAGTTCAAGCTTCAAATTTCAAGTGGATTCGTTTTTCTCTGGGTCTAGCAATTGCAGATATGATTGTTAGGGTTGGTTGAAATTCAAATCGATTGTTCAAGGATTATTTTGTCATTCAATATTCAAAGATACAAGAAGCCTTCGTCAGTAATTTCTCTCCCTTCTCCCTTCCCGTTTCTATTTACATTTTCATATTCTTAACTTATGATCTATTTTTCAGCATTTATTTATTGTTCTACTTTCCCTATGGTCCTTGATCAAAGATACTACAGTTGTGCCTCTTTTTGGTTAAAATTGCTCTTTTCCTGTTAATACTTTGTTATTTACTTTCTGTAATTTTTTCTCTTTAATATCTGTTTTCCCTTGATCCCGAGTTAACACCCGGATTACTTTCTTTTTATTTATTTGTTGTTCATATTTATTTATTTCTATATTTTATTTATGCACGTTTTTAATTAATTTATTAAATGATGGAATAGTTTTGTTTTAATTTTAGTTTCAATTTAGACATCAGATGTATGTATTAGACTGTTCATTTAATTTAATTAATTAGTTAAAATTTTTAAATCATTGCATAGTTACTTACGCGATACTGTGCCACTTGAATGTATCTGTTGATGGGTTCATCATCAGATTCCTATTTGTCTTCTCTTGCTTAGCCATTCTAGGTTTTCGAAACAGATTGAACTACCTCAAAGTCGCTCAGATCACACGTACATAGCATAATTCACATGCACACGGCGGAGTTCACCTTTATTTTTGGGGTGAAGGACGGAGTTCACACACTATTTCACATCCATGGAAAAAAAAATTGGCGATATATCCCTGACACGAGTCGATGTATCGCCCTGTCGGAAGGATCTGACACGACATAGAACATTGATAAGATATTTAAAAAAATCGACGATTTATATCGCGATATATTTCAAAAAAATCGATATATCGCGATACATTTCCAAAAAACTGAGATATATCGCAATAAATTCCGAAAATATAGAAAGTTTAAAATTTTAAATTTTGAAAATTTGAAAATGTCCAAAATATCGGAGAGAGAGAGGGGAAAAAAAAAAGGAGTCGGTTATGCGGCTTATGCTCTCTCTCTCCACATTTGAAACACCGCAGGTCGAAGAGAAACTCTGAGAGAGGGGAAGAAACTATGGCGGTGACGGAAAACGACGGTGGTGACTGGTGACTAAAACCATGGTAGTGACGGTGACGGAGTCAGAGATTTGAAGATTTTGTGCTCTCTCATCTCTGCAATCTCTCTTCTTATCTCTCTCATCTCCACGATCTCTTTGCTGCCGCTCTTTGTCACTGCTCTCATATCTCCGATCTCATCTTTGCGACCTCTTTGCTGTTCTCTCTCTCTCAAACTCACATCTGCAAGCGATAACATACATAAGCTAGGGTTTCCCGTGGAATAACAGGTAAGAATCGATGGAAATAGCAATGACCTAGGTTTTATTTCAGTCGATATTTTATCCTAATTCGGTTGACATATCGCAATGTATCGCCGTGTCGGTTGCGGTTGTTTCGCCAGCCTCCGACACGGCGACATGGAACGATCATTCGGACCGTGGTCACATCTAGTTTGAATTGATATGAAACTTAACCCTAGACTTATTTTAAAGAAAAATAAGCATTTCCTGTTATTGGATCTGCATCAACATCTGTCTCTTGTTTTTGTCCCTGGTTTGATCTTCTTCGACGGAAGAACCACCTGTTTACTGTTGACTTTGGTGGCATTCTTCATCCAGGATTATTGGCTCCAAGTCGATAGATCTTTGCCCTGTTTTCTGTTGGTTTAGCTTGCATTAATGGCTTCAACGACTGTACAATTTGATTACTGTGCCAATTCAGTAGTCCGCCCTCTTTCGTCTCCCCTTAGTAACACTAGAAAAACTTGAGAGAACTTTTTCCTTGAAAAAAATTTCTAATTTCATATCTTCTTTGTATGGTGACAGCCTGATCTTGTTCACAGAAAGGAACTTGCGACTGATTTGGACTCCATTCATGACTGCAACTACCGTTGGGTAAGCAATCTCTTTTGCGTATACTGATTTTTCCTTTCGTTCTTCTCGCATCAGTCGCTAATAAATTTAAGGAAAATTTTCCCCTCTATCTCCTTAAATTCACTGGTTTCATCATGTATTATTTTCTGTTTTTGTTGACTTAAATCAACTATACTGAAGCACTGCTTCGGCCTAAATACATTGTGTTCAGTACCCAAGACACCGAAATGGTACATGTACTGTTCCAACAATTAGTCTTTTACTTTGCTTGCCTGTCCTATTTCATTGTTTAGCTTCCAAGTAAAGATGTGCATTGCCATTTGCAGTCTTAGACATCAAAGCAATTCACCCGAAAAAATGCACTGTTATTAGTCTTGGACATCCAAGCATGCCCAAGACAACTCCATTGCTATGTTTTTTCTTAGAGAATGTAGATTCTTTGTTGCCAATAAAATGCTATAAAGCTGTCTGATACTAGTATTCTTGTCAAAGTTCAGTTGCTCAATATGGATTGAATACTTTGTTTTATATCTGTGTATGAGTATGTGGCAGCCTTATGGCATTTTATTTTATCTGGCTTAAAAAAAAATTCTGTTAAGGTGCATCCCCCCTCTTTTTTCTTTTCCCGGGGGGGGGGGGGGGATGGTACTTTTTTTCTTTCCTTTTTCTTTTGTCTTCTTGTTTCACAATATTGCCATTTGTTGGCTCGGAAGTATTCCACATCAATTACACATCGAAAAATACTTCAGCCTTAGAAATACTAATTTGAAAACAGAAACACTGGCATGTAGATCTGTAGTCTTTTGGACACCTATGGTAAATCTTTTTGCTGAGTAACCAAACAACAATGGAGAAAACCGCTAGATAGTGTCAAGGAGCAAAGAATTCCCCATTGCTACTATAATAGAATATAGTAGCAAGTGTTATTCTAAGGTCAGGTCTACTAAGGGTTATTCTGAACAAATAGTTCAAAATTGGAAACACACAAACTCATGTAACTGTGAATGATTTTAAGTTACTAATTTATCTCCTTAGTTATAATTCTCTGATTTGTGGGTTTAAATGGGGCTAAGCCATCATTGATCTTAGCTTTACATTATTTGGTATCATTGATCTAACCTGTCAAGAAGTGCTCATCCAAAGCCTGTTTGGACATGTGCATCAATGAAATCTTTGAGAAAACACTATATATCTGGTTGGGGGTTCAATTCTCCAGTTATGGTTGTTGTTGATGTGGCAAACTCATCAACATGGATGCAGGTTTGACAAGGCTTGGAAAGCTTCAGTGAAAATCTATCTGGTACTGGTTCCTTCGCTGCATGGGTCTCGACTGAATTCTTAAGGGATTTTTCTTATTAAAAAGGCACTCTGGTCAATCTCTGGTTCCATCTTAAATTCTATACAAATTTAAACTATTAAGTATTAAGCAGAAAAGTAGAAGTTTCCGTTAGATCCCTTTTGGAATTCATAACTTATGCATTACCGGGAATGGACACTCCCAGATCCAATTATGCAAGTTAAATAATTTCTAGGATCTAAGCTTGTTGCTTTGTGAGAATAACTTATACTTCTACTGCCTTATTATTCACTGGATTCTGGACCATTCACTTGATTACAGTTTTCAAAGCCTTGCCTATCCTCATTTGGGGGAACTGTAGGACATTTCAATTGATGGGCTGTTGCCTTCTTGGCTCTATGGATTAGTTTTTGTCTATAAATATACTTTTGTAATGAATCGGATGTTTCTATATTGTTGATGTGGATTGGTTGACTATATATGATGACATTTTGTGAGACCTATCAAATCTTTGTCTTACAACAACATCAACAACAAGCCTTATCCCACTAAATGGGGTTAGCTACATGCATCCTTGCCTTCCAATCTGCTCTAGTTGAAGCCATACTGGATACGAGGCTCAAGCCATGCATATCCTTTCTCACCACTTCTCCGGAGGTTGTTTTATGTCTGCCTCCCACTCTTCTAGTTCCTTCGATTTGGATTAAAATCATTTCTCCATGTAGGGGCATTTAAAGGCCTCCATTGAATGTGGTTGTGGCACCTCAATCGACTTTCTTGTATCCTATCATTTATCAGAGCTACTCTTGGACCAGCCTTAATATGATAGTTCATTACCTTTTCCTTCCTAGTTTTGCCACTCATCTATTTTAGCATCCTCATTGTATTACACGAGTTTATTTTTTTATGCTTTATAGCAGCTGAAGACTTTGCAGCATACATCATGGCTGGTTGTACAATGGTCTTATAGAATTTTCTTTTGAGCTTTTAAAGAATACATCAATCACCACAACACCCTGGATGCACGTCTCCACTTCATCCACCCTATTCTTATTCTTTGGGTGGGAAATTTGTCTTAAATAATAAGAAAGGATTTTGGAATAGAACCTATGCCTAATCATGTTTCAATCTCAGAAATCATAAGGAACAAAACTGAAGAAGAAGAAGACCTATGCAGTGGGCCACCTCTTCATAGCCTCAAGCAAAATGCTCTAGTAAAGTGAAATGATTTCTTCTTGTTGACTTACTTCAGTATGTGCTTTTGTCTTTTCCAAAATTACAGCTGTTCATCTTCTTGTTACTTCTTCCATCCTATATTATGGTGATTTTCTTTTGCTTCTTGATTTTTCTCTAAAGGAAACCTAATGGCTACTTGCTCTTTAGAGTTTTTTATTTTTGGATGGCACTCTTGTTATTTTTTTTTTTGAATAAAGGATCAGACTTTCATTAAAGTAAAATTTAAGATCGAAATACACACACACTTAAAGGAACCATAACACTCATCCCTACAACAACGGTTGCCCCACATACACCCAAACTCACATGTTCTAAATGAATTAACAAAGCAAGCAAAACATAAAGAACCCAAGCCATGTACCTAAAACCTGAATCTTTGAAGCTCAGGAGCATCCCATCACAGCTCCTTCTTGACATGTTCAGGCCGTTTACCTATAGGGGAAGAAGTCTAATCCTTTGCCCTTGATTTCTTAAGAAAGTCAGCAATTGGATTGGCCTTCCCAATAACAATGGGTAATCCTCCAATCAATGCACTCTATATAAGCTCTCAACCTGTACCATAGCTGCATTGCACACCAAGGAATTCAAAACTCTTTCATTGCCGACACCACTGAAGAAGAATCAGTTTCTATCCATAGCTTCTCAATACCAAGGGACTATGAGCAACAGCCAACCCTTTCATCGAGCCCATAAATTCAGCCTCTAAGTTTGTTTTGACACTTGAATACCAATGGAAAGAGGACATCACCATGGCACTAGAGTCTTGAATCACCCCCCAACACCTACATGCCTAGGATTTCTTAAGGCTGAACCATCTATGTTAGGCTAAAACCAGGCGACTTGAGCAACAGCCAACCCTTTCATTGAGCCCATAAATTCAGCCTCTAAGTTTGTTTTGACACTTGAATACCAACGGAAAGAGGACATCACCATGGCACTAGAGTCTTGAATCACCCCCCCTACACCTACATGCCTAGGATTTCTTAAGGCTGAACCATCTATGTTAGGCTAAAACCAGCCCACTTTGGGTCGTTTCCAAACCACTTGTTTTGGCATTGCATTTGGCTTCAACTTCACACGAAATGCTGCCCTTAACATCACCAATAGGTCATAGCTTCCTAACCCCCCCCCCCCACACTATAGGTCATCCAACTGAATCTCCCACAGAATCAATCTGAACACCCAGTCCTCCCCCGCGACCATTTCCATCATGCTTCCTTTTGTTTCTCTCCATCCAAGTGAAGTATGGAAGCCAAAGACCAGAACCCTTCAACCACACAATCACTAAAGAGGTGGATGGGGGCCTTCATACAGCCACCAAGCCCACACCTCTTTAGAGATGTCGTGGCTCCCATCTAAAAGTAATTTTTTGCAAAAGCACCCCAATAAAAGCACACTGCACAAGTAGATGGTCTATGCTCTCTGCCTTTGAACCACATAATATACACTTTGATTCCAGCTTCCAGTGTTCACTTCACTAGCATCACCCAATTCAATCTTTGAGGCTGACTGAAGAACATGTCAAAGAGGGTTCGACCAAACTAGGGAAAATCCTACTCCCCCTCATGGATATGATGTGCCACCATTTGAGGAAACTCTTTGACAGCAGCCCCATCTTATTGAAAACTTTTGGCAACACCATTACTGTAATTATTTTTTGTCGTTTTTCAGCCTCTTCTCCTTTGGTGGTGGTTCTTTGTTGTATCCCTCCCCCTTTTCTTCTCCTTCAGGTTCTCTTTTTTTATTTTTTTATTTTTTATTTTTTTTCAACTTCTTTCTTTTTATTTTCTATAAGTAAGTCAGTATGTGTGTTATAGCATACAATGTCAACAATGCCAGTGTTCTGATCTGAATGGGTTGCAAACTAGTACTTCACTGTCTATTGCACTATTAATGTGTATCCATGTTTAATTTGAATGGAAATGTATTTTTATGTTTGTTACCGCTTTTCATTTAATATTGCAATATGCTCCAAGTCTCTAACTGTTACATTGAAAAGTTTTAACACTGGAGTGCTTAGGTCACCTACATACTGACTAAGAAGATAGGATCGTAAATGCCTTGGATTGTCTAGCACTTGACAATTATGGCCTTGATATATCACTTCTTATTGTATTTTTGTTCAGAGCTCTCTTATCTTAAGTTTCTCCTATTTAAACTTTATAGCTAATCCTGCAGATATCCTTTCCCTTCTTCTTTCATAGTTTCTGGAATTTTTCTTCCGCCATCTTTTCAACTTCTTTGTGAAGAAGATTACTTTTGTTTATATGCATTGTTAACACATCTCTGTCTAAAGCTATGGATAATTAGGCTCTTCTAATTGCGGTTCAATCATAATATTACTTATTATTCCATAAATTGTCATTGTATTTTGTACTTTTTCTGAATGCATTTCTCTTTGGTGTAGATTTTAATAAGGACTCCTCAAGTTATTAGAATTTGCAATGGCAAGGCTACTGGGCAGAAAAAGCATTTTCATCTTCAACAAAATGGCTTCTTCTTTTATGACGAGTGGATACAGCATCTCTCCTTCATTGTTGCGATTTATGACTATAAGTAGGAGGGTGCAGGACAGAAGCAAGAAAAAAAGGGTGCATGATCTAGAAATAGCAACAGAGAAGTGGAAGATAGCATCAAAGATTTTGTTTCTTATGGAGGTTTTGAAGAAAGAACCTGAGCAAATCATTCCTTTAAGATCTTTGGAACAATATAGAAAGAATATTAGCTTGCCAAAGCCCAACAAGATCTCAGAGTTCTTACGGAAATCACCAAAGCTGTTTGAATTGTACAAAGACCACAAGGGAGTTTTATGGTGTGGTATGACAAAGGAAGCTGACAACTTGGTGGAAGAGGAAGCAAGGATCCTGGAGGAGCATGCAGAGAGAGCTGCTGAGTATGTTACGAGGCTCTTGATGATGACAATGGACAAGCGGCTTTCCATGGACAAGATTGCCCACTTTCGGAGAGACTTTGGCTTACCTTATGATTTCCGAACCAGGTGGGTCTACAAATACCCCCAATACTTCAAGGTGGTTAAATCTGAGGATGATGTTGAGTTTTTGGAACTTGTCTCTTGGAATCCAGCTTGGGCTGTAACAGAACTAGAGAAGAAAGTGGTTGGGTTGAATGAAACCAACCCTCCCACTCCAGGAATTCTCACACTTCCATTCCCCATGAAATTCCCTCAGAACTGCAAGAAAATTTTCCGCTTTGGTGGGAAAATTGAACACTTCCAGAAACGTTCTTATCTATCTCCATATGCTGATGCTCGAGGGCTTAAGGCTGGATCACAGGAATTCGATAAGAGAGCAGTAGCTGTGATGCATGAAATACTAAGCTTTACCATTGAGAAAAAGGTGGTTACTGACCACCTCACCCACTTTCGTCAAGAGATGGTGATGCCCCAGAAGCTCATGAGACTTCTTCTAAAGCATTTCGGGATTTTCTATGTCTCTGAGAGGGGTAAAAGATTTAATGTGTTCTTGACAGAAGCTTATGAGGGTTCTGAGTTGATTCAAAAGTGCCCCTTGGTTCTTTGGAAAGAAAAGGTCCAGGCCTTGATTGGTTACAGAGGAAGACCTCGTAAAATTGAATCATTTAGTGACTTCCCAGATATGGAGGGTTATGATAATCTGTTTAACGGTGACATTAAAAGTGAAGATGCCATTACAGAGCTTGAGAGTGAGGATGAAATTGCTGGGATAGAGGACCTATCTGCTCCCGATCATGAGATGGAAGTGGAAGATATATGCGGTGCTTACACAAGTAGCTGACCAGTTGATTACCATGAGGTTAGTCCTCTCTTTCTTGATATGTTGAGATTGTGTAATGAAGAAGAATCTCACTATGCTCCACAGGGCCCCAGTGAAGCAAAACCAAATGCATCGTTTCTGATCTTAATATAAAATATTTTCAGCCTCTATCAATTTCTATGGTAGAAATATAGAAGCCCGAGAATACCATAAGCTTCGAGAACACCTTAAAAGAAGCTCGGCTTTATTTTCATTTTCAGTCATAGGTTCCCCAATGTGGTGGCACAAACAACATAGGAATCCTTTGAGATTTGAAAGCCCTGGTCTCCCCATTCTTAATGCAGTTCATCGGTGGAAGAGATGACCAAACCTTGCCAGTATCTTTCAAAAGGGTATCACCATGCAGAAGTATATGGAAACTGCAAAGACAAGGACGGCTAATGTCTTCAGCTTTGAGACATAAGGACGGCTAATGTCTTCAGCTTTGAGACATAAGGGACACGGAGAAGGAAAAAGAAAAGAAAAACCTTGAATTGTCTGGAGATCATTAAGATTCAGCTTCAAGAGCAGGAAAACAAATAGGAAACAATCTGGCTTCTTGGGGATATTCACCATAGTGTGCATGTCACTAGCCAGATGACAAGATCATGGAAAAGGCATCTTCTTGGCAATTAACATTCCAAATGAGGTCTTGTGTGTGATCTTCTTTCTTGATATTAATATGTTGCTTGAAGGTTGGTTGTTTTAGAAGCCATAACATTAAACCTTTGTAAGCTACTATTGATAACTTTTCTAAACCTCTTCCAATGCCCATTTAGCTTTAATCATCAAGCATTCATTCCTAGAGCAACAACCTTTCTTCATTATATACCCCCACTCACTACCAAAAAAAAAAAAAGTTTTTGGTGACGGTTTGAAACCGTCGCCAAAAGTAATTCACTACGATTTACGACGGTCGCCGCAGCCGTCGCAGTTTTTCTCTTGACGGTTTTTGTTAAAGTGTCGCTAAATATCACCACTATTGGGCGACGGTTTCTCACAACCCGTCATCGAAAACTTCATTTTTGGCGACGGTTTTTCCATATATCATCGCAGAAAACCACACTATTGGGAGACGATTTTTCGAAAAACCGTCGCCAATAGTACCTTTTTATTATATGTTGAACGCTTTAGCAACGGTTCAAAAAGTAACCGTTGCCAAAAATAGGATTTTTTTTAATTGATAAGAATCATCATCCTAATCCTTTTTTTTTTTTTTGGTCAATCATCCTAATCCTTTAATAACATGCACCTAGTGACAAATAACATTTAGAATTATCAAAATCCTAATATGTATGCACTATTTTTCATATACCAAAATAAAAATAAAGAAAAATATTGTATAACAATCAATCATTATATAGTACAATGAAAAGTTGTTAAAGTTGACCTATGAAGTACATGAACCACTAGAAATTCCAAATAAACGAAGATATATAACATGTTACTACAACAAAGGGAGAAAGTAAAAATATTAGTATTTTTACAAAACTTGCTTTGAAAATGATCGACGTTTCTTGTTATATCAATGTATTCCTGTAGAGGCTAATGCTAGTGCTAAGTGCCTCTACGAACTTGGATATCAATTGCATCAAGTTCATATCCTCTGGCTTGAGAAATCAGCTTTCTCATCCACTTCTGCATCAATTCAAGTTTCTAGCTAGAGAAGCAAATTGGATTTCATTTTCCATACCTGAAACACATAAGGAAAAATCAGATGATTTCATATAGAATCATAACCACTACATGTGTTATTAGTGTTAATATGCATCAAGACAAATCCATATATTAAAAGGTTAAAAATCCCTATAGGATGAGAAGGAAATAGTTGAAGGGTTGGTTCATATTTTAGGAAAGAATTGGGAACTTCTCCAAAACCATTCTTTTCTTTCTTTTTCTTTGATTCTTTTTACCACTCTATATTCTTGTCATTCTTTCTTTTCTGTTTTTTCTTCTTTTTATTTTTTCCTGCTCTTTGTTGTTTTTGTTTTTCTGCCAGAAACAGAGTACAGAGAGAGAGAGAGCAGGGAGTTTAGGGGGCATCGGGGGGCTGGGGAGTTGGCACCTTCAGATTTCAAGTTCCAGTTTAATGCCATCACATTTTAATAAAACTTTACAGGAATCATGAGGACAACACCCAAGATTAACATGCTGTCACTGAACTATATTTGAATATGAAATCAAATGAATCCCTCAATCCCAAGATACCATGTTTAGCTATAAGGGAAAAAAAATGTGGAGTTATACACTAAGTAACAAACAACCAAGAGGAAATCAAATACAGAAGGCTCCAGCTGTGTAATTGGTTTCTGCTCATGACCCATAAAAAGGTGTAGCCAAAGAGCCAAAACAAACTTATAAGAATTCAGGAATAGAATATCAATAGCAATGAATCATGATATCCACATTACAATGAATCAAATAAACACTGACTACATCCATTAATGTGGTTCAGTAGATTCACTCCTCAAAGCCAAAACAAACTTAAAAGAATTCAGGAATAGAATATCAATAGTAATGAATCATGATATCCACATTACAACGAATCAAATAAACACCGATTACATCCATCAATGTTGTTCAGTAGATTTTCACTGCTCAAAATCCCCCAAAGGATGAGACTGAACTTTGAACTTCTCAGCCCGAAACCAGAAACTATGTTACAAAATGATGATACAACATATAACATAAAAAGGAAAGCATATCTGGAGTGAGTTTTAAATCTTTTATAAGGTAGCATTCAATCATGTCGAACACTGGCATTGCAAAAACCTAGAAAAACAAATTCCATATTTAGATGCTGATCGAAACCTGTTCTTAATAGAGTTTGGATCCTCTACTTAAATGGATAAGAAAATTTTCAACTAAGTAGTGTTAAGTTCTATACCTGATAGCTTCCGACGACATGGATGAATACCATAAGATTAGCAATTGCAATAAGCCATTTAGGGGTGTTCAGTGTCACAAGAATATCATCATCTACGTGAATGCCAAAAGCCCAGTAGCCAAAGATAGCAACAGAGAAGTAGCAAAATGCTACAACAAAATATGCTCCAAGTGATCCTTTCCACATAGGTTTACTTGATGGCACCTCAGGTGTGGAAGGGATGGTGGCCTGAATCTCAAGAATAATACTATGGGCTGCAAAGGCAAAAGCCATAGTTCCCATGCCATTGAAGATGTCGAACACAGTTCCTGCTGTTGTGGTTGCTCGACTCCCATATTGTACATGGTGGTTCCGGTGCTGTGTGCCTTTTATCGCAGATGCAATAAAAGATATGGTAGAGTAACTGCAGACATTGTTCATAGAATCAAAATTTAGATCTGTACATGTTAGCTGGAACAACGATATTAAAATCTCACAATGAAAGACTAAAAGCCGAAGCAAAATTGTATTTGTTAAACAGACATGCAAGCTGCAAGTAATGACACACTCTTGAGTGAGTTAAAATTGAGAATTTGAGAAAACAGCAATTGCACAGCGGCATAGAATGTTATGAAATAGGTTTTTCTAATGGAACCCAAGCTTGGAAAAAGCAGCTCACAGAACTTCTTTATGGAGTTTCCACCAGTGACCATATACACAATGTCTGAAGCTACTTGAACCACTAATTGTTGAGGCATTACAGTCCAATAACCTCTTTTTGGGCCGAAAGCATGACTCCCTAGTTCTGTGTAACGATCAAAACGCACTCCAGGTACAAATTCATGCAATTCAATCATCAGCCAAAGGGAGTATAAGGTGACAACCCATGAAAGAAGCAAGACAGCAAGACCAGGAAACTGCATGGACCATGAGATAAAAACCTAAAATTGTTAAAGGAGACCCATTTGTAAACTATTTCATGGGTTTTTTAGGTGAGAATAATACCATCCAAGCTGGGACATTGCAAAAGGTAACCCAAGAACACCTGCACCCACCATAGCTGTTACACTGTGGACTGTAGAGTACCACCATTTTGCATTCCTAGATGCTGTCACTGGTAGCCAATTCTCCAACTTCTTCTCATCCTCAGTTTTTGAATCATTCTGCAAAACCGGTTGGATCCAAGATGAGAAGCATTTTGTCTTCAAAAAATAATGGAAACCTGGGAAACCAAAAGGAGAGAATACTAACAGTAGCTTGATTCTCCGTGGAGCTGCACATTTTTGCTGTGTTTCTAGTCCTCCAACCTGTGTGAAGTGTGAAGCTTGAAGCGAGACTGGATAAAACTCGATCATCATCTCAGCGGAGTAAATAAAGTAAAATATAAAGAAGGAACCATGTGATCCTATGAAGTCGGGTTGAAGTTTGAATTTGTCTTGTGAGTCTATTATTTAGTAAACACTGAAAGTTAGACTGAATCCCTCAGAAAATAAAGGAAAGAGGGAAGAGATCCTGAATTAAAGATTACAAAATACCTCAATGAAGGAAAGATCAGCTGATTGAGTCTAGAGCTGGCATCAAGAGTGATCTTTGTAGTTTGTATTAGAGAAGGGATTTCTGACCATCCTCACAAGCCAACCTCCTGATGCAAAACTTTTTCAAGTACTAGTGACACCTGAAACCCAGGGAACAATCACTGGTGCGGTTGGGTGGGAATCTCTGTATGATTTAGAGTACTTGTTTTTGAAGTTCTTTCTAGGTTTTCCTGCCTGTATTTGAGAACAAGAAAAGGACAACCGGTTATGGTAAATCTAAAAAGAAATTCAAAGATGATGGGAATCCAGATCAAAACTGCTAATTAATGATGCTCATGGAGATCAAACAGGAATTAAAATACGAAATCCAGATTATGTATAACTACCACTCTCTCTGGTCCATTACCCAGCAATCAAAACATAAAAGGGGAAAAAAGTGCAATAACAAAGTCAATGCCTTACAAATTTCGGCCAGCATTCTTGATGTTTGTGTTCATAAATATCTGGCGAATAGCACCCTGTCTCAGAAGGGCAATAAACCAATATATTGCATTTCATTTCACCCGGCTTTGCATCTTTAGCCTGATCCAAGCAGGCCTGACAACAGTCAGCAGCACTTCATGTAATCTAATGATTCTAATCTTATGCCCAAAAAATCTTCTAGGAAACATCTCCAGATATGTAAATATTAGCTGTGATACTATTCAGGTGAATGGTGATGTGAACAGTGTTTTGGCCATTTTTCCTTCTTCATTCATGCTAAATTGGACCAACAAATAGTCGCAACATCAGACCAGGCTGAAGCATCCAGCAACCTTGCTAGGCTGATTTTGGGGCACTTTCCCATGGGTACATATTGGCTTTTGATCAACATCAAGTGCTCTCCTAAGAAGGAACATTATGCTACCGACTAGACCAGTTATACAACCAAGTAGCTACTTACTTGGCATGAATAAATCCAGAATGAGTGATGAGAAAATAAAAAATATAAACTTAAAAACAGCATTGATTCAACAGATCAGGATGGTGTTGGACACATTTAGCCAACCCCATTTACTTGGCATGGTTCAATAACTCAGTATCAACCAGAAAGAAACTGAGAATGATTGACACCAAGGGTAGTTAAATACATTAAACTAAAAAGCTAAAAAGTTTTATAGTCATTCTAACAATTTTTGGTAAGCTGTAAGGAAATCAGACTAAGGTGAAAACAGGGGAGAAGCCAAAACAGAGAATGGAAAAGTATATTTAACTTCATGTTGAGTAAGTGTTAAAGGTAACCTCCATTGTAATAGAGGCCAAACTAACTAGGATCCACGATGAACAGCAGGTCTGGCTGGGGTTTTAGACCCTACAGCTAGGTTACACAAGGGTATTAGGCCTGTGGCTAGGGTTTCTAGGGTTCATTTTAATGCAATTTAATTGGTCTATAAAGAAGCTCAGAATTTGTTAAGGTTGTCCAGTGATCAAGCTGTGATTTTGTGACCCAGTGTGTTATGTTCCACAGATTCCCAGTTTTGAATATGAAAAGCATCACCTGATTGCTACTACTGCAAAGAGTTTTTGGTATTTTCATGTAAATTTTGTTCATATTGGCTGGCCCTGTGTAGTGCTTTCAGCAATTATTATTTACTCAAGGTTGCTGCTGCTGTGAAATTATTTATTGATGGTGATTGGTAACTCTCCTTGATATCCGGCTAGGGCACTTCATTCAAATTCAAAATCTGGAGGAGGTAGGCATGTGAATGGATCCCAATAAATTCAAACTCAAGGTAGGCATGTGAATGAACAGCTACAGTAGTGTTATGATGATGTTCCATCACATTACTGCATTAACAGCTACAGTAGTCTTAAGAGTTTTTGGTCCAGCAAGGGTTGGAATTAATTAATTTGGTATTTTATTTTCAGTCTATTAGTTTTAGTTTTCCTACATAGGAGTAAGTTAGAGTTAAGATTTTGAGGAGCACTTTGTTTTAAGTTTCATACTTCAACTAGGATATGTATTTATCCCCCTCTCTTTAAATACATGCTTGTATGTATCCCACCTATTATTAGGGTGAATTTTAATGGAAGCTGAGCCTTCCCAAAAAGGGAAGAAAGAAGCGAGGGATAAAGACAGCCTCCCAAATCACATCAATAGACCAAGATTTGGAAGTACGTCTCCTAAGGTTCTGCTCAACCAGGCATGAGACAGCACACTAGCTTGTCAATAGTGTCACAGGTCAAGGAACCTGAGAAGAAAGAAGCCAGCCAATGCCATTCATGGTTAAAGGGGAGAGGCACCTACAACAAGATCAAATAGAGGATACAGCTTTCTTTCAGACAAAATAGTTATAGGAGTAGGAGAAAAAAGGTGGTTGGCACCCTCGACACTATTCCAACAAAGGCACAAGATGAAGAGAGCTGAATAGGCTGATGAAGAAGAAAGAATTGGGTATGGAGACAAAGGTTCATGGTTTTCCAGGCGGTGAAGGAATTGCAAGAGATATAGCCACCTGATAAGTTTGGACCATGGGTCAAGGGGTGGAGGTTGGTCTAAGTTTTTAAACCTTAATCCTCAAATCCTTTAAATCCTAGTGCTAGAGAAGATGTTGATACTGCTGTCTAAGTGCGGCTCCAATTCAAATACTATATTTCTGCCCATTAACACATTACCAATTGTAAAGTTCTTTGAGGTAAACCACGGAAAACAAATGCTGCTATATTCAACTTGATAGGATGCTACGAGAATGCAAATGAACACAAGAAATAAGAAGCAGAAAAATAATAGAGGAAAATGATTGAAGACGTGACATCTGATTATGTACCAGAAACCAAATTTAGACAACAACGTCACCACCTATCACTCACCAGAAATTCAATTGACAAGCATACAGCATAGCATAGTGGTTGATGAGTGGACCAACAAATACCTGTGATAGCAGAAGAATGAGCAGAAATTTGTATCACATTCTTTTTCAGCCCTGTAACTTCATCTGGCTCCTGCAAAATCCTAGGAAGGATTAGTAAAAGAGTCAATACGAACTACAAAGAATTGTTAATACAATTCGGCACAACTTATTCTTTTTGATTCCAATGTCAATTGCCAGAGTTGAGTAATTTTGATGAAAATCTATACCTGAATAGATGAATTAGAAAGCTATATCACTTTCACTACCAGTCTTAAGATTTTCTTCTTTTTGTTTCCCTGACAGTTTGCATCCTAAGAATTTTCCCATGTGGCTCTCTAAACCAAATTGGGATTCCAAACAGACAAATACCTTATTTAGTCACACATTGTACAAATACACAAACAGCACAGCACGTCTCAATGAATTTTCATGTAGTTTTGCAGCAAACCAAACCAAAAAAATTAAAAATAAATAAAATAAAAAATTTGGAGGAAACTGATCTCTGGTTTGACCAAATACAACTTGGATTTCGTCCGTTGAACGAGAAATGTGAAAACAATACAAAGGAAACACGATTCTCCAAAACTCTCTCTTTTCTTTCTTTTTCTTTGATTCTTTTTACCACTCTATATTCCTCTCATTCTTTCTTTTCTGCTTTTTCTCTTTTTTCTTCTTTTTATTTTTTCCTTTTTATTTTTTCCTGCCTTTTGCTGCTTCTGTTTTTCTGCCAGAAACAGAGTACAGAGATCTCTGTTTAGGGGGGCATCGGGGGGCTGAGGAGTTGGCACCTTCAGATTTCAAGTTCCAGTTTAATGCCATCACATTTTAATTAAACTTTACAGGAATCATGAGGACAAAACCCAAGATTAACGGGCTGTCACTAAACTGTATTTGAATATGAAATCGAATGAATCCCAGTATACCATGTTTAGCTACATGGGAAAGAAAAATGTGGAGTTATACACTAAGTAACAAACAACCTAGAGGAAATCAAATACAGGAGGCTCCAGCTGTGTAGTTGGTTTCTGCTCATGAACCCATAAAAAGGTGTAGCCAAAGAGCCAAAAGAAACTTATAAGAATTCAGGAATAGAATATCAATAGCAATGAATCATGATATCCACATTACAATGAATCAAATAAACATTGATTACATCCATCAATGTGCTTCAGTAGATTTTCACCGCTCAAAATTCCCCAATGGATGAGACTGAACTTTGAACGTCTCAGCCTGAAACCAGAAACTATGTTACAAAATGATGATACAACATATAACATAAAAAGGGAAGCATGAATTAAAGATTACAAAATACCTCAATGAAGGAAGATCAACTGATTGAGTCTGGAGCTAGCATCAAGAGTGATGTTTGTAGTTTGTATTAGGGAAGGGATTTCTGACCATCCTCACAAGCCAACCTCTTGATGCAAAACTTTTTCAAGTACTAGTGACACCTGAAACCCAGGGAACAATCACTGGTGCGGTTGGGTGGGAATCTCTGTATGATTTAGAGTACTTGTTTTTGAAGTTCTTTCTAGGTTTTCCTGCCTGTATTTGAGAACGAGAAAAGGACAACCAGTTATGGTAAATCTAAAGAAAAATTCAAATATGATGGGTGTTATTCCCAGATTGACACTGAGAGGGGGGGGGGTGAATCAGTGTCTTCAAAAATTCACTTCAATGTGAAGCTTCTTTAATCTCGAAACAAGATTAATTAGAACATTCTCGTAGCTATCAACTGCACAAGGACACGTCCACCACACACCCCAATGTGGCTGGGTCTACCAGACAGTGTACCACCACTCTGCAATCAAGGCACTCCAATATGTGCAACAAAGAAAAATAAACCAAAGACACAATGCACCAGAGTTTACGTGGTTCGGCCAAATTGCCTACGTCCACGGAGTAATACCCTACCTAGGGTTTCGTATATTACTCAATACACTCCTAGATATTTTGACTGCTACAACAGTCCAGGAACACCAATCCCTGCTTTAGTCTAAAATGCAATTCAGACAAGGGCACCAACCCCAACCCCCTAGACAAGCTCCAACTTGCTAGGTTACAATGTAAAATAATAATTCAAGTTCCCCCAATTACATTCATGATCTAGGTCTTTCATCAATTAACATAGCCTAAAAAATAATAGACAAGAACTTGTGAATATGGGTTACCTCACTTGTGTAAGATGCATGGTAACAATACTTGTTTTTTTTTTTCTTTTTCTCCAATTCTTCTTTCTCTTTAAAAAAAAACTTGCTGCACCTCTGTTCTTTGTTTCATGCACACCCTTGCTGCTGCTTCTTCTTCCTTCTCTTTTCACTTTCTTTCTTATTCAGCAAAACAAAAGACTTTCCTTCAACAACTGCTTCTTCTTGTTCAAAAACGCAGCAGCATCTCTTTGTTTAAAAATACAGATCTTCAAGCTGTAGCAACAACATCTTCCAGCAGCAGCAGAGCACCTTCTTGTTCAAAAACACAGATCTTAAATCAGCCGCAGCAGCAGAGCATCTTCTTGTTTAAAAAACACAGATCTTCAATCAGCCGCAGCAACTTCTTCTCCTCTCTTTTTACAATTTCAGAATAATAGAAGATGTGGAGAAAGAACGATTCAAAAAATTTCTGCAATATCTTCTCTTCATTCTCTCAAATTTACTTTCCAAAAACATTTGCAGCAATCTTCTCTTCTTTCTCTCAAATCTATTTTCCAAAAACGTTTGCAGCAATCGTCTCTTCTTTCTCTCAAATTTACTTTCCCAAGATGTTGCAGCAATCTTCTCTTCTTTCTCTCAAATCTACTTTCCAAAAACATTGTTGCAATCTTTTCTTCTTTCTCTCAAATCTAATTTCCAAAAAAGTTGCAGCAATCTTCTCTTCCTTTTTTTCATATAAAAACGATTGCAAAAGGAACCTTTTTGTGTGTTGATGTACCATATCAAAGCCCACTTAAGTTGCCAACAATGACAATACCTTCATTTTAAGCCAATGGAACAACAAATCCAGAATAAAGAAGAAATGACCTGCCAAGGAATGTCCAGAGGAACAAAATTTATAATAGATAAGTATGAAAAAATGATTAAGAGAATAAAGAGAAAATGTTAAACATAATGCTAAAAGCCTAAAAAGGCAGCTTGACTTGTATGCAATTCATGCATGCCGTGTTGTTCGATAAGATTTTTAATTAAAATGATAAGTTCATTAATCTAGCTTGGGTTGGTTGGATATCAAGGAAGGAAATATTATTTATACTTGGATTTGTCATATATTTATAATTAATGAATAAGGTGACTGCTTTTCTGGGGTCTTTCTCTAGCAGCTCTTTGTATCAAGAATATTGACTTTGAAGACCTAATAATAAGAACTAGACAGTTTTAAGAATGAAAAGAAGAATATAATTTAAGCCTACAAAAATAGAGACTTCAGAGGAGCAGAGGCATAAGATCTCCCTGGACATGTCATTTCTCACCTATTTTAGGTACAACCAGGCAAAGAAGGCTTCCTATACAATACGATGCCAAATTATTAAGAACCAACACATTGAGAAAAGGTGCAATCTTCAGTCATAAGCTATTTACACATCTTATTTAAAAATCAAGCAGGTGTTTGATACATGACCTTCATCAGATCAATATTGAAGGATTGATCTATCTTATAAGTCTTATTTCAAAATTACAAGTAGTTCAGAGGGCTTTTGTCTTATCTCCTCTCCTTGCCCAAAGTTGGCACTGGTAAACTCATTTCAAGATTCTGATCTATTCCATCAATCAGTAAAGCATTAATCAAACAAAGTAAGAGTTTGACAGAAACAAGGGAACTCCCTAGTTATCCTTTTATGGTTATAAGACTATAGGCTCCAAGATATCCTTTGACAGCTATGTAAAGTATTCTAGAACAATACTGCAAAAGTCCCCAGTCCCTAGATAAACCAGGGGGGGGGGGGAAGCACAATATTAAATCTCCAAATTAACATTTTCCTATTACTATCTACTCTGAGCTGCATTCAATTCCTCTTTTATAAATGCCTATCTCTGGATAATTGCAATCATGGAAGTACATGTATATGCGTAATCAAGCTCTTTTGATTTCCTCAATAGGGAACCACCAAATATCAGAAGCACTCTAAAGTACTTCAGCAGACATAATCCAGAAAAGCAAGAGAAAGGTGATGGTATTAGTAACATAAGAAAACTCATAGGCAGCAAAGATGGTAACTTAATGTACCAGAAAACCATAGTACAGAGGTTTGCTGTCAAAAGATTTCATGACGCTGAAAAAGGGAAAATCAATGGATCCTTTAAGCGAACATCGATCATGGATCATCATAGTCCTATGCCCTAGCATACACTCAAATTCCAAATTATGAGAATAGAGCTCAACAAAGTTGAAACAAATGAGTTAAAGAAATGGGTTGGACAGAAGTAAATCACTATGCAATAAAGAAAACAGAGCATTGGAAAAACAAAACATACACATAACAAATAGCATATGAAGAGGGGGGGGGGGGAGGGAGGTGTTGGGGGGGAGGGAGGGGAGGAAAGAAGTCTCTTTTGTCTAATACTAGAGACACTGACTGGATAGTGGATCATCTGGCCAAGCTTTTTGAATATCAAAATGATCTTTTGATGTACCCAAAGATGTAATGGGTTATCATCAAAGTTGTTCAAAGAGATGTGAGAGGTAGTCAAATGAACTTCAACCGAGTTTCTTTGCAGAGTGTAAATTGTGTTTCTATGCTCCTACTCTCCCTTCTCAGAATTCCTCTTTATTGAAAGGAATAATTGGATCACAAATGGAATAAATCCAAATTGTATATCACAGATTGGTGAAAACTAATAGGCCTTCAACCTTCCCCCCGGACCAACCTCCTCCAGATTCCTCTTTATTGCAAGTAACAATTGGTCCACATAAGTGAAAAATACTTTTTTTTTTTTTTGATGATAAAAGTGAAAGTTGGATTAAAGATTTAAGCAGAGGTTACATCTAGTGTGAGACATAGTGTCTATATAATTAGACCCTATGTGTCCAGTTGTCAGGCTGAGAAGCCAATCTCTTGTTGTGTCCTGTCTTAGATTACAAACTTCTAGTTTTGATGTGATTGGTATCATCATCGCTAGCAAAGGAAAAAGGGTAGGTGATACTTGTGATATCTCCCCGCCTTTAGTTAGGTGTTTGTTTAGAGTTTGATCACACCAAATGTACCGTAGTTGTACATTGGTTTGAATCGCTCTTTTTATTACAATCCAAATTGTTTCTAATAAAAACTTCAAAAGATGTCCTGGTTGTGCCCTGCCTTGTTGTAGATCCTTGACGATTCCATTTTCAAGTAGTCCTACGCTCCATCTGTCTCCTTGTGACTCAGAAGATATACCTGCACATAAGAGTGTTGGTAAGTTTCCAAAATTTGTTTGTGACATTAAGCAAATAAGGCAGCTGGTCGACAAATTAATATCATTATTTGTTATCTCCTCTAAGTGATTTGGATAAATTTTTTGGTCCTTAATCCATCTATTTACATCATTTAATAGTTGGATTGGGTTAATGTTTTTATTATTCATGAGTTTTGCATTCTGTTTAACCCAGATAAAGTAGCATGTTATTATGAAGATTGAAAAAAACCATTTTTTTGTATGTTATCCATGTGCCGTTCATGAAAGAATGAAAAGCAAAGATTAAGGAGAGAGTTGTTTCGGATGTGCCCTGTTCGCAACCCTAGTGGTCCTGCTGCCCATATTCTCTTTGTCCATTCACATGATATGAACAGATGCCAGTTTGATTCCTCGTATTTGTTGCATAGTATGCATGTTTGGCTTGTAAGCATCCATTTGGATAGGATCTTCTTTGTTGGTAGTCCTGCATTTAAGAGACGCCAAAATAATGTTTTAAATTTTGGATGTATAGGTAGCTTCCAAAAGAACCTCCACCATTGTGCTACATTTGGTACTGAATCATGGCTGTTTATCTTAGCAAGTGCAATTCCTGCGAGTTTTGCAGTAAATTCACCTGTTGCTGAGATAAGTGACAACCATGAGTCCATAGTAGGGGTGGGGTTTATTGCAGAAATTGACAAGGAAAGGAGTGGAGGAATTTGGCCTGTGATATTTTGCTGGTTTGCCGCCCTATTGCTTTGTTGTTCATATACCTCTCTGACAGTAGCTTGCCTTTGCCCTATTACGGTATTAAAATCACCTATCATATGGTCTGTTGTTGAGTCAACCCAAGGATCAAACCAGAAGTACGTGTTGTTCCCATCACCAATTTTCCTTTTTACCATTGTGCGGAGCAGAGGGGTAATACTGGTGATACTCTTCCAAATCCATGATCCATTTTTGTGTTGCACTTTAGGGTCGAAGAAAGATGTTTTGGGATAATATTTTGCTTTTATGATTTCTCCCCACAAGGAGTTTGGTTGGTTGAGAAGCCGCCATCCTTGTTTGAGTAACAGGGCACTATTAATCTGCTCCATCCTTTTGAACCCTAGTCCTCCTTGATTTTTGGGTTTGCAACATCGATCCCAGGAGATGAGTGTCATTTGTTTGATTTTGTTGGGCTTTCCCAGCCAAAATCTTTGACATGCTGTATCCAAAGTCCTGCATACAGTTTTTGGGAAACGAAAGCATTGCATAAGGTATATGGATTGTGATTGAAGTACCGATTTCATGAGTAATTCCCTTCCTGCAAATGAAAGATTTGATGCTTTCCATGTAGCCATCTTATTTCCAATTCTTTTGAGTAGGTTTTGAAAATTCTTTGTTTTTGCTCTAGCCTGGAACAGTGTAGTCCCTAGGTAAGTAGCATTATTTCTCATTTCCTGTATGCCTAAGATTGCCAAAACTGCTCCTTTATGCTCGTGGTCTACATTTCTGGAGAAGTATGCGCCACTCTTTTCGAAGTTGATCTGTTGTCCTGTTATGTCAGAGAATAACTCAATAGCAGCTTGTATTGTTAGTACATCTTCCTTTGTTGCTCTGCAAAAGAGGAACGTATCATCTGCAAAAAAGAGATGTGAGACTTCTGGAGCGTTCCTAGCAATTTTGATGCCTTTGAAAAGGTTTAGATTCCTGTATTCCGATAGAAGTCTAGAGAGAACTTCCATGATGATGAGAAAAAGGTACGGGCTGAGGGGGCATCCCTGCCGGAGACCACGGGATCCTTTGAACCAATGGTAGGGGCTACCATTAAGTTTTACGGAATATGAAGCAGTTGAAATTAGAGTTTTGATCATGTTGCACCAATGTGTGTCAAAACCCCACTGATGAAAGAGATGGTATATAGCATCCCATTCAACCCTGTCATAGGCCTTGGACATGTCAAGTTTAAGAGCAACAAAGCCAGTTTTAGCTCTTGTTGATTTCATATAATGGAAGATTTCACGAGCAATGATAATATTATCAGAGATTTGTCGGGATGGGACAAAAGTGAAAAATACTTAGTGAGGCACATAATGCTAAAAGCCTAAAAGGTTTTTCATGGGCACTCATTGTACGTGTGGCTTAAATGCAAAGATTAGAATCAGATGGCCAAAAAACTATATTCAACCAGTATGGTAATTACGTTAAACGTTTAGAGATCCGAGTTGGTCACAAAAACAAAGCTGCTTTGTGATCCCCTAAGATTTGTCTTGCATGAATATAAAGTATTTTGAACCGAAAAAAGGATTCAAAACTTGGAACTTGGATGGCTAGACTTAGATCAGCTGTGAGTGCATAAAAGCTGTCATTTGTCTAGAAAGCCACCATCATTCATCATGGGATGTATCTTTTTTCCTTCCTAACTCACATTTTTATGAAAATTTCCTTAATTTTGAGTATACCAAGGAAAAGTAAGAACAACTTATTATTACTGCTTTGTACTTTTAACTTTGAATGGTTCTCCTATTAACAGCTTCGTATTTGCGTATCCAAATATAGAAAGATTAGGGGTTTTTCTTCCCATCTTGATGCTGTCCATCAAGGATCAGCAGAAACACTATCTGGTAGCCCTGATGTGGCTAGAATTTTTGTTTATCGGTCAATTCTCAGCATAGTTGAGTGTGTCAAAGTGGCAGGTTAAAGACTTATCGATAAAAGGAAGTACTGAAAATAACAATACATTAAAAAAAAATAATACAGTTGAGTTTGAACTTTGAATATCGGCATATGGAAAATACAGACTCTACGATTTTGAAACTTTAACCATTCAGTATTCCAAAGTGCATTGTGCAGTCCATCAAAATCTATTCTACCAAAGAAAAAAAAAAAAAGAGACCAATTTGAAACTGAATTAAAGTAAGCATCATTGAAATAAAAGCAGTGGATGCTAACCGGTAATCTAAAGCTGGGAACCCTTTGGTGGCTGGTATTTTTTAGTTCTAAATGTTAATACTAAGCTACTTCGAGTAAACATTAAAATTTGTTACTCAATAAGAAAGCAATCTGAACAGCAAGTAATCCAACAAAAATACATACTTGAGAAATTATACTTTATGCCCAAGTTTCATGGGGGCTCAAATCTAAGTATTCTCATGATTTTGAAGTTACTGAAAAAATCCATGTATTCTCATAAACCAAGAACAAATATTGAAAAAATGAAAAAATGCAGAAATGCAGAGACACAAATGAAAGGGAAGGGAAAACTTCCTAGGATATATGATACGAACCAAAGCTCAGCTCCTTCTTGTGGAGAGCCAATTCCAGCAAAGCAGGTTTTGGTTACACCAGGACCATTTCCAGCAGAGTAGATTTTGGTTACGCCAGGACAGGGACAGGAGGCCACAACCGAAGCGCTGCGTACCAATACCAGAGCATGCCAAAAGCCAGGTAAAAAAAAATTAAGAAACCAATCTGCAGCTGATAAACAAATTTTAGAAGCATAAAAGAGATGAGAACCCAAAATTTCACGAACCCAAAGTAAAATCAAGATGTTTGAGAGACCTGCGAGCCAAGAGGGCGCACGAGTGAGAGAGACCTACGAGCGTGAGCGAGAGACAGAGAGAGCTGGCGACCAGATGTAGCGCCAGCCAGAGAGCTAGAGTGAGAGGGAGAGAGAGATCATTCGGGAAATCAAAGCGGGAGAGTGAAAAGTTTGGGCACGATATATTTGATATTTGGCAATGATTATACGCAAACCGTCGCTGAAAATTAGAACATTAGGCGACATTCTTACCAACCGTCGCTGAATGCTATATCAGACGACGATTTCATGTAAATTGTCACCAAAAATGACAATATAGACGACGCCGTTGTTAAACCGTTAGTGAAACCCTATATTTGGTGACGGTTTTATGCAAACCGTCGCAGAAAATGATTATATTAGGCGACGGTTACAAGACAAGCGTTGCCGAAAATGAATTTCGGTTGGTAATAATATATTTGGCTACATTCTCTTTAAACGTCGGTGAATGCCAATATTTCGCGACGGTTTTAATCCAACTGTCACCGAAAACGAATATATTTAGTTTGTAATATATTATATTTGGCGACGAGTGTTCTAACCGTTGGAGAATGTCTGTATTTGGTGACGGTTGTTTTTAAACCGTCGGGGAAAATGGTATATGGCAACGGTTTTCTGTTAACTGTCGTAAGAAATACCAATACGGCGACGGTTTATGATAAACCGTCGGGAAATGACTTATTGGGCTACGTTTACCATAAACCGTTGCTTAATGCATTATTTGGCAACGGTTTCAGAAAAACCGTCGGTAAAACATTATATATGGTGATGGTTAGGAAAAGTACAGTCGCCAAAAATAGGTTTTTTTGTAGCGACTTAAACATCCAACTCTGCACGTTGACAGAAAAACATCATTCATTTATTTGCCCCAAGTCATCTTTTACATGAACTTTTTGTTATGATGATCCAGCTTGTTAAGTTGGTAAATTCCATAGACTTTGTGATTGAACGTCTGGGCTGAGAAGCCTGTTTTGTACTTCATTGCCAACAGCTAACCAGCTTTTTCTTAGTGGAAAACACGATTTTTTAATTCAATAAGTTACTTACACTTTGGTATCTGTCTATGCAATCCAGATGAATGCACACCTCTGAGCTTGGTGTTTCAGTTTCTTGAATATCCATCATTTTTATGGATTCACACCCTTGTTAGGTTCCTTCCCATCAAAGAAATCCTTCAGAAGTTGTTGGACCTTGGAAATCCTGGTGCTTCCACCAACGAGAACAATCTCATCAATCTGGTTCTTTTGCAATCCTGCATTGTCCATGGCCTTCTTAGTTTCAGAAAACTTAGTCTTTGAAGTGAAGAAGAAAGAAGAGAAATCATGACACCCACCAGATGGGCTATGACATCACAATCGCTGCCAATCCTGAACTTGTGATTATGCAGCTGCTTTCTCAGCTCTTCATTCCATTCACCTGCACAAACAAAGACAATGGATTCATTACTTGAAATAGAAAAAGAAACTTATTGCTGTTCCTGTAGTCAGATCAGTACTGTTACAGCAATAGTCTTGTCTTCATTAAACAGTGGCTGATCCCGAGAAGTGGGGTCGATTATAGCCAGCCGTTGATGAGACAAAAAATTGTCTCCATATTGGTAAAGCCCACTCCAGTCGGGCCCTCTATGCTTCAATCTGCAAGATTAATAGTTTCTTAATTGGTATCTGAGTTGATGCATTTTTCAAAAACATCCTCTGCTTGCTGTTAAGCAGAAAGATTTATTAGAACATAAATGAAATACAGGAATCATAAAACCAAAAGCTAGTCACTAATTCAAGATTTAAGTATAGAAAATGCAGAAAATGATGTTAAATCTTGGGCTTCCCTCCCTCCCAAAAACAAAAAATTGCCAAACAGTTTATTTGTGATCGATTTATATACTATCAAAAAGAGTAAAGGAATCAGCTCCATCATGGGCATGATTACCAAACAGGGAACTAAAGAAGAATTCATTATCTCAAACCAGTTGGTGGAAGTGTTTAGATTGTTATCCTGAAAATACTGATGAACTAGAAATACAAATATCCACAAAAACCCACATGCAAAACAGCTCCAGAATCACCATGAAGAGGCAGAGAAACAGCACAAGGCTTTGATGCATCAGCATAATCAGCAAGGTTGATGTTAGCCTCACCAAGAAAGCTGGACCTCGAAGAACCCTAATGTCAACAAGATCCACAGCAAATACAAAATTTAGTTTTGGTTTGGAAGAATTTAAATTTCTCAGAGAGCTTTCTAAACAATGGAAGAAGCATAGGAGTAAGATAATGCTCAATTGCATGCAAACAAACTCAAAATAGCATCAAAAGTGGAAATGCAAGATGAAATTAAAAAGGATTAACACCATTGCCACAACAAGTTTATACAGCTTTTCATCATATTCTTTGGTTTTTGGATCTTGAAGAAGTCTTGTGGTCTCATAGATTGGATCTGCTCATTTGCACGTTCCATTTCTCACATTTGTTTTGGTTGTCTTTGCTGTTGCTTTTCCAGAATCAGCATGAATTAAAGATACAAATAACTTATCCCATCCAGTTTGTGGAACCTGAAACAGGAAAAACAAAATAAATAAATAATCAATCACCTCAAAGATTTAAATGCACATAAAACCTTTCCAAGGCTCAAAAATACATCCAGTTTATTTCACAATCGTCAAAATCTGGAGATCAATGAGAAGCTTACTTACCCACAAGAGCAACCATATTTGTGACTGAGAGACCTTGGTCTATAAGTGAGTTGAACCTTGTGAACCAAGCCTATCCATTACAAGTTGAGTTAATTAGGTCATTTTCAAGCCGAAGTTGACTATGATCTTTGTCCTTTTCCACTAATTTATGTTTGATGTCTTTGATCTCATTCTCCAATTTTTCAATTTTTTGCTGAGTTAATTGGAGAAGTTATGACAATCCAGTCAAATGCTTTGTATGGTAGCAAAAGAAACAATCGTGGGTTTTTTGTTCACATTTTCAGGGCAGAAAATGAACGAACAGATAATAAGTTTAACTCGTGAAGATTATTAAGGTGATCAAAAAGAAAAGAAACCAGCAGGACAGGGTAGTTTTCCCCTTGCATTGAAATCAACCACTTAAGACAGTAGAAAGTCTATCAAAATCAGGCCCTTCTGTATGCTGGACGAGAGGAAGTTCTAAGCAGCTGACACCATATTTTGCCTGTAAAATGGATAAGTATTAGTGGAGTCACTCTATCTCATAGAAGCAATCATTATGTAGTGCTATCCTTTTTTCTTTTTTGCATATGTTTGTGCATTAGTACTTTCTTTTATCTTTGGGAAGGGCAGGAACGGATCAAAACAACTTCATAGTGATGACAACAGAGATTCAAGTTCCAGCCAGTGGCTGAAATATTGTTCTTACACATGGGCCAGCCTTCTCTTTTCTTGTACTTAGTTTTGGCTTCCTTACAAGAGGGGCCTAGTTAATTTAAGAATTGAAAATATGCTAAGTTTAGGAGTTGATTTTAGTCGTGTCTGTGCTTGGGTTAATCCAATCCTAAAAATATTATGGGTTTAAGTCTGAGCAAAAGTAGGATCTAGTTCTGTGCTTTTTTTAAAGAATCAATTGTTTCAATAACAGTAGCAATAGGATATTGGTTTACAATACAAATAGCCATATGAGGATCGGATATAAGCAACTGTATGTAACAGACTTTTCTTTAAAGAAGAAGAAGAAGAAGAAGAAGAAGAAGAAGAAGAGATATTGAAAAAGATATGGTTTTAGTGTATTGGTTGAGAATGGTTCTCTTCCAAGAATGTGATGGTCAGACTTGGATACTATGTGTAAATAATCTCCTCTCTTTTTACCTTATTGTATTGCGATAATCATTGACAGTTATTTTTCTTGAAAGAAATCAACCAAATCTAATACTATTGATGTGAACCATGAAGTCAATTACTCATCATGTTAGAAAACACTGATTCTTCTTTGCAGATCTCCTTCATGCCTTCACGTTCTTGCCAAAAGATCTCAACTTCATCAGCTATTGGACTAGATAAAATTTACAGAATTTTAAAGCTCACTGACAAACACTTAGGTTACTGGTTCTTAATGTTTTAATCCTGTTGAGCAGGTTCTCCATGGTTCATCATGAGTAGAGCTTTCATGGAATACTGTATACATGGGTGGGATAACATGCCAAGGAAACTACTTATGTACTTCACCAATGTGGCCTATCCTCTTGAATCCCACTTTCACACAATTCTCTGCAATTCCGCTGAATTTCAGAACACTAGTGTAAACAATGACCTGAGGTTCATTGAATGGAACAGCAATTCAGACATGGAACCAAATTTCCTCAAATCTGTCTCATTACAGAAGAATGGTACTAAGTGGTGCTGTCTTTGCAAGACCATTTCAAGAAGGGAATCGGGTGCTTCAGAAAATTGATGAATTCATACTGAAACGCCCACAGGATATTACAAGAGTAGAAGTGAGAATAAATTAAGTTTAATATTCCAAATATGATAACTATTAAAAAAGTAAGTAGGTCAGAACATTGGAAGCAAAAAACAGTTAAACAGTTAAAATCAAAAAGTCACATTGACCTGCGGCCTAATGAGGAAAAAAAGTTAAATCATCAACCAAGACATTACTTAAATATCACATGGTAAACAACTAAATCATCCAATAAAAGTAGATTTGGATGGCTTAATTAGTAATCTCTGGCTATCAAACAGAATGAAGAAATTCAACACATAATGAACAACAGAAGAGAAAACAAACAATAACTAATGCAACGGTTTCTCTGTTGAACAACTAGCAGATGTTTATCATTAACACGAGAGATGGAGAGCAGTGAAGAACACTAAAAGAAAGAAATTATAAATGGAATTACCAGACGCACGAGGAGGGAGTCTCAGAGGCAGATTTTGGATCGAACAATCTCGGGCGTATATCTGCTGCTCAAGAGTGGAAACCACCTGGAATCAGCTTTGAGCAATTAGAGCCAGCAATCGAAGCCTTGAGCAATTAGAGCCAGTGATAAAACCCTACTAATACTTCCCAACATCAATACAAGAATGCAAGAATTTAACAAGATAACACTGGTTTTTATTTTTGTGCCAGTCACCCCCCACACCTCACGGTGTTCCCTCAGCCTACGGCTGCCCACAAGACTCTCCAAAACATTCGATCCCCTCTCCCGTCTCTTTCCCCTCTATTTATTACCTCAACTAACCCTAATTCACCCTCATTCTCTCTCTCTCTCTCTCTCTCTCTCTCTCTCTCTCTCTCTCTCTCTCTCTCTCTCTCTCTCTCTCTCTCTCTCTCTCCTCCCCATGGCCTCATCCTAGGGTCCTAACAACTACCGGCCCCCTCGAAAATCACCTTGTCCTCAAGGTGATGGGAAATTTGAGAAGTTTGGTCGTCACATGCTTGTCGCATAGCTGTATTAATTCAGCATCTTGGCGCGCTCTCCTTGGCAGCCCATAGATCCCAAATCCAATTAATTCAAAACAATCCATACAGAGAAAAAGCTTTGGCGCTTCATCGAATGGAAAGAACACACCATGAATAGCCAGAGGAGCTGGGTTCAACAGAAAACCATGAACAACAAGCTGTTGTAATGAGTTGTGCATCAATATAGGAATCAAGGGCTTTCAATGGATAGCCGCCATTTTCTCCAGATGTGCAGAGGAAGCGATCAACTGCATGCCATTCTATGCATTCCAAATAAAACATTTGTTTTTCATCGTTCGACAGATTCCTAGGTGTAGGATGTGAAGTTAACCCATGAGCAAGAGTAGGGTTGCTGATTTCACCAAGCGTCGGTTTCACAATCGTCGTTGGGGGAAGCGTGGGTAAAATAGCCTAAGATGCCGGTGTCTTCCAATCGGCCAGATTTCTTTTGTCACCATCAACGAGATCGACGCCCATCTCAACCGCGGCGTCTCTCTCTCCTCCACCTGCGCCTCCATCGTTAATAGAAGGTAAGGACTGTAAGGTTGAAGACGATGGTTTTACCCTTTGTTGGCTTGGTCGAGTCGCTGGTTTGGTGAGACTATGGGTTAGATCGGTTTTCTGTTTGGGTTTTGGTCCATCTGAAAATTTTGGGTTCAAGGTAATGCTGAGGCCTGGGTTTTGTGTAAACAAAATGGGCTAGGCCCGTGAGAGATGGTTAAAAAGGGTAAGGTCCAAATACTTAAAACCATGGGTTATGATAAATGGGCTGGGTAATGGTTTGATGGAAGGGGTTGGGTTTTGGGTCATGAAACTGTAATAGGCCCAAATTAATTCTTTTGAATGGGCTAGGTTTAAACACTTAAAATCATGGGTTAAGAAACATGGGTTGGATATTGGGTTAGTGAAATAAAATGGGCTGGGGACTAATGGTATGGGTTGGGCCCAAGGGAGTTTTTGGGAAATCTGACGGCCCAATCTTTGAAATTGGTTTTCTTTTTGCTTAAGCTTGATACTTTGCATACCTGGAGGGCCGAATTGATAAGAATTTTGGCTTTTAATATGTGAATCAAACCCATGAACCGATTTGAATTGAGTAGAACCAACCCCAAAAACCCTAAAACCCAATCGTCTTCTTCCCCATTTTCTGCAAACAAACCATGTAGCCGCCTGAAGTCTTCCACTGTGTGCTCTTGTCTTCCCTCGATTCCTCTTCTCGTCGCCAACCTTTGATCTAGTAGGAAGATTTATCGTTGTTGCTATTTTAATCCGATAGGTGTTGATACCGAAACTCTCCCTCTCTTGCTTTTCTCTTCTCCACGCTCGACGAGACTCATCGCCACCTGTTGCAACTTTCGTTGCCCCATCAATCGACTTTACTGGGTGGTTTTGCAAATCTTTCCCATCGAAAACTGACGCAGATTCAACATGGGGGATCTTTGCATTCTTCCCATCACCGAAAACAGTAACTAGCGTCATCTTGAAGTTCGCCCAGGTAAACTCCGGCCAAGATCTCTTGGACACCCAATCCAATGCGTCTCCCTCCAAGTGTTGGAGAGCTATGCCTAACTGTTGGTCATCCTCGATGCTGCGTTCCCAGCAAAACAATAGGATCTCAAGAAGCCAACTCTGCACATCTTATGTGCCTGAAAACAGCGGCAATACCATCCTTCTCTAGGATCGAACTGCTCTGATACCAATTGATAAAACCCTACTAATACTTCCCAAAATCAATACAAGAATGCAAGAATTTAACAATTAACACTGGTTTCTTTGTGCCAGCCACACCCCACACCTCATGGTGTTCACTCAGCCTACGGCTGCCCACAAGACTCTCCAAAACATTCGATCCCCTCTCCCCTCTCTTTCCCCTCTATTTATTACCTCAACTAACCCTAATTCACCCTCATTCTCTCTCTCTCCTCCCCATGCCCTCATCCTAAGGTCCTAACAACCAGCATTCTTTTCAAAGCTTCGCAAATCTCTGAGTCGTAACGACTGTCAAGTAAAGGAGCCGGCGCACACACAAAGAAAACCGATCAAATTTACTAGAGAGAGCGCGAGACAGAGGGATTGCGAGGGATTGAGAGAGAGAAAAAGTGATAGAGCCAGAGGGATTGCAAGATTGCAGATCTGAACTTTAATATGAAATTTGCAAAAACGATGTGCCAAAGAAGATGCTTGAAGAACTCCAGAAATGCCTCATTTATTTCAGTCTGCCTTGGATCTGTTCATCCGCTAGTGATTGGAGCTGATACAGGTTGGATCTGTGCGAAGAAACAGAAACTATTGAATTGAAGACAAAGTGAAATGTTGGCGTAGGCTTGGGTGGGAGGAATTTGGGAAACGGCGTTTGTAATAAACACAACAAGTGAAAGGGACATACAACGGCAAGTAGCGATAGTTACAAATAGACATACAACCCGCTAAAAAGTTTTATATCCTTAGAAACGGCGAGTCTTTGAGTTACAAATAGACATACAATTAAGAAACGCCGTTAAAAGGTTTTACAACGGCGTTTATTAGAAACGCCGCTACAAAGTTGTATATCGTTTAGCCAGGTGAGTCTTTGAGTTACAAATAGACATACATAGACATACATAGACATACAACAACATTTCTAAGAAACGCCGTTAAAGGTTTTACAACGGCTAAACACCTTGTGTTAGAGTTACAAATAGACATACAACGGCGTTTCTAAAAAGTTTTGTATTATTTTAAAAAACAGAGTCGTAGGCATAAGAGACATACTGTTATAAAGCCACATATGATGGCGTTTTTTGGGAAATGCCGTTATAAGTTAACATACAGCGGCGGTGTTTTATAAAAACGCTGTCGTATCCTTACCCAAAGTGCCGCCATAGGTCCGTTTTCTTGTAGTGGTTAAAGAGTATGTGGGGGGGGGGGAGAAGGATTTAAATTGTACATGTAATGAATCAGATGTTTCTATATTGTTGATGCCGATTGGTTGACTGTATATGATGACATTCTGTGAGACCTATGAAATCTTTGTCTTACAACAACATCAACAACAAGCCTTATCCCACTAAATGGGGTTAGCTACATGCATCCTTGCCTTCCAATCTGCTCTAGTTGAAGCCATATTGGATACAAGGCTCAAGCCATGCATATCCTTTCTCACCACTTCTCCGTAGGTTGTTTTAGGTCTGCCCCCCACTCTTCTAGTTCCTTCGATTTGGATTAAAATCATTTCTCAATGTAGGGGCTTTTAAAGGCCTCCGTTGAACGTGTTTGTCGCACCTCAATCGACTTTCTTGTATCCTATCATTTATCAAAGCTACTCTTGGACCAGCCTTAATATGATAGTTCATTACCTTTTCCTTCCTAGTTTTGCCACTCATCTATCTTAGCATCCTCATTGTATTACATTGAGTTTATTTTTTATGCTTCATAGCAGCTGAAGACTTTGTAGCATACATCATGGCTGGTTGTACAACGGTCTTCTAGAATTTTCCTTTGAGCTTTTAAGGAATATATCAATCACACAACACCCTGGATGCACGTCTCCACTTCATCCACCGTATTCTTATTCTTTGGCTGGGAAATTTGTCTTAAATAATAAGAAAGGAGTATGGAATAGAACCTATGCCTAATCATGTTTCAATCTCAGAAATCATAAGGAACAAAACTGAAGAAGAAGAAGACCTATGCAGTGGACCACCTCTTCATAGCCTCAAGAAAAATGCTCTAGTAAAGTGAAATTATTTCTTCTTGTTGACTTACTTCAGTAAATGCTTTTGTCTTTTCTTCATCTCCCCCTCCCCCTTTTCTTTTTTCTTTTCATTTCTCTCTCGCTCTCTCTCTCTCTCTCTCTTTTAACCTAATGGCTTACCTTGTGCAAAATTACAGCTGTTCATCTTCCTGTTACTTCTTCCATCCTATATTATGGTGATTTTCTTTTGCTTCTTGATTTTTCTCTAAAGGAAACCTAATGGCTACTTGCTCTTTAGAGCTCTTTATTTTCTGATGGCACATTTATTTTATTTTTTTTTGAATAAAGGATCAAACTTCCATTAAAAAAGTTAAGATCAAAATACACACACACACACACACTTAGAGGAACCATAACACTCATCCCTGCAACAACGGTTGCCCCACATACACCCAAACTCACATGTTCCAAATGAATTAACAAAGCAAGCAAAACATAAAGAATCCAAGCCATGTACCTAAAACCTGAATCTTGGAAGCTCTGGAGCATCCCATCACAGCTCCTTGACATGTTCAGGCCGTTTACCTATAGGGGAAGAAGTCTAATCCTTTGCCCCTGATTTCTTAAGAAAGTCAGCAATTGGATTGGCCTTTCCAATAACAATGGGTAATCCTCCAATCAATGCACTCTATATAAGCTCTCGGCATGTACCATAGCTGCATTGCACACCAAGGAATTCGAAACTCTTTCATTGCCGACACCACTGAAAAAGAATCAGTTTCTATCCATTGCTTCTCAATACCAAGGGACTGAGCAATAGCCAACCCTTTCATCGAGCCCATAAATTCAACCTCTAAGTTTGTTTTGACACTTGAATACCAACGGAAAGAGGACATCACCATGGCACTAGAGTCTTGAATCACCCCCCCCCACACCTACATGCCTAGGATATCTTAAGGCTGAACCATCTATGTTAGGCTAAAACCAGCCCACTTTGGGTCATTTCCAAACCACTTGTTTTGGTATTGCATTTGGCTTCAACTTCACACGAAATGCTGCCCTTAACATCACCAATAGGTCATAGCTTCCTAACCCCCCCCCCCCACACTATAGGTCTCCAACTGAATCTCCCACATAATCAATCTGAACACCCAATCCTCCCCGCGACCATTTCCATCATGCTTCCTTTTGTTTCTCTCCATCCAAGTGAAGTATGGAAGCAAAACAGAACCCTTCAACCACACAATCACTAAAGAGGTGACTGTGGCCTTCATACGCCACCAAGCCCACACCTCTTTAGAGTTTGTCGTGGCTCCCATCTAAAAGTAATTTTTTGCAAAAGCACCCAAATAAAAGCACACTGCACAAGTAGATGGTCTATGCTCTCTTGCCTTTGAACCAAATAATATACACTTTGATGCCAAGGTAGTACCACATCCTTTCACCACCAAATCTATTGGGAGTCGTCCCATCAACATTCTCCACCCAAACACACTCTCACGAGGCTGCAAGTTCACACCCCAAATAGCCCTATGCCACTCCACCTTAGTGTATTGCCTTCTAATGCAATTCCAAGATGATTCGAGAGAAAAAATACCATTAGATTCCAGCTTCCAGTGTTCACTTCACTAGCATCACCCAATTCAATCTCTGAGGCTGACTGAAGAACATGTCAAAGAGGGTTCGACCAAACTAGGGAAAATCCTACTCCCCCTCATGGATATGATGTGCCACCATTTAAGGAAACTCTTTGACAGCAGCCCCATCTTATTGAAAACTTCTAGCAACACCATTACTGTAATTATTTTTTGTTGTTTTTCAGCCTCTTCTCCTTTTGGTGGTGGTTCTTTGTTGTATCCCTCCCCCTTTTCTTCTCCTTCCGGTTCTTTTTTTTTTTTTTTTTCAACTTCTTTCTTTTTATTTTCTATAAGTAAGTCAGTATGTGTGTTACATCATACAATGTCAACAATGCCAGTGTTCTGATCTGAATGGGTTGCAAACTAGTACTTCACTGTCTGTTGCACTATTAATGTGTATCCATGTTTAATTTGAATGGAAATATATTTTTATGTTTGTTACCGCTTTTCATTTAATATTGCAATATGCTCCAAGTCTCTAACTATTACATTGAAAAGTTTTAACACTGGAGTGCTTAGGTCACCTACATACTGACTAAGAAGATAGGATCGTAAATGCCTTGGATTGTCTAGCACCTTGACAATTATGGCCTTAATATATCACTTCTTATTGTATTTTTGTTTAGAGCACTCTTATCTTAAGTTTCTCCTATTTAAACTTTATAGCTAATCATGCAGAAATCCTTTCCCTTCGTCCCTCCTAGTTTCTAGAAATTTTCTTCTGCCATCTTTTCAACTTCTTTGTGAAGAAGATTACTTTTGTTTATATGCATTGTTAACATATCTCTGTCTGAAGCTATGGATAATTAGGTTCTTCTGATTGCGGTTTAGTCATTATAATACTTATTTATTCCATAAATTGTCATTGTATTTTGTACTTTTTTTGAATGCATTTCTCTTTGGTGTAGATTTTAATAAGGACTCCTCAAAGTTATTAGATTTTGCAATGGCAAGGCTACTGAGCAGAAAAAGTATTTTCATCTTCAACAATATGGCTTCTTCTTTTATGACGAGTGGATACAGCATCTCTCCTTCATTTTTGCGATTTATGACTATATGTAGGAGAGTGCAGGACAGAAGCAAGAAAAAGAGGGTGTGTGATCTAGAAATAGCAACAGAGAAGTGGAAGATAGCATCAAAGATTTTGTTTCTTATGGAGGTTTTGAAGAAAGAACCTAAGCAAATCATTCCTTTAAGATCATTGGAACAGTATAGGAAGAATATTAGCCTGCCAAAGCCCCCCACAAGATCTCAGAGTTCTTACGAAAATCACCAAAGCTGTTTGAATTGTACAAAGACCACAAGGGAGTTTTATGGTGTGGTATGACAAAGGAAGATGACGACTTGGTGGAAGAGGAAGCAAGGATCCTGGAGGAGAACACAGAGAGAGCTACTGAGTATGTTACGAGGCTCTTGATGATGAAAATGGACAAGATTGCCCACTTCCGGAGAGACTTTGGCTTACCTTATGATTTCCGAACCAGGTGGGTCTACAAATACCCGCAATACTTTAGGGTGGTTAAATATGAGGATGATGTTGAGTTTTTGGAACTTGTCTCCTGGAATCCAGCTTGGGCTGTAACAGAACTAGAGAAGAAAGTAGTTGGGTTGAATGAAGCCAACCCTCCCACTCCAAGAATTCTCACACTTCCCTTCCCCATGAAATTCCCTCAGAACTACAAGAAAATTTTCCGTTTTGGTGGGAAAATTGAACACTTCCAGAAACGTTCTTATCTATCTCCATATGCTGATGCTCGAGAGCTTACAGCTGGATCATAGGAATTCGATAAGAGAGTAGTAGCTGTGATGCATGAAATACTAAGCTTTACCATTGAGAAAAAGGTGGTTACTGACCACCTCACCCACTTTCGTCAAGAGATGGTGATGCCCCAAAAGCTCATAAGACTTCTTCTAAAGCATTTTGGGATTTTCTATGTCTCTAAGAGAGGTAAGAGATTTAATGTGTTCTTGACAGAAGCTTATGAGGGTTCTGAGTTGATTCAAAAGTGCCCCTTGGTTCTTTGAAAAGAAAAGGTCCAGGCCTTGATTGGTTACAGAGGAAGACCCCTTAGAATTGAATCATTTAGTAACTTCCCAGATATGGAGGGTTATGATAATCTATTTAATAGTTACATTAAAAGTGAAGATGCCATTACAGAGCTTGAGAGTGAGGATGAAATTGCTAGGATAGAGGACCTATCTGCTCCCGATCATGAGATGGAAGTGGAAGATATCTGTGGTGCTTACACAAACAGTTGACCAGTTGATTATCATGAGGTTAGTCCTCTCTTTCTTGATATGTTGAGATTGTGTAATAAAGAAGAATCTCACTATGTTCCACAGGAACCAGTGAAGCAAAACCAAATGCATCGTTTTTGAACTCAATGAAAAATATCTCCAGCCTCTATCAATTTCTATGGAGGAAATAGAAAAGCCCGAGAATACCATAAGCTTCTAGGACACCTTAAAAGAAGCTCAACTTCATTTTCATTTTCAGTCATAGGTTCCCCAATGTGGTGGCACAAACAAGATAAGAACCCTTTGAGATTTGAAAGCCCTGGTCTCCTCATTCTTAATGCAGTTCATCGGTGGAAGAGATGACCAAACCTTGCTAGTATCCTTCAAAAGGGTATCACCATGCAGAAGTATATGGACACTGCACGGAAAGGACGGCTAACATCTTCAGCTTTGAGACATAAGGGACACGGGGAAGGAAAAAGAAAGGAAAAACCTTGAAATGTCTAGAGATCATTAAGATTCAGCTTCAAAAGCAGGAAAACAAAAAGGAAACAGTCCAACTTCTTGGGGATATTCACCAAAGTGTGCATGTCACTAGCCAGATGACAAGATCATGGAAAAGCCATCTTCTTGGCAATTAACATTCCAAATGAGGTCTTGTGTGTGATCTTCTTTCTTGATATTAATATGTTGCTTGAAGGTTGGTTGCATTAGAAGCCATGACATTACACCATTGTAAGATGCTATTGGTAACCATTTTGAACCTTTCCATTCCCCATTTACCTTTTTATCATCAAGCATTCAAGCAACAACCTTTCTTCACTCTATATCCCCTACTTAAGCATCCAACTTTGCACGTTGACAGCAAAACATCATTCATTTCTTTGCCCCCAGTCATCTTTTACATGAACTTCTGTGATGATGATCCAGTTTGTTAAGTTGGTAAATTCCATAGACTTTGTGATTGAACATCTGGGCTGAGAAACCTGTTTTGTATTTTATTGCCAACTACTTGTAAGGGTATAAGGGTCTTTTCATCTCTTGTATAGGATTAACATAAATAGTCTCATCTCTTGTAAACTGATTACATTACAGAGAATACATATTTTCCAGATATGTTTATCTCACATGGTATCAGATCCTTTTCTAAGGTCGATCTCTTTTGCGATCTCTATTTTTTCTTGTTTCCTTTCTAAATTCTTCCAATTTCTTGCTTCTTTGTAACTGTTTTCATGGTGATTCTTGCTTCGCTTACTGCAATTTCTCCACCGATTGTGTCTTCCTCATCTGTTGGTTCTGCATCTTCATCGTTGTTTCCGTTTTCGTCGAACCTCAGTGTTAACAACTTTGTCACTCTTTGTCTAACACTTAAGAATTTCCTACTCTGGGAAACTCAGATTCTCTCACTGATCGAAAGTTAGGAACTAGTTGGCTTTGTGAATGGCGATTATGTCACTCCTACTCCGATGATTACGAATGATGCTGGTATGGATATTCCTAATCCGATCTATCAGTCTTGGCTTCGTACAGACAGGTTAGTTAAGGCTTGGATCACCGAAACCTCTCTTGATGGTGTTCTTGGTCTTGCCTTTGGTGTAAAATCTTCTGTTGCTCTTTGGAAGGCGCTTACAGATTGATTTTCCCAGACCTCTGAGGCGCGAGAGTTTGAACTTCTTTCAAGATTGCATTTCTTGAAGAAGACTGCGGTTCTTCTCTTAGTTATTTTTTGATCAATTTTAAAACTCTCTGTGATCAACTTGCTCCTATAGGCAAACCAGTGCCCGATGAGCATAAAGTTTTTTTGTTGCTAACCAATCTTGGACCTGCGTATGAGGCATTTGTGACCACGATGTTGAAGCCTCCTATTCCAACATATTCAGATCTCATTCCGCTATTTCACAGTCATGAGTTGCATAGCAAAGCTACTATTTCTGAGATTTCAGATCCTCATTTTGCTTTCTATACGACTTCTCGTGGTGGATCTCGGTTTCCTCGCAGTGGTCAGACTGGTTCTTTTCGTGGCGGTAGAGGCTTTTCATCTCAACATCGAGGTTTTGGTCCATCAAAGTCCTCTATTTCTAATAAGGAAAATCACCACTCTTCTATTATTCCTGGAGGTTCTACGGGAGTGTCTTCGTCATCTGTCTCTAAATCTTTGATTCAGTGTCCGATTTGTAAAAAGAATGGTCATGATGCATTGAAATGTTGGGGAAGGTTTGATCACAACTATCGGTATGATATTCTCAAGCTCGCTACCTGAGGATTCTCCGGTTCTTCCATGCGCGGTTCTAGTGGATTTAAACATGGTTTCACACAGGGTCAGATCTATAACAAGAATGGTCATGATGCTCTTCACTGTTGGGGAAGGTTTAACCGTACGTGATGTTCCTAGGTGACATGAATCAATCTTTTGGTTCTACTCAATGGTTTGAACAGAGCACAAAGAGAACGGTAATCTACTACTTTGTTCGTTAGGGTGTGTCTTTTGATGGTTGGAAATGGTAGTTACCATACTCACGGTTCTACTTTGTTACAAGCTAGTGATTCTGTTTTTTCCTTTGAAATATGTTTTGGTCGTTCCTGCTATCAAGAAGGATTTAATTTTTGTGTCAAAATTAACTTCAAATCTTGGTTGTACTGGTGAATTTACTGATTCCAGGTTTTCTATTAAGGATCCTCAAAGTCATAAGATTTTGGCATCGGGGAGTAAATGTGGAGGTTTGTGTGTTTTGGATGTTGTTCGTCAGCCTTCTTGTACTGGTGAGGTGTATTTTTCTTCTCGTCACTGTGCTGTTCCAGAGGTTGTTTGGCATCAATGATTAGGTCATCCATTTTCTAGAATTACCAAATTTTTATAGCATAAGGGTTTGATAACTGGAACTGGCAAATCTAGTCATGTTTGTCATAGTTGTCAATATATTAAGAGCTCTCAATTGCCTTTTAATAGCTCTTTTACTCAATCTGTTGCTCCATTGGATAGGATCCATTGTGATTTGTGGGGCAAGGCTCCTGTTGCTAGTGTTCAACAATACAAATATTATGTTTTGTTCATTGATGATTACTCTTGATATTCTTGGTTATATCAGGGAAACGATTTCTACATGTTTTGTTCGTTTTAAAGATTTGGTTGAATGACAATTTGGCACTTGTATTAAAGTTTTTAAATCCGATGGAGGTGGGGAATTTGTTGTTGATGTTTTTCGTGATTTGCTTGTTGATAGTGGTATTGTTCATCACTTGTCTGCCCTGAGCAAAATGGTCTTGTGGAGCGAAACAAGACATGTTGTGGAGGTTGCTATGATGTTTCAAGAGCCCTCTTAAATTGGTAGAAACTTTTCTCGTGTCTTTTTAATTAAAGATGCTCTTCTATCTTGATATGGATTCTCGAAAAGTACTTTTGGCAAACCCCAAATATGTACTTAGGGTGTTTGGTAGTGCTTGTTTTCCGGAGCTAGCTCTCATAAAGCATCAAGGCACGGGTGTTTCATGGGTTATAGTGATCGGCACAAAGGTTACAAATGTTATCACAGACGGTAGCGTTTATATTTCTAGGAGTGTCATTTTTTATGAGTTCTGCATGAGCCTTCAAAGTAGCTTTGATTTTGATGTTTGCACTTTGAAGGTGGTGTCTTATAAATATCCTATTTAGTATCACTTTGCTCCTATGTTTCACCGTCAGGGTAGGGATCCGAAGAAAGTGTAGTGCAAAGTGCGATACCAGTCATGGCTCAGAAACAATCCGGGTGCGAATGTTGGCCCAAGGGGTAAGACGGATTTTGGTTCAGCCACGAGGTGGGGATTGTGATGTTTCTACTGTTGGGCCTGCTGATTTTGATAGTAGTATTATCGAAAATTTGGGCTCTCATTCAATAGGTCATTTGGACACTTGTAATAATTGGCCGTATTTAAATTTTTTCTCCACTTCCTGTGGTAATTCAGTTTGACCAAGCCCCATGATGATGTTGGGCCACAGCCTTCTCTTGGTTTAGGCCATGTAGGCATCTAATCCCCCAATGATTGATGGTGGATCCACTACTATTTCTTTAAAAAATGGATAACAAGGACCATAATCCACACAGATCGATGAGAACCAGTAGTGTTCATCCTATGTTTACTCATGCTCAGCTTGGTATCCATAAACCTAACCACGTATCCTTAAGTGTGACAATATCCGAGCCACGCCACAAGGGATGGCCCATTTTGGTTGGTATGTTGCTATGCAAGAAGAGATTGAGCTTGCAAAACAAACCTGGTGTGAAATCAGCCAAAACCAAATAGAACCCATTGTTTTGGATGAAGAACTGTTTGATGTTTAACCTGAAGTTGGACCTGAGTATGGTGTTGATATGTTTAGAAGGTCCTAGGAAGTCAAGTGGGACTTCTCCCTAGTGTAGATCTAAAGGTCCGAGAGAAGTGAAAGTCAACTATGGGCCATAGAGAGAAGACATGGTGTTTGACTCGAACCCATGGAGTTAGACAATGATGCCATACGAAGACCTTGGTTGATTTAAAAAAGAGACTAGCTGATGAAGAAAAGATTGGTTGATGACCAGAGCTTGGTTATATATGATTGAAGCCATTTTTCCATGCTAGGTAAGTTGTAGTTTATGTGTTTAAAATTTGTTGATTCGAGTAGTGAAAGGCCTCAAATCCCTATTAGGCTATGCACGGGACAGGGGGAGCCAATCAACCAACCCAACGACCAAGAAAAACAAGAGAACTCGCTTAGGTCATTATTGTATATATACCTCATAACTCGTGTTTTTAGTATCCCAGCCTCCAAAACACTAGAGAATGAAAGGAACTCATCTCAAGCCTCCATTGGTGTGGAAGAAGATCTACATTCAACTCTCAAGTTTCTCTCTCTTGTTCTTCAATCAAAGGTTAGTATTCAATCTATTATGCTATTGATTCATCTTACTATGATCATTCTCTCTCGATTTGAGATTATGAGGAATATATTGCATCTCAAGAATCATATCTTCTACAATCTCTTCTCATTCTATATGCTATGATTTCATATTCATTCTCAACATGATTTTCATAATTTCTTCTTAAACTATGATCATGTTCTTATTTTGATTTCTTCTAGCATATTAGATGCATCTCTATGATCATTCTTACTCTTGATTTACTATATTCATATACTAGAATGAGATATCATCATCTCTAGTTCATCTCTTTCATTCATAGCATGTTTTCAATGAAAACCATGTTGTTTTTCCAAATTAGAAAGTCTTCTTTTCCAAATTAGAAAGTATGATTCTAAATTAGAAAGTCATGAATTTTGATCATGGATGGTGTCTAATCCATGCTAGATAGTCTTAGTATGTTTGTGTGAGCCCTTGAATTTTGGATCAACGGACTTCAAACGAAGAAGTTATGATTGATTTGGTGTTGTTGTCGAACACTATTCGGGCAGAGCCGGGTCGACTGAAGTCAACTAGCCAATCAACCCAAGGAAAGAATCGTTTTGATCCGTTTCGACTCCAATCTTTTGGAATCATTTCTTATGATCTATACATGTTTTGTCAAGCTTGTTTAGGTGATTTTGGATCTGTTCTCTAATCTCTTATTTGAAGACTATAAGTTCGGATTATGAGGTGAGTATTCCAACTCACAATATGCCTATTTACATGTCTTTATGTATTATGACATGAATGCATGATTTAACTACTGTTGTTTGGTTTTCTTTACATCATGATACTTCTGCAACTATAGTAGGTTGTCCACATTGTTAATTTAATATTAGAATTGATTATTGATTATGAGTATGTGTTATGGACTATAATGTGGATATGGATGTGAATATGACTTGTATGGAATCATGATGTGATGTGGATGCTTAGGTCGTAGTTGTGGAATGGGGAATGCCTTATTGGCGTTTCTGGCTTTAGACATCAGTGGAAGTGGTATGGGATGCTTTCCTATGGTGCCCTTGACTCTTTCCCTAATACGGTTGACATACCTAGGATTGGTCTAGCAAGTGTTTGGCTAGGAATACCCCGTATATCGCACTGATTTGGAAGGGTATTGAGACCGAACGACCCGTGGTAGCAATGGGGATTCATGGACGCTCAAGACCGGTAACCAACCCGTGAGGGGACATGAATCACATTGTGGGGGCCATTTATTGGTAGGGTTGCATATGGATAGACTTGGGCTCACGGGCACTCAAGACCGGTAACCAACCCGTGAGAGGACGTGAGAGCTTCCCGTTTACTATATGTGGATGACCAATAGGGTTGATGAGTCCGTAGTCTGGGACTATGCTGACTCTAGTGTGAAGGATACCGGAAAGGATCGCTAGGGGCGAGGAATGGACGTATCTGGATCTGAGTTGATATGACTAAGTAGAAGACTTGCATTGGGCTAGGCTTTACCCTAACATGTGCCAATACTTAGACCAAACGGTTATGTGAGAGAGCGGTGACTTAAACCCCAGCCAAGGTTGTCCATAAGGTGTACCGACCCATTGCCAACCGAGGATGAGTGACTTGAGACCTACCCAAAGAAGTATGGTGCTATGACTTAAAGCATGTCTGCCAATAAAGACCAATATACATACATAGAGTTAGAAGCATATTGCATTTATTGTTTCATATCATTGCATATATGTTTGTTTGTGAATGCATGTGAAGATGCTTATTGTGTTTAGATTACTTGTTAAGTTCTTTTGAGCTTACCCTTCGGGGGACTTGTTTTTAGATGACATTGCAGGTACGAAAGAGAACCCGTGCCCCAGTACGAAGGACCTTTCCGTATATGGTACAACTCCGAATATCCTTGGACAAGGTAATGAACAGTGAGGCAGCCAACACTTGGATTTGGGCTGCACTGATGGCTCCTATTGATGGCAGCCGGCATCGTCTTATTCGTCGATGGGATCATGCGCTAGATGCTGATTTGAAGCTTCAAGAGCATGACCCTAAAGCGAAGAAGATGAAGACTGAAAAAGAAGAAGAGCCGACTGAAGATGTGGATTAGATTCTCTTGTTTCTTCTAGACTTTTATTTTACTTGTATTAGCTTAGAGCTTGCTTTAGATTTCGATCTACCTTCCGCATATGTTGTGGGGTATATTTCCGCTATACTCTACAGTTGTCTTTTGATTTGGTATCTTGTTATTCCGCACTCTGATGTTCTTTAGTGATCCTTTTGAGATCCGTTCTTGACTTTTATTAGTAAAATACTTAAATACAATGATTTGTTCTTGCTTTTGATTATGTTATTGTGCTAAATGGATATGATCGTTCCTAAACTTTATCTTTGGGCTATGGATCACTCCCCCGGGTAACCCAGATAGGGTATAGGCTGGGTGTATTTGGGCGGGATGTGACACCTGGACTCTTGTTCCACGTACTTCAGAGATGAATGTTGTTAGTTGTAAATGGATCTTTAAGGCTAAACTTCAGGCTAATGGATCTCTTGAACGCCTTAAAGCTAGGTTGGTTGCTCGTGGCTTTACTCATCATGAGGGCTTAGATTTCTTTGAAACGTTTAGTCCTGTAATTAAGCTGGGGACTATTCGTCTTGTTCTTAGTATTGCCACTATGCTCGGTTGGTCTATTCGCCAACTCGATGTCAAAAATGCTTTTTTGCATGGCTATCTTGATATCCCGGTGTTTATGACACAACCTCTAGGGTCTGTTGATATCTCACGTCCTGATGATGTTTGTCATCATCGTTCATTATATGGCTTGAAGCAAGCACCACGTGCATGGTTTGATCGTTTCGGTGGATTTTTGTTGGATTATGGTTTTGTCTCTACTCCCTCGGATAGCTCCCTTTTCATTTATCGAGCTCATGGGAAGATCCTTTTGTTACTTTTATATGTTGATGGCATCGTCTTAACTGGGAATGATTCAGCATTTGTGAGGCAGTTTATTGATACTCTTCGGACTCCATTTGCTATGAAGGATTTGGGTCCTCTACATTTTTTCTTGGGCATTGAGGTTACTTCTATGTCTTTTGGTCTATTTTTGTCTCAGAAGAAGTATGCTTCTGGTTTGCTCCGTTGTGCTCATTTAGAGGATGTTAAACCCATGATTACTCCTATGGTTGCTTGGTATGTTCCTCTCTCCTCTACTCCATTTGCTGATGTCACTCTCTATTGCAGTTTGGTTGGTGGCCTGCAATACTTGATCATGAGTCGTCTTGATTTAACCTTGGGCAATTGGATTCGCGTTAAACATATTTTACGTTATGTGAAAGGTACCTTGGATCATGGCCTAAGTATTCGTCATGAGAGTTCTTTTCAGCTATATGGCTTTTCTGACGCTGACTAGGCGGGTTGTTCTTTAACACGGCGCTCTACTATTGGCAATTGCACATTTCTTGGCACCAATTGCATCTCTTGGTGTGCTAAGAAGCAACCCATTGTTTCAATAAGTTACTTACACTTTGGTATCTATCTATGCAATCCTATCTATTTTATTGAGTTGCACATACATCCAAATGAATGCCCACCTCTTAGCTTGGTATTTCAGTTTCCTGAATATCCATCATTCCCATGTAAATGGCAAAATAGTATCAAGTAAAGTGTGTTTGGAATTCTTTATCAGCTTACATCTCTGCATTACATATTTAGGAGTAGAGTCTATCTTGCCTACCTTGTAAATGCTCAAATGCGGGTTTTCTTTCTAAATGTGTGGTGAAAAAGTTTGAAGGATCCTTATGATATCTTTGAACCCAAACCTTACTGAAATTCAAGAAAACCTAGATGAATTTGGACTTAGCTTCATGGCAAACTTACATTCCTAATCCCAATCAATGGGTAAGAAAAAAGGGCCATGGGTCATCCTTGGTTTCATTATTTTTCTTGAAGATTTCCATCTTTTTAATGTATACGAGGCAAGAATTTATGTGGTCCTATAAAGTGAAGGAGCTTAACCATCCACTTTCCTTTTATGTGGTTTCTATTGCCTTATTTCCCTTTCAATAAAGTGACTTCAAAGTCCTATGATGGCTTTCACTCTCCTCCCTTGTGAATTTCTGGAGTCCCCAGAAAGTGATCTTTCCCATTTTAGAGGTTCACTGGTCTATGTTAACCTTTGATTTCGTTAAAATGTTTCTAAAATATCTTTAGAGAAAGAGTACTTTTTTAAAAGTAATGATTTAGTGCTTTTGAGCAAAATAAAAGTGCCTCTTTTTCATATCATTTGTTACGAGTTATGTTAACAAGTGATTTGGGTATTAAACAATTGTAAGCCAAAAAGTTGTATTAAAAAAATATTTATATGGTTGTAATTGTAAGCAAGATTTAAAGGGTCTGTTTGGTTACATGAATCTAGAAATTTCAAATCTTTGGATTCATGAATGTGAGATTTATACCCGTTTGGTTGTGAAAATCTCTAGATTCAAGAAATCTAAAGATTCATCTTTTCACACTAAAAACGTGAATATATAGATTTATGGGTATGAGGTGAAATTCAGAGATTTCATCCCTAGTATAAAAACGCTAAACATTTGTGCATTCACAAAAATCACTGATGAATCCACAGATTTCATTCCACGTATTTAGTTTACCAAACAGTTAATTTTATAAATTATGATTCCATAGATTTGAAATCTATAAATTTGAAATCTCTAAATATTTGAAATCTCCAGACTCATGTAACCAAACAGGCCCTAAAGTATTATAGGATACAATAAATTAATCAATATTTCTCTCTCAAGAAAGATTCTTATGGTCTTACCAAAATCATATCATTGATACATCCCTAACAAAATGATTTGAGAGCCCATTTTGACTTCACTTGGTGAGAAGGGATGTTAATACCTATACTTGTAAACCAACCACTTCTTTGAATTCTTATTAGATCATATGGAATCATGACACCCATTGGATCATAGGCCTTAACCCAAGATAGCGATTCCATTTAAGAAAATAATAGCGACATAATCCCAATTCCAATTCTCATATGATAATCAATAAAGACCGACATAATATAGAAAAATAGGATGTTTAAATGATTTATGTGTCACAACACATAACTAAAATATGCAACAGTTGCTTAGGTTAGTATCCCTAGAGGGTCATACTTTTAAACATGTACAAATTTGTATTTTAAATATATTATGTATTTTGGGGGTAGTTTTCTTTTTCTTTTTCTTTCAATTATTTCTTTGTTTGTTATAATCTAATGAGAACCAAGTACACCCATCTCCCACCCACCAAAAGAGAATTTTTTTTTTGACAAATGTGTTCCACAACAAAAAGGAAAAAGAAATGTAGGGTTAATAGTGGACAAGATACATAACTAGAGGTGGGGAATCTCTCAATTATGATGATCAGCACAAAATATGGTTGTGATTGACACTTTTGTAGCTGGTTTATCACCACCTGTTGCTAGTTTTGGAGTGAATTATGGACTTTTAAGCATCTCTTGGCATGGCTGGTGTTTTCTTCATCTTCTCATTTTAATGTATTGATTCTAGATCAGCTTTCACACAGGAATAGGCGAGGATAGATTTTTACTTTTTTTTTTGGTTGCCAACTCTAGTTTCCAAGGCTTTGCCCTGACTAATCTGATGTTCGATCCGGAGTCGCACACCTGGCTGTGGGGTGAGTCTTCCAGCAAAGATTTTTTGCATCCACAAGGTTTCGATATGAAACCTTGCTTAAGAGGACCAAGCTGCTTACCACTTGGACCAATCCCCGTTGGTGATTTTTACTTTTAACTGTTAGATTATCTAGAACCAAGTAGATTGTATCTAATTTACAAAGTCAAAAAAAAGGGTTAAAGAGTATGTAGGGGCGGGATAAGGATTTAAATTGTACATGAAAAGTGGGTAAAGAGATCTCTCTAGGAAGATTTCAAAAAATCAAAAGAGAGGGGACCTAATCTTGAGGTTCTCTGCCATTAAAAACATGTCCAATTTAAGGAAAATCTCCAGTCAAACAAATACCTTAATCCATTTGGAGTAGAAAAGGTGCAGCTGGTGGTTTTATGACAATTTGATCCATTTTAGGATCACTCCTTTATGCCTCAAATCTTAAAGAGATTTGATTTTATCAATTAATTTTCATAGCTTAATGTGGTGAACTAAGATTGAATCTTTATTAAGATGATCTCATGGACCACAAATCTAAACATTTTAAGAACCTACAAACTTGTTCCAGTTGTATAAAGTGAGAAGTTACTAGAACAACTCTTCATATGGAAATTGGGATTTTCTCCCTATTGAGCATCATAAATAAATATAAGAAAAAGACATAATAGAAGTAAATGTCTAACCAATGGTGTAGTCTGGTTGGTAGAGGATCTGATCCTTTTTCTAGTGCTTTTTTTAATTTTTAGTAAAAGTTGAATGGTTCTCATTCAATACTTACATCTTTAGGGAGAGATAGTTTTATAGTTATATAAATATAAGACAAGGCTTCTCTTGACTACAAGAAGATTCGAGCCCTTAACTTCATACTATGAGACATTAGTCTTCATCAACTAAACCAATCCCTTCAGGCTCCGGTACAGACATTTTTCTTTTAAATGAAGTATGTTCAGGCCAACGGCTTTCACATACCTCAACTATATCCTCAAAAAGGGTAACTTTATATAATTTTTTAACATGTAATAAGGCTTTGCCCCTAACACCAAGAAGATTTTAATTCTTAATGTTTTATGAAACATTGATGTTCCTTAGTTGACCCAATCCCTTGAGAATCCTTGAGGTTTAGAGGGTTTTTTTTTTTTTAGGGGGTGGGGGTTGTCCGGTTTGGGGCAAAAGAGGTTAAGATGTCACAAAATTTTTTTTTGTCTAAGGTTTATCGGGGCCAGCTTGCGCACACTTCGATTACATTCTCAGAGAGAGCTTTATGGTAAAAAAAGTCGAACTAATGTCCTCTTTACTGAGAAATATGGATCTTAACACTCTACCAACCTTGTATTGACAGATTTCAATTAATTGGCTCAAACATGTGAGATCAGATTAGTTTGTAATTAGACACTCTTTATTCCAATCCAACGTTCAGATACATCTTACCTAGATAAAGCATTCCTATAACACACATACACCATATCGTGGTGAGTCTTCCTCCAAGTCTTCGCCGAAGAAGGTCGACGCGGAGGGAGAAAGCAGCAAGAGTGCAAGACTACCACTTGAAGGAATGTGGGTCCCACAGGCTCAATCATTGCGAACTAAAAACCACGAAACTGTCAGTCATGTCATCCTTTTGTTTTGACGCGACGGCCTCAATGATTTTTCTTTTCCAGTCCCCGTGGGTCCCACTACTACTGCTACCCCCATTGAAAAAACCGCCACGTGGACGAACAGCAAACTAATAGCGTAAACGTTGGTGTGTTTTACTTTTACGTCACACGCTAATCTCCACAATTTTTTATTTATTTATTTCTTTCTTTTGACGGATTTTCTGACAGAAACGCAACTTTTGAATGAGACTCCAACGGCTATAACGCGGTTAGCTTACGTGGAAATTCTTTTTTTTTTTTTTTCAACGTAGAGATATTTTTCAACAAAATGGTGCCTTATGTATAAAATAAAATATCAAAATAAAACAATAATACAATTAGATAATTTGATGTTGTATACTTGTATTATCTGCATTAATTAATATCCGTATCTTATCGTGTAATAATTTGATGGTCTGGTTGTACAGTTGTACTGCTGGCCTAGCTACGGGCGAGTGTATGGTAAATTGCTGAGGCATCATTTTCAGGTGGATCCCTCATGTATTCATTGCAGTAGTGAAGAGGTACTAAGCTTAACCAAAAAAGAAGAGGTACTAAGCTTTGGGCATAATATTCTGGGTGTACTATGCTTTCAAGTTTAGGCGTTGTTTGGCAACGCTCTTTTGGAGCTATTTTTTGTGCTCATGAGTCTTTTTTTTGGCACATAATCAATGAAATCTTGTTTGGTAAAGTATACTGGAAAATATGTGATGGTTCATCAAAATAGGCAAAACCAGGCATGAATAATCGAGTGTTTTGGCGCACTTTAGATTATGTTCAATAAACTCCAAATTAAAGCTTCTTGGGCATCGACACAATTTTGGTGAGAAATGCGGACACGAATGGGCAAAAATGCTGGCCAAGACAGTACTTGAGGGTATTGAAGTAAATTCACTTCATAAACACAAGTGAGCTCTCTCTAAAACTTCTCTAACGGCTCTGTCACAAAGATTATGGTTGACGACATAGCTGACGAGAAGAGATAAAGCTATTTAATCTTTTGTAGATTTGATGTCAACAATGACGGAGGTCTCAGCCGGAAAGAGATGGGTGCTCTTGTCACCGCTGTTAACCCAAATGTCAAGTCCAGCTCCGAACAAATCACTGCTATTCTTCATGAAGTTTTCAGAACTTGTTCCGGTTTCATTGAAAATCCATTACCGAGTCTCTCATTCAACGGCCTTCTTCGCACTTACAATGATGGCGCAGGCGATGTTGATAGGGATTATTCAGCCCTCTTTTCATCCTCTGATCAGGTTAGTCTTATATCCCAATTGGAAATCCCTATTTGTTCCTTAAATCACAAGTTTTGATGCATCCATCCATCAAGTGAAAGAAACTTGAAGAAGCATAATTCCTAGAATGGCAAATTCTCTTCTTCAATTACCTTCATGAGTCCAATTGCAATCGACAATGGACTCTGGAATTCCAGCCAGTGGCCCCATAGGTGATGGACTTTCTTCTTTGGGTTTTGGCTTCTTTTTAGTTGGTTTTATTTAAAAAAAATTGAGAAATGAGAAATGGGCATAGAAATGCATACCAAACGAGATTATGTGCGCATTCTGGTTTTACCAAACAAGATTTCAATTGGGTGAAATGAGAAAATGGGCCCAAAATCATAGAAACTGATTCTTGCCCATTTGGGCAACAAACACCAAGAATCATTGCCAAACAACACTTTAATGTCCTATGTTCCCTATTTAGTTGAACCTCATATGCACAAGTGGATTAAAGAACTAAGATCCATCCCGATTGAAAGTAAGAGAGACAGAGCTTTTGGTGACTCATTGCTTGTTTATTTGTTGGTTGCTTTGGATTGCTAAAAACGATACCCTCTTCAAGCAAAGATTTTGGACCCCTAGACAGGTTGCAGACGAGGAGGCTCGTTGTGCTTCAAAACTCTTGCTTAGTACCACAGTTCCACAAAAGAGTGACAAGCAAAGTTTAAAAGGAGATACTAAATAGTGGGAGGCACCACAGTTTGGGTGGATGAAGATAAATTCATATGCTTGTATGCTGATGATGAAGCCCTTTGCAATCTAGGGTTGGTAGCCTGAAATCACCCTGGTGAGATTTTGTTGGCTGTGTCGGATCCAGTTTGCTTTGGATCGGTATTGGTGGGCGAAGCTTTGGGGCTACAAACGGGTTATGTTTAATGTAATTCAGGAATATTGGTGTCCAGTGGTCTTTGAATCAAATAATTTGGAGTTAGCTCATTGCTACCTTCGAAAAACTAGCTCTTCGCCAATGTGCATTGTTGCTATTGTTCATGACATTTGTCAGTTTGTTTCTTATTTTGAAGCTTGTCACTTATCTTTTGTTACTAAAACCCACAACTCTTTGGCGGATGTTCTACCCAAGAAGGGCCAGTTGGACGATGGGGCAATTATTTGGCTACTTTCCACTCCCTGGCTCGGTGACTGTATCGCCATAGCCTCGGCTTCTCCTCGATAAATGTAGAATATATATATATATAGTTCAAAGATAATGATGTTATACATTATTATAGCAATATGAAACAATTTTACAAAAGTAGATCTATACGGTATGGTGCAATTTTGGTTTTGCTTAAGTATTCTCATACCACACTATTACTATATTGTAATATTTCACTAAAAAAATTGAACAACACAAGTTCGAGGGTAATGCTATGAAAACAGACTATAGTAAATATTCTCTCTATAAGTTTTTTTTTTTTAAATGAAATTACAGTTGTATGCTTTTCTGCTTTAAATATTTTCAATAGTTTTCATAGGGATAATTGTTGTGAGAAGTGCCAAAAGCATGTTAAACCAGAATTATGAAAATTAAAAAGGTCATTTCATATTCACATGAATAAGACAATCACCATAGGGACTATAATATTATTAAGCACACAGGGTGCTCTATTCACCACCTGAAATGGCATACATTCCCTTAACCTTTTTAGTAGAATTAGGTGAATTGAATGTTGCTTCACATGCACAACACAATCGCCATGAAAAATATATCACCTTCCACACTCTCCCTCCCCCTTCCCACAACTTTACTTTTTCTGTGACTGTTTCATCACCGTCACAGTGGTGCCAAATGGATATCTCTTCTATCTTCTTCTTCTTCTTTCTTCTTCTTCTTTTTTTTTTTCAAAAGATATCTCTTCTATCAAGGATGTGCCAAAGGTTTATAATTAAATTATAAAATCATTTCATTAAGGGAGAGAGAGAAGACGAACATGGTATCGTCATCTTCGTATGAACAATCAAACAATCCAACAAGAACTTCTCAATCCTTTTTTCAATAATAGTGGCAAGAGGGATGGCTTCGACCCACTTAGTGAAATAGTCAATTACCACAACTAAGTATTCTCTTCCTCTTGACACCTTGTTAAATTAACCTGTCAAATCCATTCCCCACATTGCAAAAGGAAAGGGATTGAGAACTGATGCCAAAGGTACTACCAGTCTTCATGATATGACCAAGTGCATTTGGCAGCTTCTACATCAATGAGCATACTCAAGGGCATCTTCTTGCATCTTTAGCCAGTACAACCCGAGCCTTAGAATTTTATGAGTCAGCATTTGTCCTCCCATTTGTGTGCCACAAATTCCTTCATAAACCTTTGCAAGAGCACTCTGTGATCCCTTGAGGCCCAAAAATCTTAATAGTGCCCTGCAAAAGATCTTTGATAAAGCCTTCCATTTTGAAGTGTGAACCTTGAATCTCTCATTCTGACTAACCATGCTTCTTTTGGGTCCTCGGGCAACTAATCATCTCAAATATACTCAGTAATTGGATCCATCTAGGTTCGTCCTTCCTCGACATATAATACTTCATGTGTTCTCGTGGTTGTGAAATTTAGCTCCTCTATATATATTTTAGGTTCTAAGGCCTTAAGCTTTGCGTTTGCCAACCTCGATAATTTGTCAACCAATTCATTTTCCATCCTCAGGATCCTAATGATTTGGACCTCTTTGGACTTTTTCACTGATTGCTTCATTTTTTTTTCTAAGTATCTGGCCATCATTGGCTCCTTAGCTTTGTAATCTCCTTGAATTTGGTTCACGACCAGCTGAGAGTCATTGTAAATTGTCATTCTTCCAATCACGAGCACTCTTGCTAACTGAAGTCCTACCAACAGTGCTTTATACTCAACCTCATTGTTACTCACTTCGAAACCAAACTTGAGTGTGTACCGAATAATAAAACCTCTAGGGCTCTTTAACACGATCCCTGCTCCTCACCATGTCAGTTACTCGAACCTTCCACGTAAGTGTCCCACCTATCAGGGCTTGTGGACTCTTCCCACTCTAATGTGGTCCTATTGTCTCAGCCAGAAAGTCTGCTAATGCTTGGCCCTTGATGGCCGTTCAGGGCTTAAAATTGAGATACTCACTTAATTCAACCGACCACGCCACCATTCTTCCAAAGAGGTCAGGCTTATGGAATACCTTCTTCAAAGGAAAGTTGGTGAGTACCTCGATTGGGTGGGCTTAGAAATAGGGCCTTAAGCTTCCTTTGTGTTGTCATCAACGCTAATGCTTGCTTCTCGATCTCGGGGTATCTAGTTTCAGCGTCGAGAAGAACATAACTGACATAATATATGGGCAATTGTTTTTTACCTTGTTCTCAAACAAGAACCGCGTTCACTGCCCAAGGGTGATGATGCCAAATACAACTGTAGCTTTTCTCCCTTTTCTGGTCACAAGAATAGAAGTGGTCGAACAAGCATTTCTTATAAATTTTCAAAGGCTTTCTGACACTTTTCCAATCGTGCCTCGTTTTCACCATTAAAATCTTTTAAAGCCTTAAAGAAAGGTAAACACATATCCCCTGATGACGCGCAATGAAACGGTTTGGAGCTACCACCCATCCAGTCAAGCATTCAATATCTCGAATGGTCCTTAGAGGTTCATGTCAATCAGAGCCTGAATTTTTGCCGAATTTGCTATGATTCCTCATTGGGAGATGGTGAACCCAAGAATTTTTCCTGAGGACACTCCGAACGCAAATTCTCCAGATTGATGCACATTTGAAACTTTCTCAATACTCCAAATACTTCTATTAAATTGACAATATTGTTTGCCTGAACTAGACTCTTCACAAGCTTGTCATCGACGTAAGCTTCGATATTTCTTGCAATCATATTTTAGAATATCTTATTACTGCCCTTTGATAGGTAGCTTCGGCGTACTTTAGCCCAAATGGCATGACTTTATAATAATAACTCTCTTGTTCAGTCATAAATGTTGTATACTTTTCATCATCCTTATGCATCAAGATCTAGTCAGGTATGCATCCATGAAACTTAGTATTGTAACATTTTTTTGCATTTGGGTAGCAATCTCTCAAGCATGCTTTATTTAGGTCAGTATAGTCGATACACATTCGTCATTTGCCATTCGCCTTCTTGACCATCACGACATTGGTCAACCAAGTCAAACATTCAATCGGTTAGACAAATCCTGAGTGCTTCAGCTTGTCGACTTTAGTTCTGATACCTTTTGTGCTTCACCATTTTCCCACAGACGGCACCAATTTGGAAATTGTCCAACCACCGAAAGCCTGCAAAACAAGTGTCAGATGCAGGCCGACTCGTCAGTCTGGAAGCCGCGTCCAATGGCTAAGTCAATTAATGCACCATTGAAGATTACAAAGCTTCATTGAAAACTAAAGTAAAGGGAAACGATTCAGTTACCTCCTCTTCGTATTGATCATCAACTTATATTAGGTTTACCTTCCATTCTCGTCCATTAGATTAATCAATGAGTCTTATTTGTAACCGTTTGATCATAGGGTTTATCTTCCCTAATTTGAATTATTGTACATGATTGTCTTTCCCAAATCTGGTGGGATCACAACTATAACCATAAACGGTTAAGTTTCTTCCTGCTCAAGAAACATTTGCATTAATTTCTTGTTCTAGTCCCGACTGGGATAAACTGACCGACCATGGCTTGACCCGATTGGCTTGCTATCATTATTTTTACTTATCAATATGCATGCAATATTATGAATGCACCACATGTGGGATTGCTCAATCTCCCACCAAATAGCCTTTAAATCACCTCAGCCTCAATCAGTTACAAAAGGCTTTGACGCTTAGGAGAATCCTCAGTTGAAGCAAAATTAGATGAGAAGCTCAAACACACCTAAGAGTTGGAAAAAATGGGATTTTTCTCATGAACAAATAATGAAAAGAGTGAAGTAAAGCCTCTATGATTTTTCGATTGGTGGACCCAAATTTCACTAAAATCGAATTGGAAAGGGATACTAGCCTTTCAATTCTCGCATGCTTCATCTACCTTTTTCGAAACTCTTCATAAATATCCCATGGAGTGGAGAACATGGCAAACATGATTGCTTAAGAAATCAAGAAAATAGAAACAATTTATTAACAAGAAAAGATGATTTAACTGAAAAGCCAATAATAAATGAAAACTTTTGAATAGATTTCTCAAAAATGTGAATCATATTATTTATTTAGAGCAAACTAGATATAGACACCTTAAGTTTACATATTATTACATTTACATCTCTTGAAATTTATATTTTACTCAGGATCTATTATATTTTCTGAATTTCCAAATTTCCCTCCTTTACACTCTGACCCGTTTTGACTTTCAAAAAAGAAAAAGAATCAAAGAAGAAAAGATAAGACATGGTATTAGAAGATCTAACAAGGGCAAATATGTCTTTTAAATTAAACTAATGGTATTAGGCATAGGAGATGCATGTAATATAATAAATTCTTGGGGATATAATCATTATCATTAGCAATCTAAGGGGTGTACAAGTACAAGTAATTTGTTCTTTTATTTGTTAATATGTGTTGTATTCAAGAGCTGAAAGATGTTTGGAATGTATTCCCAAAGAATGGAAGTTCACTGGGTATCGCCGGTTCGAAGCGAACCAACCAACCCAGCGAACTTTCGCTGGAATATCGGCGATGCGTTGAAGGGCTTTCGCCGGAAGCTTCCTCCCTTCCATCCTTCTCTACAACTGCAAGTTCTTGAAAGCGGATTTTCCATCTTTCCATCCTTCTCTGCAACTGCAACTGCAAGTTCTCTGCAACTACAAGTTCTTGAAAGCGAGTATCCTTCTCTACAACTGCAAGTTCTTCTCTGCAACTGCAAGTTCTTGAAAGGGTAGTTCACACCCATTACTCAGACGAAGAAGATGAAGTTAAAAGAGTCAACAATTTCAGTTGGAATTTTGAAAACACGACTTATCTCAGATTAATAAGAAGAGGCATAAGAAGAAAGACGGAAGTAGAGAGAGACACAGAGAGATTTAGATTAGTTTCGCCAGCGAAGTTTGGAAGTTTCGCCGGAAAATCTTCGATTTTTTGGCGAAATTTTGTAATGTCGGTTTCGATAACATTTTTATTTTGCCCACTGGCAAACTTGACGAATTTCGCCGATATATTTTTCCGTGTGTATTCCTGAAATAATTATCTAGTCAAGAACATTCAAAAGATGCATGTCAAAACCTGGTCCTCTGGGGACATATATGTCAATATGAGAAAAATAAATGCCCTTTTTGTCCACTTGATGATATTTTGTCGTTTTGTAAGAAAGTTTTTTAAGGACCATAGGTTTAAAAAATCATAGATATTTTATAATGAAAAATAAAAAAGCTATAAACATCTTTTTAATGATTGGTTGGCTAAAAAAGAGATATTGATTTCTTCTCTTTTATTTATGCTTCACCTTTTCACCTCAAAAGCCTCACACTCTTCTTGTGAGAAGCTTTTCCGTATTGGCTCACATCTTTCTACTAATAAATTTAAAATACTTCTTTTAGGTAAAATAAATTTCAAGTTTAGTAATAATTTCTCTCGTAATTAGAAAATTAAAAAATAATAATAATAACAGTATTTAAAAAGGAAAAAAAAATTTGACATTACAATATGAAGCAAGTGGGTTCACTTGGAAATACCAAATAAACGTCCCCACATCATTCTTCTCTTATTTTGAGGATTATTTATTATATTTTTATTTTTATAATATTAAAATAAATAAATATAATTTCTTAATTTTTCATGTGTATTCTAAAACTGATTGACTATATTTTCTTCTGTAAATTTTCTTTATAATTTAAAAAGGGATTCAATTTTGAATAAATATGTTCATTTAGTCATATTTACAAAGAGAAGATTGTACAATATCCTTAATCATGGTATAATTGAACAATAAATGTTTATCTATTTAATTTGTCTCATCTAGTGATTTTGTTATGAACCTAGATTAAGTTTACTAATGTAAAACTATATATTTAAGGGGGGCTAAGAAGGAAGATCAACATGGAGCTGGATTTCAAAGAACAGTACCATTATTTGCAAAGTCGTGACCCAAAACTCACTTCCATGCTGGAAATCCCGAAGGATATCATCCGTCTCTTATAAAGGCTATCTCTTTTGTGCGAAGTGTGGTTAAGGATCTAAGGAACTGATTTATTTATTGTTCCTTTTATCTTACTCTAATGGAGATTAATAGTTGTGCTGACTTTCCCGGCTATAAAGGCAATCTCTTTGCCGAGTAGAATTGACTGACTTATTTCTACACCTTGGATACTGAAGTTACGTAACTCAATAATTTTCCTCCTTTTGTTGCTAAATGAAAAGTTAGTTATCAAAAAAATAATTATAATAATGGACCTGACCTGACCCTAATTCACAAAATAAAATCAAACAATGCATAATTCTGTATCTAACCCACTAGGCCAACTAAACCAAAACCTAAAAGATTAGGGTTAGGATTAAGGTCGAGCTAGGATCTTAGGTCAAAATCATTATTTTTATAAACCCGATCAGCTCACTCTTGTTGCAGCCTCGATTGATTATATCATTGATACCGAGAACCAAGTAGTGATCACCTCTACGCTTTTTTTCACCACAAATTGGGTGGTACCTATATTTAAATAATAATTAAAATTTGAAAAATAAAACCTTCAATGAGTCCTATATAAGCTTCACCTAAATTTATAAAAATAAAAAAAAAAAAATCGTTGCGAGAGCACATACTACCCTCTAAATAGAAATGATCCAAACTCCAACCATGCCAGAATTACACGACAAAAAGAAAATATAACCATTTTGATGTAAGAAGGAATAACACTTTCTTTTGGAGAGAGAAAACAGATGTATTGTAAAGGAATAATATGTAATTATTAAAATAACATACGTAGACGTATAAATGAGTATAAATAAATAAATTGAAGAAAAGGACAAAAATGTTTATCAACCAAGAAATTATTACAAAAATTAAATAAAATAAAATTAAACAAAATCGTTTTCTGTATCTGTTGAGTGTTGAAAAGCTTTTTATTCTCTTCAAAATTGAAATCCAGAGGAGCTCAGAGAAGGGAGAGGAGAAGAAAGGGTTGTCTTCGTCTGAAAGCCAGTTCTCTCTCTCTCTCCTTCCCCCTTCTCTCTCTAGATTAGTAGTTTCCTTAAAGAAACTTTTTTGTAACTGCTCTGAAATTTAGAGCAGCTTTTCCTGAATCTCATCTCTATCTCGTTGAGCATAGCTCATTTAATTCGTGCCCACCCAACTAGATTTAGGATCATCTCTCTCTTTCTTTCTGTGTAGCGTTTCCTCTCTTAACTTCTCTCTCTTGAGTGAATTTCCTCGTGTGGGGAGTGGGTATAAATATCTATAGATTTTCCAAGGCAAAGCAGAATACTGAGAGAGACCCACTGAAGAAAACTTTTGAGAAGAGGTGATCAACGATGTCGGATCCCTCGGGAAAGAAGATACCCTTTATCAGCCTTTCCCTTTTCACCAATCTATCTGAATCGATTTCGTCCGATCATGGCTCCAAATCTATCAATTCATCTTCTCCGATGGAGTTCAATTCGAAGGCCCAGGTGAAATCTCCGAGGAATTATTTCCAAGGAGATGTTGTTGGGCTTGGAATCGTCGCTGCTATGAATGAGAGCAATGATACCCATGAAGCTTTTTACTCTTCTAAGGGTAGCAGAAATCCTAAAATAGCTGTTTCGCCAAGATCACTGCCGATTCCGATCGGTTCCGCCAAACCCGTCTCTAAATTTAGCGGGTCCGTTTCAGAGATGGATGAGATGGAGTTGTCTGAGAGCTACACTTGTGTTATTGCTCATTTTGGGAACGATTCCATCAAGAAACGCGAGTACTTCGATGACAAGCCCCAAGTAACCGTTACTGCCGCCGCCGCCGCTGGCGGTAGTGGCAACTGGGGATATTCACAAGTCCACCCTGCATCATCTCCACCCATTTACGCTGGAGCGGTGGGGACTGGAACCGCATTTCAGGCTGCTAATTTCTTGAATTGCTGCTACCTTTGCAAGAAAAAGCTTCATGGACTGGACATTTTCATGTATAGGTATCAATTAAAAATTAGCCATCTTTTCTATTTTAAGCATACTTTCTTTAGATACTTCTGTATCTACGGGTTTTTTGTGTGTTTTTCTGTTGATTTCTGATGGATATACCTGTGGGTTAGACTGTTCTGTTGTTTCTGGAATTTTTACAATGCTTTATGAATTGAATAGTTTGTGGGTTGAGAGTTGAGTTCTTTACGGATTCAGCCTTGGTTTTCAATTGTGTGGCTTTATGCCTTAGTAGTTCTTTGATGGTCTGGTTTTGATGTATTATGCTATTCTTGAGCTTGCTTGCTGTTTTCTGGATTTATGTTTATCAGATACCTGGTTTGGTGGTCTGGGAATTATAATAGGGAATGTACTGATACAGATCTATGGATTTTGTAGAAACCTGTTCCTATGTCACTTGTCATCCTGAGCAAGCTTTGATGCGTATCTTACAGGTCAAATGGCATAGTTCAGATTAATAGAATCTAATTGCTATTACAATGATTTTTTTTTGTAAGGATTTGATTCATAGTTTCTCTTACGTGATGTATTAATCTGTGGTTTGTTTTTCATTCCAATTTTAGTTTTTACTGAATTTTCCTTTTAAACCTAACAAACTTGCGGTTTTTGGATTCCCATTAAAAATTGTTTTAAGGAGTTCTTCAGAAGCTTGCACCATGGAGTGAGGAACAGCATCCCCCTCATTATCTAATAGGTGCTTGAGACCCTATTTGATTTGGCATCTGATTACGTTCAGTCGTATTATGATGCAGATTTACATTTCAATTGCTTTTCTTTATAATGCAGTGAACAGTAAATGGGCTGTATATTTCAGCTTTGGCATTAAACGCAGGCAATTTAGATGTCGGATACCTTTTCTGTGAAGCATTGATTGCTTAAAATGTGTTCTCTCCATTTCACTTGATATTCTCGCAATCTTACTAGATTTGTTTTCCCAAGTAGTCTTCCCATATTTTGTTGTTAATAGTTATCTGTCAGTCCAATTAACCAGTTATAGTGAGCCAGAACAATCAATTGATTCCCTATGATTGGAGTCCTTTTTAATGGCTAACCTATAACCACATTAGCAAAATTGGCACGGTAATCTTGCTTCCTATTAGTTTCAGCAAAAGTAATCAATTTCAACTATCTTTTCAAGTAATGATGATATAGGGCAGTGTCCTATTGAAGAAAGAATTATGCATGAGTGATACATTTTATGTAGACCTCATCACTTGAGACTTATGAGCTGGATTTGGCTTTCCTGACTATATGATTTTCATATTACCTTGGATGGTTGCATTATTTTAGTTATGGCATTGAGTAAGAGGGGAAGCATATTGTTCCAGAATGTAAAGCTGAGTGACTTCAGATTTAGCGCTTTGTTTTTTCGGGTTTTCTTTTCTTTTCTTTTTTTTTGTTCGGGGGGGGGTGTTTGGTGGAGGAGGAGGGGGTTCACTCTTAAATAAATACATTTACAGGTACCAATTCCATCAGCTATTTTCAAAGTAGTGACCCCAGACAATTAGGGGCAGGCTCTACCAATCTCTCTACTTTTTTTATTTGAAATCCTATAGAACCATTGCCAGTACGGCACTACCTGAATTCTGCTATATTGGTTGAAAGACAAGCAAGTATTCACATTCTTTCCTGTTTATCAGAGGACTTCTGAGACAGCTGTTTGGAAAGAATTTCAAACTGTATGTCTAGTTTTAGCAAATTCTCTATCCTTCCATTCTTTTCAATTAATATGACTGGGTTGCTCTGTAGTTCAAGGGACTGGAAGTTGTTTTGTGGAACTTTTTGTTTCATAAATACGTTGTCAAATTGTTCATTCCATTTGAGTTGTCCAGTTTCTAAGCTTTTATTCTTAGTGCCATTTTGCTTTCAAACCTGTTCTTTCATGTCACTACCATCTCCCTCCCCCCTTGCCCGGCAGGGCGAGAAAGAAAAAACACACAAACGAGTCCCATTGTGAATATTGGAGATTATTTAATAATAGGAATATCTGGATCTTGGCTTCCAACTAGTTGTTTCAAAAAGGAAGAGACTATTATTTTCTTGGGCTCTTTTTGCTCTCAAGCTCTTATTTTGGGTGTTAAACTAGAGTACTTTAGCAAAGTAATAACTTTTTCTCTATCCAAAACTATTAGTTTCTCTCTGCCTCTACACTGCCTATTATGTTACGTATTCTGGGAAGTTTTGAATGTTAAAGATCCATTTTTTGGCTATATGTTCATTGAATGTGGTTTTTGCTTTTGAGTGAGTTGGTAGTTGGGTCGGTAGTGAACTGCATTCCACTTGTAGATTAATATCAGCCATAAGATACCCTTGTGGTCCTATTTGATTTTTGATATGGTGACTTAAGTTGGAAGAAAACAATCTTTTTCTTACCTTTTTGTGGACTTTTTCACTGATAAAACTTGTCTGTGTCTTACTATCTTGCAGGGGAGACAAGGCATTTTGTAGCTCAGAATGTAGGCTCAAACAGATAATATATGATGAGCACAACGAGAAACGCATTTCTGGGACACTGATGTCCTTCGATTACTCTGCTTCTCCTTGTTCGGCTTCAGGGTTCTATCCAGCAGGGGTTGCAGCAGCGTAGAACAATTGTAAACCGATAGTAAATAAGACAAAGGAACAAGAATAAAATGGGACTTACCCATGAGTTATAGACATCACCGTCATCATCACCATCACCATCCCCATCTCCGGCCTAAGAGAAGAGAAAATATATATAGAGAGAGAGAGAGAGAGTGGACTTGAGAGAGCTTCACAGGTCATCATTGTAGATTGGATTCAACAGGAAACACTTCTTTTACTATGGAGAGAAGATGATTGAGTGGATATGGAACTGTTTGGATCCAATTATGGAAGAAAAGAATTGGAGAGCTGCTCTCTTTTTTCCCTCCATAGCAGTATCATTATTATGTGTTCTCTATCATCATTTGCTGGAATTTTACTACATGCCTGCATAGCAATTTTGATATCAGTATACTCTTTTAAATGTGAGACATCTTTGAATGTTGAGGAAGGAAACTTCCAAAATCTATTTCAAAGCAGGATCTTTAAGTTTGTGTTTTTTGAAAAGATTCGGCTGGTCGACCGAGGAAATGAAGCCAACACCCCTCAGTGGAGAGGTTCTGGGTTCGATCTTGTCTAATGGTATATTATGTAATATCCGCATCTCCAATATATAAAAAATCGCTTGTTCTGAAAAGGGGACAAAAAAAAAAATGAAGCCAATGTTTGGTTGATTTTGAATCAAATGACACTGATGTTTAGGTATATCTTCATTCCTCCATCTATAAATTGCCAAATAACAATAGTATCGTAGAAATCTCTACTTAGTTTTCTTATCCAACCCACCCTCCCCAACTAAAAAAGGTAAAATAATAATGTGAAATATTGGAAGATATGAAAAATTGATGACAGCAACATTTTCATTTGATCTCTGAAGCAATGTGGTGCCTTAGTCACAAGGGCAACTTGTCTCATGGGGCAAGCTTTGTGTTGAGTTGAGAATCCATCAATCATCAATCAATCAATCAAATCATATATAAAGATTGAAATGAAAGAAGGGCAGGGAAAGAAGGAAGAACCAGGAAATGCAATAGTGAAGGCTTGAATGAATTGCACCCAGGTGTCGACACTAGATTGTTTATAGCCAAACACGGGATATTGATGGATCAGTTGGAGGGTGATGTTTGGCAGTGACAATTTGGTTTTGTCACAATTTAATTATTCTCACCATGTGTTGGTTCCTAATTGGATGGAAGTCTTTGTAAGAAATAAAGAATGATGATGTAACACATGATGTCTATTCAATTATAATTCAAAGACTTAAAATCATTTTCAACCTCAGCTTTTAGGTTATGTTTGGTATAGATTCTAGCTTCACAATGCATTCTAAGAAAGGGAGAACCAACCAAACCCTTAAAATCATGCTTAAAGCATATGCTATTGATATCAAAAGTAATTGGCATAAGCATCTCTCTTATTGAGCTTGCTCATAATAACAGATACCAAAACATATGAAGCATTACATTTATGTTGGGATGAAGTTGGTGAGTCAAGGATATTAGGCATTGATTTTTTTTACTTTTTGAATTACTAGGGACCTGTTTAGTTACATGAGTCTGGAGATTTCAAATATCTAAATATCTAAAGATTCAAATCTATAGATTTCAAATCTATGGAATCATAATTCATAAAAGTAACTGTTTGGTTGTGGATAAAATCAATGAATCATCCTAAAAAATTATTTGGTCGACGTGATTTTTATGAATGCACAAATATTTAGTGTTTTTATAGTCGTAATGAAATCTCAGGATTTCACCCCATACCTATAAATCTACATATCCACGTTTTTAGTGTAAAAAGATGAATCTCTAGATTTCATAAATCCAGAGATTTTCACTACCAAACGGGTATAAATCTCAGATTCATGAATCCAGAGATTTCAAATCTCTGGATTCATGTAACCAAACAGAGCCAAGGTAACATACAACCAAAATCTTATCAGCTTGTTATATCAAGAGTTTGAAATCGGCACTATTATTGTAATGGATATACTCAAGAGTCTTTATAATCAAGCGCAATTCATGGAGAAGGAAGTTTGGATTTTTTTTCCTTAAGAGGAGCTCTCTTAATGAGTGCCCAATAAATTACAAGATTTAGTTACGTGTAATATTTAAAAGCTTAAGATAATACCCTCAGATTAGAATACTTCACTTGGCTGATCCCGAAAGTTCAATTCATCAATCCACAAATCAAAGCCCCTATTAAACCAAATGGCTACTTGATGCGTCCAAAATTTGCTCAGCCCTTAGATCTCCTGTGGATGACCTACAAAAACAAATGTCAAATGTGGCCCGACCGCTGGGGTCTGGAGTCCACCTCCGAAGGCTAAGTCAGTTGATGAACTGATCATAAAAGGGCTCTGCTTGAGTACAGAGCAAAGGAATGAATACAAATATTGAGAATACGATTCAGATTGTATGTGTACTGTCCTTTCTTCCTCCCTTTACCTTGTGAGTAGGTGATGTCTTATATAGTGTATACCTTTGAATCTCCTTCGTTGGATGTATTTGAGCCTTCTTCGGGTAGCCGTCAGATCTTAACGAATAGATCCGTTTATGGTTGGGCTAATAGATAACTCCTTTGTTAATATGATCGTTGTAGGGTAGTTATCCATATAATCACGATCAGTATCTCCCACAAGTATTGTTAATCGTCTCCTTGACGATTCGTCCACTCCGATTATCACGGATTCGGGTGTGCTTGTTGACTGAGTTAGTTTACTTCCTCAGCAAGCTATCTTTTGAACCCGGCCTGCTCGGAAGCGAGTCGGTTCCTTTCTTCCCGACTGGGGTCGAGGGTCAAACCAAGGTCGACCCGGTTCAATTATAATTTCTCCGTATCACGAGCCCCCCAGACCGAGCTTTCGGGCAATTCCGAGGGCTCGGTTTTGAGCTTGACTTGTCTGTTGAAAGAGGGCTTTGCATAATCTTTGGCTTATCAAATGTCATATCGCATTTAATGCGGCTGCATTGCTTTTTCCTCGAGCTTCGTGAATGTCTTCAATTTTTGTGGGGGTGATGCCAGGCGTCATCTGCAGCGGTTTCTCAAAACGCCTGTTCTGATTCGTTTGTTTAAACTTTTGAAACGTCTTCAAATCACAATCGTTGATGCTCAATTCATCTCGACCGCACACGTCCTCGATCATCTGTGTGAGTGCTTAAAAGTGGTTCGTTGTCTTCGTATGTTTCATTCTCTTTGTCTGGAATTTGGAAACTTCGTCGTCTTCCTCGCGCTCTAACAATCTTCTCGCTTTTAGGCTTTCTGCTTCGGTGAATCAGTAAGTCTACTGACTCTTTTGTACCCTTTACTTGTTGTCTCGATCTTTTACTTTCTTCTCCGCTTTCTTTTTGTTAAAAACCACAACTAGACCTTTACAGTAATGGAAGGTGGTAGGGTTTCTTCTAAAATTCCTTCTGAACATAGCGCCGGTAAGGGCAACTTTGATGGCAAGGCCTTTGCTTCTGTCCCTCCCGAACAATCAGATAGTGACAAGAAAACCTTAACTGCTCTTTTGGCGCGACTTCGAAGAAGTAAGCCAGCAGAAAAAAGGAGAAGAAAGTGCTGAAGTTCCTTCTACGCTTCTTGAGTCTGGACCATCCAGAACTCCTAGAGTGATTGCAGAATCTTCTGGGCAGTCCAACCAACCTAGTCGGTCTAAGGACTAACTTGGTGTTCCTTCCTCCTATATTGAAGAAGGCCTCCCTTCAGACCTTGAACGCTTCGACTTTCCTTCTTCATACCATCTTAGAGCTCCCAATCCTGACTAGAGGGTCAATTCGAACCTCCCCGACGAGTTCTTCGTGTATATAGATACTCTGGAAAGTGGAGTTCGTTTCCCCTTCTTCCATACTTTGTTTTCCGCCATTTTAAATCACTGGGAGATTTGTCCTAGAATGCTCCTTCCCAATAGCTGGCGTCTCATCGTCGGCTTTTTGGGCTTATGCTTCGAACTTGGTATCACACCTTCTCTCCCTCTTTTTATACATTTTCATGTTCTGTCTCTTTCCAACCCTTCGGGTTGGGTTTTTCCTTCCAAGCGCAACAAGGTTGAGCTTGAATGGTCGGGCAGCATCCTCGCCAGGGGAACATGTCCTTCCAATCACAAAGGATGGCGCAAACGGTATTTCTTCTGCCGAGTGCCTCGATCAGACCTTAACTTTCCGATCACCTGGAAGCTGCTCACTTCATATTCTGAGGGTAACTGGGTCCCTCAACTATCTAAGGAAGACAAAGCCGCTGTTAGGAAGATCATGTCAATTCCATGGTATCAAGAGATACATGGTTATGAGATGGAATACATCCCAATTCTTCAGTATTGGGGACTAGCTCATTGTGAGCTTTCTAACTGTCATGTTTATCTTTTTTGAGTATATTGCGGCCTTATTCAACTTTCTGACTTTTGTCCTTCTTTGTAGTGCCTCCAAGAATTAACCGAGAGAACCTTCGGGTTAAGGCTGCCAAAGCCGTTGTGACTGCAGAGCAACGGTCTCCTCGGGCACTGACTGCAGACCAAGTGGCTTCTATGCCTCCCCCGGACCCTTCCTATAAGGGTATAAGAAATTTGAGGCCAATTGTAACAGCCCCCATATTTCTAACCCGAGATCCGTATTTCAGGTCCGAGAACCCGAAGGTCTAGTCGGGTGAACTTGTGGAGTGTCCGGATTGAAGCCCATGATCCATACCCTGGACCCATGGATCTGGATCCTTTATCTAAAGAGCCTGCCTTGCTTGAATCTTGGATTTCTGGAAGTCAAGTGTTGTTCGGAGATGTCCGGAATGAAGGTAAGATCTCCCCCATCTCTTCTTTAGGGCTAGGTTGGCCTTGGGTATCAACCCCCTAGCAAAAGCACCCTTATATGACAAATTACATGGGGGCGGTCGATCAAACCAAGCGACCGCCCGGTCTGTTTTCGGGGATTTTGCCCTATTTTGCCCCCTGACTTCTATAAAAGGCAACCCTAGTCTAATTAACGAATACTTTATTCGTGGTTGATTATTTGGGAGGTTAGACGGCTGCGGGGAAGATCCGAAAGAGACTTTGGAGTGTTGGCAGTGACTTGGAGATCAGTCTTTTCCTTCTATGACTCTTTGGCGTGAGGTATTGAATTAATCCTTCGTTCTTTACTCTCTTTGTCCGTTAAATTAGTATTCAACCCATCTCCTCGTCTTTGTGATTACCCCCTTGGATATTTTTAACTCTCTTTTTAATCTACTTAAGATGAATTAACCGTAAACGAAACCATGTTTTCGTGAGAAGGTTAATCCAGTCAAGGGGAGAGTTATGGGTAATTTATTGATGGTAATGGTTAGTTTTCCCTCACCCTTTTGGCTTAGGGAGTATTAGATTCGAGACTTAGGTCAAGATTACTCGAAATCCGGATTGAAAATGAGTAATCAGAGGCCTGAGTTTCGGATTGAAACTCACCTTTTTTGGGGCGGTCACTAGTGGCGGTCGCTCAACCTAAGCGACTGGCCCAAGCGACCGGCTAGTAAACAGAGACCAAATGGTTTTTGGTTCTGATTCAAATTGATTCATTTAACTTATATGTTACTGTAACCCTGTATATAGGTAACCATTGTTTGAAAGAAAAGTCATATAATTGTTATCGGATTTCATTTTACGAGACAATCTTATTATATGCAGGTAAGGACAATTCATCCTATCTCTTAAATAGACTGATAATATGTTAACCTAGTGTATATTTGAAATCATATTTCTTTATATATGCTGTTGTTTATATGTTTTATATAGAAATCATATTACTTTACTGCTGTTTGTCTTAATTATATACATATTGTGTTGATGATGGATGTTATGTATTGATGGTAGTTGGTATATGGTTCTGATGGATGAGGTATCTATTTTGGGATATCTTAGCTAGGGATATTAGAAGGCTGTGGAATGGGACACATGCCTGCTGATGTCTCTAGCACTGTCTTTACTATTTGATGGCATTGTTTAGGTAGAGTCTAGATTTGCATGGTTAGGTACCCCACATGCTACTACCCTTTCAGTAGGGGGATTGAAACCGAGTGACCCGTGATGACAGTGAGGTGACATTGTGGTCCACTATTAGTCATGTAAATGGTAGGGTTGCATATGTTAGGGTAGGGCTCATGGATGTCCAAGGATCGGACCGGGTGTCGTGAGGAATCATGAGAGCATCCGCCCCAATAATATGTGGATGACCATAGGGTTAAGGAGTGGAGTCCAACAGAGGTAGCCAGTCCGTGAGGATTCTCTCTCCTAGGTTGCGAAGGATACTGAACCGACTTGGTTGGTGCCATAGGGGATGTATCTGGACTTCATGTAGACATGTAACCAATATGACCTTGCATTGGATTAGAAACCCCGACATGCGCCAGTACTCATTACCAATGGTCGTGGTAAGAGAGTGTTGACTTAACCCCCAGCCATGGAATTGAGAGCCAGGTGTGGACTTTCCCCTTTTTCCCAGGATCCCTACAGAGGTAACCAGTCCTTGCCGGATCAGAGTGATGAGACTTACCCAGAGGAGGGCTGGTGTATAACTTAAAGCATGTCAACTATTAGAGACCTGCATAGTTAGAAATCATAGTATCATTCATATGTTGCATTCATTCATATTATTTATGTATCTTGACATTTGTTGGATAATTGATGGGATTGTGATTGCTTCTTACTGAGTTCTCTAGAACTCATGTATTTATTTTGTATTGTTTATTAGCCTGCACAGAAGAAGGAACTTTACAGGAAGATGGACTGGTTTCCTATGAAGGAACCATCCCGTATGAAGAAGATGTGGCACTGTCAGTGGGAGATGGAAATAGCATGTGCGGGAGCTCTTGTAGCTGCATGGAGTGCGCTTATCGCACCTAGTGATGATCAAAGGCGGAGGGTGGTCAGAAAGTTTGCTCAGCGAATAGAGTTGAGCGAATAGAGTTGAATTGGAGAACACCTTACCTTGAGATCCATGAAAAACAATTTTTAGATTTAGAAAAGGAAACTGGGAAGAAATTGATATAACCTTTTTGTTTACTTCCGCTGAAACCTTTATCCATTTTATTCATTATTTCTTTCCTTTATCTATTGACATTGGAGTATTTTGGACTCCTGTAATTCATTTAATTTAGTTATTGAATAGTCTTTGCTCTTGATTATCTTTATTTGTCTTAAATATTGTTGATAGACTAAAACCTTGGATCTTGTGACGGATCGCACCCACGGGTTGCCCAGCGGGTAACCGAGACCGACGGGTGGGGTGTGACACCAATAGTTGAGGCCTTGGGGAGAGGAAAGAGACCGATGGGGGAAGAGGTCGAAGTTCCTTCCCCCACCCGAACCAAAAGGAAGCATGACTCGGACGATGCTTCTACCCCGAAGAAATCCAAAAAGAACAAAGATTTTGAGGAGGTCTTCGTTCCACAATGGTTGCTGGTGGTATCGGATTGGGTCACGCAGGACCATAAGAAGGCTGCCAAGTGGAGCTCTCTCGGCTTGATGCCGGCGGATCGTCAAGCCTTTGAAACCCTGCATGACGACTCTCTTGTTCGTCTCTCCACAAGGTACTATTTTTCTTTGCCTTTTGCCACTTGCCTTGTTATCCCTCTTGGGATTTTTGATAATTTTTCTACTTTCTTAGGAATGCCGTGCTGAGCTTCTACCAACACATGGAGGCTTTAAGCCGAGTTGGTCGTGGCGGCTCCTTGCTACAGGCTTGTGAAGAGCAGTTGGCGACGGCCAATTCTGAGGTGGACCGGCTGAAGAAAGAAGCTGAAGTGTTGAAGGAGGAGAATAACAAGGTCAGATCTTTGAAAAAAGATTTTGACTTGTCAATCAGTCGTGCTGCCGCTGCGAATCGTGAGGCTAAGAAGCAGAAAATGCTTGCTACAGAGAGTATTGACAGACTAGCGTTTCAGGCCGACGAGAATGAACGTCTGAAGAAGATGGTAGTTCCCAGCAAACCCGAACATCTTTCTCAAGATCTTCGGAGGGACTGCATTCGGAAGTATCTGAACAACGTCCCCTTCAGCGATCTAATGACTCCGTTCAACCTTCAAGCTTACCGGGCGGGGCAGAATGACGTCTGGAAGGCTATCCTTGAGGCGAAACCTTCTTGACACGACTCCCTTCCAGAGTGTTTGTCATAAAGAAGTCTTCAAGAAGATTGAGCTGCCTTTGCCTGACTGTGCTCTGGAAGAAGAGGACCCTATCCGGCGGATCCAAATATTCAGGAGTATCTTAATGATTCGCCGCCTCTTCCCGAAGAGCCTCAGAAGCCTGCCTCAGACAAGGATCATTCGGCCAAACCTGTTCAAGAACAATAGGAAGCTATCTCCCTTTTTTTTTATTATAATTTTTTTAAGATTTTGTAAGGCTTGGCCCCCCACGGTCTTTTCACAATGGAATGAATGTTTGCTTCCCTTTTCTCGAACTTTGTCGCGAATGGTCTAGTAGTAATTCCTCATAGCGTACTTAGAGAATTTACTTCTTTTAATAATGTCCGGGAATGAACTAAGCTTTTTTTGAAATAACCTCATACCTTAGTTGAAGATGACACTCGGGACATCAAAGGGATACGCTCGGGAGCGTTGGAATACATCCCAATCTTTGAGTTGATTCGGTTCACACCGAACCCTTTATGACGCTTGGCGCATTTCTTTCCCGACTGCTCCCTCTTTATGACGACGCCCAAATGTTTCCTCGTATTCGTGTACAAATTGTCCTTCCCAAGAAATTGGAAATACTCTCTTTATTTAATACTGGTGTGACGGTTGGTATTTGGCAGTATCCTCGTATCAGGTGCACGATGCTCCACATGGAAACTTGGGACGAGCTCAACTTTTAAGTTTAGAATTTGAAGCATCGTTATCTCCTGATCGTTGATCTTGCATTTTTTTGAAATTCGAAATGTCCCTTCTGTTTTAACCCTTGATCTGCTTGGGTTTTCAACCGTCATGTCACTCCCTAAGGCTATGTAAGTCCCTCAGGCGTGCTTCATCTTTGTCTTCGCTATTTGCATGTCGTTCCTGTCTTCACCATTTGCAAAGTAGTGTTTTGCCTTTGCTGCCTCTGTACTCTTATCCTTTGACGATACCTCGATCAGAACCTGAACAAGTGAGTTTCTTCTCTGTTATTCAGTTTTAACATGAACTTCTTCTCCCTGAGTAATCTCCAAAGTAGTATACTTGGGGTTTACTTATTCCGGAAGTTCTCTGCTGGATATCCTTCGCTTCATCTGTATTTCTGAAATCTAGGGTTTTCCCTTTTCTTCTTTATTTTTGGTTGATCTCTCGTATTGACGATGTTTACTTTTCCTTTGTAGTGCCTCCAAGAGTTAACTTGGATAATGTTAAGGTGAAATCTTTCAAGAAGACTGCTCCAATGCTAACGAAGGTTGTTCCACGCGAGGAGATTGTTGTAGGTGAATCTTCTTCAGATTCCTACAACCTCCGTTGGTGCTTCTCTCGTGTCTCCCTCCATGATGGAGACCGTTCGGCCTCCTAAGGAGGATGTGGCCCCTTCTGTAGCTGTTCGCACTGCCGAAACCCCTGCTGGTGCTTCGTTGGCATCTTCTTCCATGATGGAGACCTTTCGGTCTTCTAAGGAAGATGTGGTTCCTTCGGTCATCGCTTAGGCTCCCGAAGCTACATCCAGGGCCTCATTGGCATCTTCCTCCAACCCTCCAACAGTTGTGGGGGTTCTTGATGAGGCCGAGGGTGCTGCTTCTAGAAAGTGTCCTCGGTTTGATGATGAGGTGTACATGCCTTCCTGGTCGCTAAGGAGGTCTGACTTGGTGACGGGCAATTTTGACAAGGCAATAGAATGGTTCACTTCTGTTCAGATGCCCGCCGAGAGCAGAGCCCTCTTTGCGGTTCCGAATAGGGATTTTGTAAAGTCCCTGGTAATGTAAGTTTCTCTTCATTGCTTTTCGTTCTGAAGATTTTCTGCTCTTGACTAACTCTTGAAATGTTGCAGGAGCCTTGCTGGTAACTTCCACAATCAGGTGGAAGCAGCTTTTAGACTCAGTAGACTGAGTAATGATCTTTCTAGGCTTCGGGAAGAATCCAGAGCCAAGGATGTTGAGATTGCTCGTCTTGGAGACAAGGCTTGGGAGGTTGCCCGAGTGAAGAATTATGAAAACAAGCAACTTCGTTCGGATTTGGATGGTGCTAGGGAGAGAATCCGAAAGCTGGAGCGAGAAGTTGAGAAGTTTTCGGCAGGGGCGAAAGGGTCTGAAGTTGCACCTACGCCTCAAAGGCAAGCTGTTACCCTTCTACCCGAGTCCCTTCTGACTGATGTTTGCAGGGCTTGCATCTTCAAATATTTGCAAAGTAAGCCATTTGTTGATATGTTGAACATTTATAATTTGCAGGCATATTGGGACTGTGAGAACGAGGTATGGGAATCGATACTAAGGAGAAATCCTTATTTCAACACGGCTCCCCACCGCCCAAATTGTCATCCCGAAGTGTTTGAAAAGCTGCGACTTCCTCTTCCTGCTTGGGCCAAGGACGTGGTGGACCTGCCCATTCCAAATCCGGATATAATGCATTATCTTGATGACTCTCCTCCTTTGTCCCCTCTCAGAGGATTCAGCTATGAAGAGCTTGCCTCAAATGCAGGTCTGACCAAAGGCCAGGCCTCTTCAGAAAAAGCTGGATAAAGAGTATGGAATTGCAGATGATTTTGTAGGTGGAAGTTTACGGAATTCTTCGCAATCACCGAGGAGGAGAACCAAATGATGAGAGGACCTATGTCTCCACAGCCAGCAGTCATCATATGTCTTCCCGACTCTGTTCTCTTGACTCTGTGTTGCTTTTGACAAAGTTGCTTCGATCCTGTTTTTGGAGTTCTTCGCAATCACCGATGATGATTTTCCTTCTTGACTGAACGAGGATTGTATCTCAACATTTGTTATCTCATATGTATATTTGATATAAAGGTTGACCCCTTCTGGTTGTTTAAAGGAATAAAGAATTAACTTTATCTTTGAGCTTTGTCAGTCACTAGAGTTTCTGCTGTAATAGGTCTTAGTTGTTTTAGAACAATGCCTTTACTTAAGGATTTTCATAGAAATTCAATAAGTCTGAGAAGGTCTCACTCGGGTTTTAAGCCGATGCCTTGTAGAAGGTCCCACTCGGGTTTTAAACCGATGCCTTTACTTAAGGATTTCCGTAGAAATACAATAAGTTTGAGAAGGTCTCACTTGGGTTTTAAACCGATGCCTTGTAGAAGGTCCCACTCGGGTTTTAAACCGATGCCTTTTGATTTTGTCACTGGATCTGATCTGAGTATTGTGTGTTGCCCCCAATCAAAATATATTGTGTCGAAAACTGAGAATTGTATTGATTGAGTTGAATGCTGTTACATCATAAACGAAAATGATGATCTACTTAGGGATAATATTTCTTCAGGTGTCTAGCATTCCACAAACGATCCAGCTCTTTGTTTGTTGTCATGTTCTTCAGCTTATATGCTCCTAAACCGACCGGTTTAGTTACCATATATGGGCCTTCCCATGAAGGGTCCAATTTCTTCTGGTGGCGTGGGTCTGAAGCTATGGTATTCCTTAATACCAAGTCCCCCGCTCGGTATCAACGACTCTTCACTTGGGAATTGTAATGTGACGCTATCCTTCGTTGGTAATGCTGAGTTCGTGCTATTGCTTTTGCGCAAACTTCATCTAATAATTCAAGGCTATCTAGCAATCATTGTTCATTTGCTTTTTCCTTGAACTTTCTTTCCAGTAGTGTTCCAACCATTACTTCGACAGGTGCCAATGCTTCAGACCCATAAGCCAGTTTAAAAGGAGTTTCTCCTGTGGGAGTTCGAGCCGTAGTTCGATAGGCCCACTGAACGTTGTGCAATTCTTCGACCCATAAAGCTTTATCAACTTCGAGTCTCTTTTTTATCCCGTCAAGTAGTATTCGGTTTGTGACCTCCACTTGGCCGTTGCTTTGGGGATATGCTAGTGATGACATACGATGCTCGATCAGATATGTTTTGCAAAATTGTTCGAATTGTGGATTGTCAAATTGTGTGCCATGATCAGTTACAGAATTTTTGGCATCCCGAACCAATAAATGATAGACTCTAACACGAACTTCTCACCCTTCTTTCAGTGATGGTTGCCAGAGCACTAGCGTCTACCCATTTGGTGAAGTAATCAATTGCTACTATGAGATATTCTCTTCCGCTAGCAGCCTTGGTGAATTTTCCCATGATATCGATTCCCCACATCGCGAAAGGGATGGGGTCTAGAATTGATGTCAAGGTTTCGGCTGACCTTTTTGATACTGTAGCATGGATCTGGCAATTGCTATAGCGACAAACGTATTCCATCGCAGCTTGTTGGAGATTCGGCCAATACAAGCCGAGCCTCAAAATTTTGTGGGCCAGAGCTCGACCGCCCATATGAGCCCCACAAATTCCTTCATGAACCTCTGCTAGAGCTATTTCCGATCCTTCAGGACCCAAGCATCTCAAGAGGGGTCCAGCATAGGACCTTCGGTACAGCCTTCCATTTTGCATTATAAATCGCGCTGCCCGTACCTTGATTAACCTTGCTTCCTTTGGATCTTCCGGTAGCTTATCATCTCTGAGATATTCCAAGATCGGGTCCATCCAGCATCGTTCGGCTTCAATATAGGATATCTCCTTCTCCTGATTCCTTGGGAATGTTACTTCCTCAATATAGACCGAAGGGTCTAAATTCTTTTCCTTGGCATTAGCTAGTATTGATAGCTCATCTGCCATTATATTTTCTTTTCTTTGGATCTGACATACTTTCAGATTCTTGAATTCTTTCTGCAACGCTTGCACAATTTCTTGATACTTTTGTAGTCGAGGTTCTTTGATGCCATACTCACCTTGCATTTAATTGACAATAAGCTGTGAGTCACTAAAGATAGTTACCTCTGCTATTGCCAATGCTTTTGACAAGCGAAGTCCAGCTATTAGAACCTCATACTCCGCTTCGTTGTTGCTTGCTTCGAATGCGAACCTTAACGCATAACGAATAATAAAACCTGTTGGGCTTTTCAAGAGAATCCCAGCCCCAGCCCCTTGTTTATTGCTCGAGCCGTCCATGTATACCTCCCACATGGTCGGAATACTAGGCACAACAATCTCTTCTATCAGTGCAGTAGTTTCTCCTACAAAGTCGGCCAATGCTTGGGCCTTAATTGTCGTTCGAGGCTTAAAACTTACTTGGAATTCGCTTAGCTCGACCGACCATGCCACCATTCTTCCAGACAAATCAGGTTTACGAAGAACTTTACTAAGAGGAAAAGTAGTAAATACCTTGATTGGATGCGCCTGAAAGTATGGCCGTAGTTTTCTGGCTGCTACCATAAGAGCCAAAGCCTGCTTTTCGATCTGGGAATATCGTGTTTCCGCGTCGAGTAGTACGTGGCTGACATAATAGATTGGCCATTGTTTCTTGTCTTTCTCCCGAACGAGTACTGCACTTACCACCGAGGGGGATGTTGCTAAATATAGTTGCAAAATTTCTCCCTTCTCCGGCCGAGACAGGAGTGGTGGTCTTCCCAATGTTTCCTTCAGATCTTCGAACGCCTTTTGACATTCTTCTGACCATTTTGCCTCCTTACTACCTCTCAAATCTTTGAGTGCTTTGAAGAAAGGTAGGCACTTTTCTCCTGACTGTGAGATGAACCGGTTCAACGCAGCTACTCTCCCTATTAGGCATTTGCACATCTCGAACAGTCTTGGGTGCTTCCATGTCTATCAAAGCCTGTATTTTGGTTGGATTAGCCTCAATACCTCTTTGAGACACCATAAAACCTAGGAACTTGCCCGATGATACACCGAAGGCGCACTTTTCCGTGTTCAACTTCATCAGGTATTTCCAGAGTACTAAAAATACCTCTACTAAATCTTTGAAATGTTTTGATCTTGCAGTGCTCTTTACCAGCATATCATCAACATATGCTTCCACGTTTCTCCCGATCAGGTGTTTGAATATTTTGTTGACTGCCCTCTGATAAGTAACCCCTGTATTTTTCAGGCCGAATGGCATGACTTTGTAATAGAAGCTTTCACGATCAATCATGAAAGCAGTAAACTTTTCATCCTCTTTATTCATGAGGATCTGGTTGTATCCCGAGTATGCATCCATGAAACTTAATGTTTCATATCCTGCAATGGCATCTATTAAAAGATCTATCATGGGCAACGGATAACAGTCTTTCGGGCAAGCCTTGTTGAGATTTGTGTAATCTGTACACATTCTCCACTTTCCATTTGCCTTCTTGACCATTACCACGTTGGCCAACCAGACTGGGCATTCAATGGGTTCAATGAACCCAGAGTTCTTCAATTTGTCAACTTCGCCTCTGATGGCTTCGTGCTTTTCTATGGTGAAATTTCTCCTCTTCTGAATAACTGGTTTTACTTTTGGATCTATCCAAAGTTTATGCTCTGCAACCTACCGATCAATTCCAGGCATATCCTCCGCAGACCACGCAAATACATCAGTGTTTTGTTGAAGAAAAAACTTTAGTTCCTTCTTGAATTCCTCTAGCTGCTTAGATCCGATATGGGTAGTTTTTTTTTTCATTATCAGGATACAGCTGGATTCGTTCCAACTTCTCGACTGGCTGGGGTCTTTGCATGTTTGCCTCGTCCCGATCATCTCGTATTTCTATTGGTAACGATGTTATCTTCCTCGGGCCCTCCTTATCTTTCAAATACGCTACATAGCACTGTCTAGAGATTCTCTGGTTAGAGGAAACCTAACCAATTCCCATTTCGATTGGGAATTTTATCTTCAGGTGCTTTGTCGAAACTATAGCACCTAACTTTGATAGGGATGGCCTTCCGAGAATGACGTTGTAAGCCGGAAGTTCCTGAACCACCAAGAAGTTTACCCAAACAGTAGCCTCTTAGGGGAAGCTTCCAATTGATAAATCCAGCTGTACAGATCCTTCAGCTATCGCGGATGATCTGGAAAAGCCATACAGGTGCATAGATGATGGCTCCATTAAATCCTTATCCACTTTAAGCTTTTGATAAGCTGCATAAGATAAAAGGTCTGCAGCAGACCCTATGTCAACTAACACTCTGTGTACCTCTCGGCGTGCAATCTCTACTTTGATGACTATGGCATAATCATGAGGTAAACAGACGCCTCTTTCATCTTCTTCACCGAAGGTGATCGAATCCTCACCATTCGGCCTTTCTCGCTTATGCATTTCTCCAGTTCCAACAAACTTGGATTTGGCCTTTAGTTTCTGAAACAATTCAGGTTCGGGACCTCCAAATATTGTCAGTGTGGGTGACCGAGTGGCATCGATCACTTCCTTACCTTTCTTAGATCTAGGAGCTTCGGTTGGCCGTTCGGACTTACTTGAACATTCCCTCTTGTTACCTGTGTCTCATGGTTCCATTCTTCTCCCCTTGATGAAACTGGACAAGTGACCTTGCAATATCAATCTCTCAATATCGGCTTTTAAGTGTCTGCAATCATTGGTATAATGACCGTAATCCTTGTGGAAACAGCAATACCTTTCCCTATTTTGCTCCCCAGGCTTGGTGGGAAGCTTTGGTGGCCACTTCAGGATATTCTGCCTCTTGATAATGTTCAAGATATCAGCTTGAGGAGTATTAGATGGAGTATACTCACTTTGGTCGGGAGACCTTTGCCGCCACGCCGTACAAGGCTTTCCAACTCGATCACAAACATTTGGCTTCGGCTTCTGCTTTTTCTCGGGGGCCTTCTGTTCTTTTGTAGAGGCCTTGTTGTCTCCCTGACGTGCATCCAGGATCTCCGTTATCTCCACCTGCTCTTGACATCTTTGCACCAGTTCAGCATAGGTGGTGGGCATGTCTTGAAGTAGTAACTCCAAGAGTCACCGGTTGGTGAGTCCAGTGAACAAAGCAGTTTTAGCTACCTGTTCATCTAGATTTTCAATCTCTAACCCTGTTGAATCTTTTCAGGTATTCCTGAATCGATTCACTTTTCCCTTGTCTGATAGTAAACAAGGTCTCCTCGGTCTTCTTGATCTGAATTCCACTTTGGAATCGTCCGATGAATTTTCGCGCCAACTCCTCAAAGTCCACGATATTTCCTGATGGGAGATTTGAAAACCATTTATGTGCTACTCCAGTCAAAGATGAACCGAAAATCCTGCAAAGGATTTCATCTGAATTACCTGCAACAGCCATAGTCTGCTGGTAGTAACTGATGTGAGTGATGGGATCTCCCGAACCATCAAACGAAGAAAAGGTTGGTAACCGGAAATTATGAGGAAATTGATATCCGGCTATGGCCTCGGCGAACGGAGTCTTTCGAATAACCGAATAAATATCATCGGTATTCTCCCTCTTGCCAATTGTCCGAGTCTTTGATTGATATTGGCCAATTCTTGGTCAATATGCGCTGATCGATCACCGATGATACGAGCATTATCCCGAACCGCGAACCTGGGGGTTGGTGAGTGAGTTCGCACTCCTGCGACCAACCTTGTCGTCGAACGAGTTGAACTTTCTTGTGGTCTATTCAATCGCTCTTCTCTTCTAAGGAGTTCTCCCGTTCTCGTAGGTTCTCTTTCTTGTCTCCGAGCGTCTTCCCGGAAATTCTGACCGACATTCTGGTCATCTATCAGTCTTTGCTCCCTTTGCGGAGAACGTCCTGGTGGTAGTGAATTCAATATTTTCTCCCTCTGTATTATGCGCCTTCCCGCTTCGCGTTGATCAGGTGCTTGCGGTGCCACCACTTGTCTGGTCAACGTACAAAGCGTCTGATTCATCTCCAATAGCTGGAGCTTCAGTTGACCTAGCTGGTACTGGAGTGGATCAAGAGGATTATTACCTCCCTGACCACCATCTTCTCGTACTTCATGAGGTCAACTTCCCTCAGGGATATCCTCTGGGTTATTTCCTCCTGGGAGTTGAGCGCCAACTTCTCGCTGGGCCGCTGTAGCTGCTGCTACCGATGATCTAGTAACCATGGCTTTCTGAAGCGATTCCCACAGACGGCACCAAATGATGCGTCCAAAATCTGCTCAACCCTTAGATCTCCTGTGGATGACCTGCAAAAACGAACGTCAAATGTGGCCCAACCGCTGGGGTCGAGAATCCACCTCCGAAGGCTAAGTTAGTTGATGAACTGATCATAAAAAGGCTCTGCTTGAGTATAGAGCAAAGGAATGAATACGAATATTGAGAATACGATTCAGATTGTATGTGTACTGTCCTTTCTTCCTCCCTTTACCTTGTGAGTAGGTGATGTCTTATATAGTGTATACCTTCGAATCTCCTTCGTTGGATGTATTTGAGCCTTCTTCGGGTAGCCGTCAAATCTTAACAAATAGATCCGTTAATGATAGATCCGTTTATGGTTGGGCTAATAAATAACTCCTTTGTTAATATGATCGTTGTAGGGTAGTTATCCATATAATCACGATCAGTATCTCCCACAAGTGTTGTTAACCGTCTCCTTGACGATTCGTCCACTCTGATTATCACGGATTCGGGCGTGCTTGTTGACTGAGTCAGTTTACTTCTTCAGCAAGCTATCTTTTGAACTCGGCCCGCTCGGAAGCGAGTCGGTTCCTTTCTTCCCAACCGGGGTCGAGGGTCGAACCAAGGTCGGACCCGGTTCGATTATAATTTCTCCGTATCACTACTCTATATCAAAATTGAAAAATGAAGGGGGGGAAAACATAGCAGAAAATTGCTCTGCAGAGCTCAAAACAAAGCTCAAAGCCAAATCAAAATATTACTGACCAGCTTTGAATCCATGAACCAAAACCAACATAGTTTGAAGCCAAATAAACCCGTTCAATTAAACAAAACCAACCAAGAGAACCAAAGGAAAGAAAGAACAAATTTTAAATTACCTAAATCAGAATAAAATATAAAGCCAAGCAACATTAAGATAACAATAACAGACACTTAAAGAACCCAGCTTACAACTGACTAATGATTTAATACAACTATCATTAAGGTAATTAACACTTGGTCCATACACCCAAAAAATTTATATACCAACACTTTTTTTTTTTTTTTTTTGGTAAACTGGGAAATTTATTTGTAATGAAAACCTCTAGGGAAAGGGCATCCAGAGGCATCAAAGTACAAGTTCCAATTTAGTAGGGGAGAGGGGGATAACAGAAATAAAGGATAAAGAAGAGTGTGAGTTTGCAAGTGAAGCAAGCTTATCTACTACATGATTTTCTTCTCTAAGTGTGTGAATGAAGGAGATGGATTCAAAATGATGCATTAGGAATCGAATCTCCTCAAGGATATTTTTGATTATCCATGTATCATGATCATTCTGGTGGTTCAAGAGGTTGACGATTGCTTCATTGTCTCCTTCAAACATGACTTTCTTGAAGTTTTCTTTGATGGCAAGGTGGAGAGCAATTCTGAGGGCTTCTGCTTCAGCTTGAAGTGCAGACATATTGGTTTTGGAAATGGCAAAGCACATGAGAACATGGCCAAGATGATCACGGGCTATACCACCCACACCAGCATTGTAATGACCATTTGAGCTCCTTCTTGAGGATCCATCAGTGTTAAATTTGATCCAGCTCATAGGAGGAGGAGACCAACTGATACTGATTTTTTTCTAAAGTCTCTTGCATCCAGGTTTCAGAAATTTGATGGATTATGTATTCAGAGAGTGAGCAAGCCACCAAATCTGACGAGGAGTTTTGTATGGTTGTTGATGAGCAGCTTTGTTACATGAAGTCTATATGATCCATAGTGTTGTAAGGTGAAGTGTCAAAGCTTTCTCATCGTGTGAGTTCCTTTTAGAGATGTTGATCCAATGAGAGACTTGATTTTCAATGTCAAGGTTGATATTCCACCAACATATTCTAAATCTGCTCCATACCTGTTTTGCAAAGTCACACTTGAGGAAAATGTGATTAATATCTGCAGAGTTTGAAGAGCATAGACAACATGTATCCGATAAGTTGCATCCTCTATTAGATAGAAGATGAGGGGAAGGGAGAGATCGATGGAGCAGCTTCCAGGTGAAGTGAAGCACTCTCGGGTTCAGAGGAAGATGCCATAATTTCAGCCAAGGTAATGGCTCATGGCAAGGAACCCCAATAGTGAATAATCTGTATGCGGATGCAACAGTGAAGTGGCCAGTGCTTGTTTGATCCCAAATGATGTTGTCCTTCTTAGGATTAGATGGCAGAGGAATGTTCAAGATGATTTGTGCAACATCAAAATCCCACCATTGATGTACAAGATCACTTCTCCAAGTGGAAGTTGATTGATCAATAAAATAAGAGACAGCTGTTGGAGCATCCTGTTGTAAGGGATATAGAACCTGTTGTTTCATATGTGGACTGATCCACCTAGAACACCATGGATTAATGTTGTCTCCATTTCCAACTTGATAAAAGATATTATAGAGAAGCATTTCATGAACTTTGATAAGAGATTTCCATCCCCAGGATGCATTATGAGAAGCAGTAGCTTGGAGAAATGAACAATTTCTGAAGTATTTGTTTTTGATGACTCTGAACCACATAGAGTCCTTTTCAATAATGAGCTCCCATACTTTATTGCAATGAGGGAAAAATTGAAAGCTTCAAGATTTTTAATGTTCAGACCACCCTCTCTTTTTGGTTTACATATAGAGCTCCATTTGATGGTGTGAATGTGATTCTTATCACCATTTGACCATAAGAATTTCCTATTTGCTTGGTCTAAAATATGAAGGGTTTTTTTAGGAAGCAAAAAACAGGACATATAATGACTTGGCATGGTCTGAGAAACTGATTGAATGAGTACTGATTTACCAGCAAAGCTAAGCAATTTAGCTTTCCAACCTTGTAATTTGTTATTGACTCTTTCGATGAGGCCCTCACAAAGCTTATGCTTGATTTTGCCACTAAAGAGTGGTATTCCAAGGTAGATGTCTAATTCAGAAGTATGGATCATGTTGAAGTGTTCAGTGAGGTGTTTTTTGATTTGGTTGGGGGTACTTTTGTTGTAATGGACTCTGGTTTTTTGAGTGTTGAGGGCTTGACAAGAAGCATGACAGTAAAGATCAATAATCTTATGAAATCTAGCAGCTTCTTTATGATTTGCTTGGCCAAACAGGATAACGTCATCAGCAAAGGCAAGGTGGGAGAGACTTTCACCACCTTGAGATAGCTTGATACCTTTGATTTTCCCCTTTGATTCAGTCAACTTCAATGTGCCTAGATAGGACTTCAGCACAGAGAATAAAGATGTAGGAAGAGAGGGGATCACCTCGTCTAAGGCCTCTTTCAGGTTTGAAATATTTGGTTGGGTTACCATTGATGAGGATGGAAAGCTGTGGGGTGGTAATGCAAAACATAATCCATGAAATCCAAGTTGGGGGGAAGCCATAGGCAAGGAGAACTTTCTCAATGAAATTCCACTCAAGCCTATCATAGGCTTTGCTCATGTCTAGCTTAATAACCATAATACCTCTTTTCCCTTTTTTCCTTTGATTGATCTTATGCATTACTTTCATGGCCAATGAGGATATTATCCTGGATGTGTCTACCTTTGATGAAGCCATTTTGATTGAAGGATATGAGATCATGCAAGATTTGTTTGATTCTATTAACCATAATTTTAGTAATGATCTTATAAGAGACATTACATATGCTTATAGGTCGATAATCATTGACTGAAGAGGGGATATCAACTTTGGGGATGAGTGAAATGAAGGTATGATTGATAGCTGAAGTAAAGGCAGATGTTCTAAAGAAAGTTTTAACATGGTTAATAACTTCCTTTCTACAAATCTCCCAAGCTGAGTGGTAAAAACCACTGGAGAAACCATCCGGCCTAGGAGCTTTATGACATGGGATGCTAAGAATGGTAGAGTGTATTTCCTCATCAGTCACTGGAGTATTAAGAATGTCAATGTGTTTGGCCATGATTCTTCATCTAATGGGATCAAGGAAGGATTCATCAAAAGAAGGGTTTGTAGATGAGAAAACTGTTTTAAAATGTGAGGGAAAGGCTGATTCAATAAGTGAAGGATCATCACAATTGGTTCCATTGAAATTGATGAATCGGATTCTATTCCTTGCTCTTCTTTTCAGGGTTGTCATATGCAAAAATTTGGTGTTTCTATCACCATGAAGATACCACTGAAGTCTTGATTTCTGATGCCACTTAGTGTCAGTCTGATTGAGGGTCAATCGGAGAGATGCCAAGAGTTTGTTTTTTGTCACTTCCCAATTTAAATCTCTAAGGTTAGATGGGCATTTCATGAGACTATCAATGTCCGATCTAATAAGAGATTCTTTTTTATGTAGGTCACCAATGTGGGACCAATTCCAATGTTTTAGATGCTGTTGGAGATGTTGAAGTTTAGCAGATAGTATGTGAGATGGGGATCCTTTAGCACCAGAGTTCCATCTAACATATGTGACATCAAGGAATGAAGGTTCTAAGGGTCCAAAAATTTTCAAATCTGAAAGGTTTTTTAAACTTTTTGGTTGGGGGGGTCAATGTGTAGGATGAGAGCACAATGATCAGATTTTGTAACTGTGAAATGTTGTACATGCTTCAGGGAAGGTATTATGCCAAGTGAAATTAGCTAAGAATCTGTCAAGGATTCCTTCAACCCTTCTCTTTCCCCTTTGCTTATTACACCAAGTATATTTCATGCCATGGGCTTGAAGAGGACATAGGTTTGCAGCAAATGTAAAATTTTGAAAATCTGAAATTTGATGTTGCCTAAGAGGAAGACCTCCTAATTTATCATGATTTGAAAGATAAGAGTTCCAATCCCCACCAAGAATCCATGCATCATCAACAAAATGAGCTAAATTTTGAAGTGTAAGCCACTGATATTTCCTAATATTATGATAAGGGCTCAAATAAAGAAATGTCGTAGTCCATTGAAGTGAATTAAAAGATACAACCGTATGAAAACACCACTCAGAGGACCATAACACAGTGAGGTTAACCGATGATGACCAACATAAAAAGAGGACTCCACTATTGTGAAGGGGGTGGGTGGGGGAGGTGGTGTAGGAATGAAAACCTAACCCTCTAGAGAAAGACTTAAAACAAATGGAATTACTTTTAACTTCTGATAAAAAAACAAAAGATGGCTTGAATTTCTTAATGTTTGCAATGATTTCTCTGAGTCGAGATTTGGCCAAGACCTCGACAATTGAGGCAATATGCAATCATGGCCCCTTTGATGGCAATATCCGGCTTGCCATCAGCACCTCAGATTCAGAATGATTGTATTTCTGCTTCTTATTTTCCGCATTAGAGACATCAGAGGACCAGCCTATGATAGTATACTTAAGTAGGGCGCAACGGCCGGGCGGGCCGGGCGCAATCCCAAGCCCAGCCCAATGGATAATGAGCCCATTCCCGCCCGGCCCAGCGGGCCAAGAAGTCCCCGGCCCTAAGCCCACAGGGGCCAAGCCCACCCGCCCTAATTGGCCCTAATTGGGCATGGTCGGGATGGGTTGGCCCTAATTGGCCTTGTCCCTAGCTTTAATTGGCCATATCTTTGGTCGTAAATATCAAATGTAAGACAAATAGTAATTAAAATACATATTAAAGTAATTAAATTATTAAATTCCAAACTCGCCTAGAAAATAAAATAGTAAAGATGTCAATAAATAATCCAAAACTTATATTCAATATGTATTTAACTATTTATACCCATTTAGATTTTAGAGAAATAGATAAATTCAAATTTCTAGGGTTTCTAATTTGCTATTCGATGAAAATTATGGCTATTATATGTAAGCTCGAAGGGAAAAAGAAAAGATTTATCTCAATCTCAATTAATGTCTAACCTAAGACAATGGTCAAACTCATTCCAAATCCAATTGTCTTTCCCCAAGTCTCTCCTCTCTCTCTCTCTCTCGCCTCTCTTGGTTTTCTCCAACAAGAAAGAGTTAAAATTATTCATGAAATAGAATAAGTAGAGAGAAGAATTGTAATTAAATTTAGGCATATTTTAAAGTCAAGTCAATTATAGAGAATGTCACACAAACCTTTGTAAACTAGAAACACGGATATTCGAACAAAAGGAATCGATAAATAAAAATTATCTCTAAGCAAGAACAAGCCGTAGGTAGGTATGTTCATTACAACCGCTCAATAAATTGATATCTTATTCAATACAAAAAATTCATATTCAAAACCTGTTAACAAGTAAATCGACGATAATTTAGTATTCAACAAAAAAAAGTACGAGTTAAAGAAAATGATGTTTAGTTACAAACATAGTTATATGTTTTTAATAAATTTTGAAATATCACAGAGATTTGTTAGATATCATGATGAGAAGTGGGGATAGATTTGTTAGATATTAATCTATGTAATAGTTATTATTTATAATATATTATCTCCCTAAGCAAAAAACAAAACAATATATTGAACTAAAAATGAATTTGTTGAAAAAGTAAAAATTACCTTAAAAATAATATAAAATTATAGTCTAATATGATCAAAGTGACTAAATGTCAAAACAAGACCAATCAATGTTAGTATGAAGATCAGTTAAAAATCTAGGACGTAGACAGATCATCGCAAATAATATTAAGATTAGAGCCAAAATAGGGTCGGATCGGCCAAAATCAAAAGATGCTTATTACATGGTAATGAGGTTATAATTTATTTATAATTCTACAAAACATGATCATGTTCTAAAAGACACGGTCAAGTATCCACCCATATGTATTACAAAACCCTCCAGGGGTGGAGGTTCGAGCTAGACTCAAAGACAGGATCGGGGTCAAGACAGGCAAATCGGAGGACGGAGGCATAAAACGGGGACGGGGCCAAAACGGGCCAAGATGGGGAATGGGCGGATTAGGGTCAAGACCCGGAGCCAAAACAGTGTCTGGAACGTCTGGTAAAAAACCCAAGATGGGCCTAAATCTAATGTTGGCAATGGTCTGGCCAAGAGTCAAGATTTGGCCAAGACCTCGACAATTGAAGCAGTATGCAATCATGGCCCCTTTGATGGCAATATCCGGCTTGCCATCAGCACCTCAGATTCAGAATGATTGTATTTCTGCTTCTTATTTTCTGCATTAGAGACATCAGAGGACCAGCCTATGATAGTATACTTAAGGTCTTGTGTCACTTCTTCTAGTTTCTGGGATGTGAGAATGACTTTGCTAATAGGGCGAACAGGAAGATCAGTCTTGGTGGCAAAATCAGCAGCTAGTCTCTCAGCAGATGGGTCGTTGGGAAGAAAATGTAGAAAATCAGAGTGACGATTGGAGATAGAGGAAGAAGTTGATGGATTTGCCATGAAAATCTTTTCCACGAAGGACCAGACCACGTCTTCAGTTACACAGAAGGTGTAGGAAGCTTAATGTTGGTATGCTAAGGGATAAGAATAACAAATCCACCACCATCTATAAATAAGTAGAGATGAGAAGGTGTGGGGTTTGTATGTGGACGGGAAATGGTGCCAAGGAGGGAAGAGCTGGTGATTATTGCCGGAAGATGAAACGAAGATATGTGCAGCGCCGTCAGGATCAGAGGTTATGATGAAAGTGGGGGAGATAGGTAGTCTCATGATGCTAATAAGATGCAGAAATGCAAGACTAAACTACCCAAAAATCATATAGAGCACCGTGTTTGTGGAAATGTAGAGATGCATATATGAACTTCATATTTTCCAAGACATGCATGCAATAACAATCTATCTACACGATGAAAAAACGAAAATGAGAAAATGGGAGATCTATGTAGGCATGATAACCATCAGTGTAACAAATGAAGCAAAATGGAAGTCGAGGAGATTCATCATACCTTGGTCTGGGAATCAAGGGAAGTGGGGAAACTAAATGACAGTCTCATAGGTGAGTAGCAGTGAGACAAACCAGATCTCTCAAGCCAGATGATGTCAGAAACTATCTCAGGTGCAGGATCAAAATTGGGTGGATGATCCAATCTAAGCTGTGAAGTTCTTAAAAAGATGTTGAGAGGCTAGAGAGATCTCCATAGCAGCAATCGGGCGTCGAAATGGACAGATTCGAACTCAATTAGGCGAATAGTGTATGCCAGAACTTCAAACACTAGTAGATTTAGTGATCGTGGAACGAAACCAGATACCAGAAGCAGAAGAGAAGAAACCCTAGGTTCTTCATTTAGAGCAAAACCAAAACCCTAGGTTTTTTCCCCACGCGTCTTCTAGTTCGAGCTTTAAAGTAGCATTCATGTTGCTGGTCTCGTTCTTATATACCAACACCCAAAACATAATATTAACTTAAGAAGCCCAAAACTGCAAGGGCACGTTATAGGTAGACCTAGCAAGATTCCTCATTAAAAATAGAGCAGCCAACAGTAGTTCATGAGCCGTTGAGTTGGATATACAAAAACAAGTATTGTTGGAGGTCAATTAATAATATCACAAGCATAAAGATAATTGAATGGTTTGATTCAGTATCAGTACATGATTTTGGTTCAAAATTCAAACCTTCATATTTAGTATTGTACAAGACCAAAAATCTTCTCCAACGGGGCAGCGCTATCTCTAGGACATGAGTAAACAAAATGAAAAGGAGAAATTTTATCATAGAAGTAATTAAGAAAAAGAGCCAAACCTTTACATGGTTAACAACTAAACCCAAAAACAGAAAAGGGAAAACAACCATGAAACAGTCGAGACTTGAGAATACATATTACAGTACCCAACATTTACATGATTAACTCCCAAGTCCAAAGAGTACAAAAACCCCAAGGAGATTTTTCTCTGAAACATATTTTAAAGTTGAAAACAAGGAAATTCGGGCAAAGCCAGCAAGCTGAAAATCACCCAGAAGACTGAACTCATTCACAACTGAGATCAGTGGTAATACATGACTTGCTGGGCTGACGAATTGCTTGGATAACCATCATACATGGCCTGGGATCCACCAGAGCTCAGTCCCATGGAAGCTTGGGTGCCAGCAAGACTGTGCTGCCCGGCCATCTGCAAAAGAGCCTGACCTGACATGGCAGACCCAGCAACCTGACTCAAGGTAAGCTGACGCTGATAAGCCAACAACTCGGCTGGTGTGTAACCTTGGTTAATTCCAGGAGTAGTCAGGATCTGGAAGGGAGGTCCTGGAGGTGGCAGTGGGTTTGATACGGTACCTGGAGGAGTCGGCTTGCTTCCCCATGAACACTGCATTCATAAACATTTTTTTTAATCGCGTATGAAAGTTCTGCAAAAACATGATATGATCTAAGTCTACACACACTTCAAAAACTAAAGAAAGGTCAGCCAAGAAAATTTGTCCACCAACATACATAGAGGGGTATATATATATATATATATATATATATATATATATATATATATATATACACACACACATATACACATTCGTCTCCACTCTATAATGGAGAATAATTAGGAATATATATATATAAAAGAATGTACAGCATCAGGTGAGCCTGTGATCTTGATTTGAACCCAGTAGGCACGATCCATAATATGCTTGCCAACAGTAAATGTTCAAGGGTACCAAAAAGACTAGAGCCCCACCAAACTCAACCCTTCTTCATACTAGGAACAAGGTTTCAGTCTTATAATTACTGCATACTAGGAAAAAGGTTTCCAAAGGATTAGGCTCCCGGTGATCCTAACAACGTTCTTAGGTCTTTATTCACACCCCCCCCCCCCCCAAAAAAAAAAAAAAAAAAAAAAAAAAAAAAAAAAATATATATATATATATATATATATATATATATATATATATATATATATGGTTCCCTCTTCTTTGATACCTTATATCAACCATCTCTTATCACTATCTAAATCTAACCCCATGCCTAACTTTCTTGCTCTAGTCTGAAGGAGCACATAACCCTAAATAAAAATACATTAATATCGGCTTCTATATTCTGTTAGATGGCCATCATACTTTGATAGGAATACAATATAGAGGCAGAGATATTTCATACTTTGGAGAGGGTTCCAATAGGCTAAAAATTCACAGGGTTTCTGCTAAGGAGATCTGATGCAGCAGAAATACATTGTATCCATCCTAGCACCTTAAGGACTTTCTTGGCCACAAAATGGCATTCTCTTTCTTCAATTATCATATGTAACTTTGAATTTCGTTACTCAAGCCTTCCTAGTGAACAAGAACCAAAATTCTTAAACATTAACAGGTATACTGGCCCTTCAGGCCTCATCTGAGAGGCAGAAATTTTATATCCTGCACCAAAAGAATTAGTATGCTGTAACAGGAAACATCCTAAAGTAGAGGCTTATGTACCTTCATTGACTTTCCACAGACTATCTTCCCATTGGCCATTTGAATGGCCAAAGCTGCTTCCTCGTGCATATGGAACCTTACAAACCCAAACCCTTTATCTCTTTGGACTCTCACTTCCTCAATAACCCCAGCTCCAAGATTATGAAACTGACGATGAAGTTCAGTTTGAGTCACCTGGGAAAGGATGTGGTTACTCTTTAGCAAAAAGAAAAGAAAAGTAGGAAGTAGAACAGGAGCAATTCAGTCATGAAAATAGAAACATTGTGCTACAGATACGAGTACCACATAAAACAGCCACGTTTCAGCTTTTTATAACTCTAAAAATACCTCATGGGCAAGGTTGCCAACATAGACAGTAGTAAACGCTGGATTGTTTTCCGGTGCCTCGTCATTGGTGTTCTCCATACCTCCATCTACCATTATTAGACAAAATAATCAGCCAGCAACTTGCAGTATTGCCTCATTCTAGTAGAAAAGAATATATTCAACCTGAATCTAGCAAGCTTTTTCTAGTTCTCATTTTAACATTGTATACAGCTAACAGCCTGGAGGTGTTGGCCCAGGTTACGTCTGAATAACAAATATGAGGGGAGGAAAAAAAAATCTTTCAATCGTGACAAAGTTCTTGCATAAAAATCTCCCACAACCATGGTTTGAAGACTCGCCAAAATTTTGGAGAGATTCCTAATATTCCTGTAGTTTCCATACAATCAAGACAGAACAGGATGTGAAAAGAATAAACACCTGTTTCACTGAAATTTCTCTCATTTCATCTTTGATATGTCAGTCATTTCAGCCATTTGCCCCATGAAATGACCATGTGACCCATAAGGAAAAAATATACATTTATAGCAAAATTCTAGTATTTCTGCCATGTCAACTGAAACAGAGAAATAAAAGCACGTTTTTGAACCTTGACTACAACAAATCCATATTCTAAGAGGAGCGTGAATAGAAAAGCTTTACCCAATGCGCAAGGCACCTGTGTTTACAGGGTCTGAGAGAAGTATGAATCTTCCAGGATAAAAAATAACAAATAAATAAAAGAAGAGCCAGAATGTTTCAACCAGAAAGAAAAAATAGAGGAGCCTGAATGTTTAAAACATTTTTTTGCAGGAACAAGGGATGAGATGCAGAGTGTTTATTTGGAATGAACTGTCTAGCTTGAAAAAGCAGACACGTTAACCTGACAGAGAAGATTCAAAATCCTCTCCAACAGACAAGTTAACCTGACAGAAAAGATACAAAATCCTCTCCATGGGCTTCCTCTTAACCCCCTCAAATTTGATAATGCATTTATGAAAACCAAAATATGACATATTGAGCCTCCCAACAAAAAATTCCTCCACGCAAAACCTTTGCAGTCATGCAAAGTCCCCACCTTCTTGCTGTTTTCTCAAATTGTCTCATAAGATTTCTTCTTCAAGATAAAAGCTATTACAAACATACTAGCACTCCAAGTTGCAATTATTGCTTCAAAGTGATTTACACAGCTGCATTTAAATGAAGCATCACCTTAAAAGAAACCCTAATGTTTCAAGGTCAAGCACTCAATTCCTCAACCATGTGTATGCAACATTTGAGGTGCTATTCCTAGCACAATATCAGTAAATACCTGAAGATCCATTTGTAAGTACAACTGCATTTTGGTTATCATTATTTTGCTGCTCTTCAGGAAGACCAGCTCCTTTGGTTGCCCAGTTGCATCTTATTTGCCTGTTCCCTAACCATTTACCTGATGGAAAGGAAGATGTTCAAACCTATCATGTCGCAATATTCTATGCACCCTAAAAAAGTCAAAACAGGAAGGAAAAAAAAACAAAAAATAAATAAATTTTCGTGTAAATGTATGGCTCACCAGACATTTCATTTATAGCCCTCTGAGCATCCTGCAAAACAACCCCAAGACAAAGGCATTAATATTTCACACTGAAGCAGAACTTTTACTATTTTTCATGTCTGCAAGATAATGATATTAGCATTAATGGTCAACCTACAATATGTCAAGGAATTGAGTTTTTCATTAATTTTTCTTCCAAACCTGAACTAACCATTGTTTGAGTTGGTTTCAGAGCCCAAAACGGTCAGCAAACAACCAGAATTGGACTGAGATCTCACCAAGCTGAAGCACCTTTTTGGTTGAACCGAAGCCAAGTTTCAGTGGGACAGCCATTGTTTAAAGTATCAGCCTTGAGACGGGCCGAAATGCCTCGGTATCGCAACCCATTAATGCATGCCGATATGTGTCTAATTTAAAATTTCCATACCATATCTTTTTTACCCCATTGTATAAGCTGATACGGTGCAATGTGATAGATAGACTGCAATACGGTCGTTGATACATTGCGATACGGGCATTTTTTTGGGGGGGGAAAAACATGTTTTAAAATATAAAGTACAGCATCGAAGACATGTATCAGCCAATACATGTAGAAATGTATTAGGAATTCCAAGGGGGGGAAAAATGAAAAGTTCCAGAGTATGATTATGTGTATCGGCAGGTATCAACCATAACTTAAAAATCCCAATTTTTTGGTTATATTTCTAATGAAACTCGACAGAAATGGAACACTTCTATTGGGGACAAAAGTTTAATTTTTGGCCATTTGTGAGATTTTTGCTATAAATTTGTTGGAGCTTCACACTTAGGCTGGATTAAATTTTTCATTCACTCTGTTAATTCACTTTGGGCTAAAATTTGACAATGAGGCAAATAAGATTGCAATTTGCATGACATTATCTTATCACATCAATCATGGAGCACTAAACATCACTATATACTATAATGTGGGAATCTAATCAAACACAAACCATTTCTGGTGGATAGTATATTATGTTTATAGGTTTCCAACCACACACTAAAGGTAGCATCAATCATGCTAAACATGCAACCAGAGAAACTTATCTTTCCAGGATCTCAACTCAAAAAGCAAGGGTTTAAGGATATTAAGATTTTGGGTAGTCGATTGGGAGACATGAACATAAGTTATGGTGGTAGGATAGTTTTCAAGAGATTTGGTCACAGGGTGAATGGGTGGGTAGGGCAAGTTTGTGAGATATGGGATGAAAAGTTACTAGAATGGGGTGAAACTTGGTGAGAACTTAGGTAATGATATAGGGGAATGATCCCTAAAGTTTGGGACTATTTCAAAAGGTCTAATTGGTGTAGATCTGAGTTAGAAATTTTGGATTTATGGGGGGAGCAAAAAAGAAAAAGAAACTTAGGTTGGGGTATTTAAACGTATAGGACAATTGGGTTAGGAATGATTCAACTAATACTTTTAGAAGGAAACAGTAGGTTAAATTGCTGATAGAAGATTTGTTCTTGTTAGAAATTCAAGTAACATGGAGGAGAAGAAATTGCACGAAAAGGGGGAGGGGGGGGGGAATGGAATGTCATTATACCCCACTGGCAGCAATAAACAAAACTCAAAATTCAATTCGTCAACTCATTGTCTAGTTGGTGCTGGATACTTCACATATATATAGACCTTCTAAAATTCCTAATCCAACTCTTAAAAAGATCGCCTAATCACTCTAGAAGACTCAATGGGTTAAATAAAGCCAAAGTAGAATTTACCTATGAACTAAGTATCCTAATCTAAAACAAACATTAAATCAGATACTGAATTTAACACCTAATCCCGTATACCATCATTATCTCCACTTTATGGGCTTATAACTTAGACCTATTATATCAATCTTAAATACCCAAAAAAAAAAAAAAAAAAAAAAAGAAAGAAAGAAAGAAAGAAAGAAAGAAAGAAAGAAAGAAAGAAAGAAAGAAAAGAAGAAGAAGAAGAAAAGCTTGATGTCAATAGAACCCACTCATGGACCAAAGTTAAGTATTTCAAAACCCAATTAACCCTTTAGGACATTCTTTACTGCATCAAAGAACCTTACAGCCACAGCAAGGATAGGGATGTATTGATAGACAATTAATTGCTGCGACCTGCAAATCCAAATCGAAGCTGAAGTGGACACCATCACCTATAAAGAGGACCTTCCATCCACCATCATCAACCACAGATCTATAAAGGGAGTTGCAGCTGTCTGTTAGGAAGAAGACTGCATTCCAGTTTCAAAAGAATCAAAAGCAATTAGATAATTGGAATCGAAGTACAGACACACAATTCTTAATTGAATTGCATTTGCAACCACACTCAAAGTTGAAATGGTTGATCCAATAGAATCTCTTCCAGGCTCAATGTTGTCGAGAACAAACTGAATGAAGGGCCAAATAAATCCATCAATTGATAAGAGAGACCTGGGGGCAAGGATACCCAGATGAGTGACAAATCCAGGCAAATTTTGACATTCCCTCTTCATGATTGACCTTGTACATTGCAATTATACTACCAACTAGAAGAATAGAGATGCATGAATATTTTCTTCACCATTGACCTGGTGGTCTTTCTAAGAAGTTGATGGGGCTGATTTCGGGATACATACTTCTGAACAGTCCACAACTCCATGTGTTCCCAGAAAATGGCATACATTAGGAATTAGGATTCCACTGTAAAGACCTTGAGTGATCTACTATGTCTAAGGCCATGGAAAGGAACAGTGCATGACAAATCCATGATAGACCTGATACAGGACAACCAGGTAGGCACGAATTCGAACCAACATTGAGGGCCTTCTCAAACCAGCCAGCTGGTCCAACTAGAAGGTCCCCATGCTCCACAATTTTGACCAATCAACAGCTACAATGGGGCAAAAAATGGAGGACAAAATACTGATCATGTCACTGAACAGTGTCACAACCCATTATTTGGAATATTGGGAATATTTGAGAGAGGATTTGTGGGGCCCAAAATCAGATTGTGTAAAGATTTTATTCTTGGGAGATAAACTTTAGCCAAGCTATAAATAGGCCCTTGCGCTGCAATAAAGAAGACTTCTGGAGGTGGGGGGGAAAAGATGAATTGAAGCTTTAGCATTGTGCGTTTGCAGCCCCCCTCCTCTTCTTCTTTATATGAGGATATTATCATAGCTATTGATTGTGTATGTTTATCTATTGTCATTATTAGAACTTACATTGTTGACTTTGAGCTGCATTGGAATTTAGGGTACATAATCACTGCAAACACCTACGAGACAAAACTCGTCCTCTAGGGGTAACCTAGTGGTTTAAAAGCTTGTTGCACATGCTAAGTGCAACCGCTCTATGAAAGTCCGTCAGGATTTTATTTTCTTGCATTAGTTTCTTTCTTACATTCTTTGTTTCTTTATTTTCTCTTGAGGACAAGCTTAGTTCTAGTGTGGGGGAATCTGATGAGCGCATTTATGTGTGAAATCTTAAGAGCATAAATCATACATTTTTACACATTTTAAACAAGTTGCCTGAAAGTATTTTATTGTTTTTGTATTTGCAGAGTAAATCTATAAAAAGGGTGAATGTGGAACTAAAAGGTATGAAAAAGAATATTTTGGAGGATGTTTAAAGGCCAAGATCAATCTCTTCTTGGGTTCCCAATTCGACAATCTGGATTAGAAGATATGAACCCATTTTCAAAAGGACAAAATAGGGTTTTCAATTTATTGTATTTTTTTCTATTCCCTTCCTCATGTATATACCCTTTTCTATTTACAAATATTATCTTTTATGTTTAGTCCCACATTGAAAATATGAAGCATTTTCCCTCGATATTCATCCTATAAAAAGCTCAACCCACTCCCCTCTAGACACATTGAAAATTATTCAAGCTTTTCTTCTTAGGTAGAATTTTCCCTGAATTGGCTCTTTAAGAAAGTCGGTTATTTTTAGTATAATTTTATTGTGCAAGTAAGTCTTCCTTTTCCTTTCAAATTTTTTTAGTTCAATTTTTTTTCCCTTTTCAAGTAGATACACATTTTCTTTATGCATAGTATATTTTTTCTTTCTATTGAATTAAATAGAGTTGTTATTTTTATTATCATTCTCATCTCCGTCTCTCTTTTTGCAAAACTTTCTTCTCTAGATATTCCAATTCTAGTGGCAAGGGTTGGAATAGTTAGATCGGGCTAGCGTAGCAGAATTTTATTCATTCAAAAGCAATTCACATCTGCGTCAATTGAAGGAATGAGATCATATTCTCCCTCCCTGTGATCGACTTGTGTGTTGCATGATCCATGCGTTTGCAGTATTTACTTTTATTTTACAAACAAGTTTTTGACCGCAAACGCATGGATCATGTAGCAAAGGGTCAATCACAGGGAGGGAGAATATGATCTCATTTCTTTAATTAAAGCAAGATGTGAATTGTTCTTGAATGAATAAAATTTTGCTACATTAGCCCAATCTAACTATTCCAACCCTTGTCACTAGATTGGAATATTTAGAGAAGGAAACTTCGCAAGAGAGAGACAGAGACAGAGACAAGAATGATAATAAAAATAACAACTCTCTTTTATTCAATAGAAAGAAAACATACAATGCATAAAAAAAATGTCTATCCACTTTTAAAAAAATTGAAAGGAAAAAAAGACTTACTTGAACAATAAAATTATACTAAAGCTAGCCGACTCTCTTAAAGAGCCAACTTAGGGAATTCTAGCAAAGAACAAAAACTTTAATAATTTTCAGTGTGTCTAGAGGGGAGTGGGGCTGATTTTTTATAGGATGAACATCAAGGAAAATTTTGCTTCACATTTTCAATGTGGGACTAAACATAAAAGATGATATTCCTAAGTAAAAAAGGGGATATACATAAGGAAGGGAAAAGACAAAATAAAAAATACAATAAACTGAAAACCCTATTTTGTCCTACTGAAAATGGGTTCATATCTCATAATCCAAACTTTCGAATTGGGACCCACAAGAAGAGATTGATCCTGGCCTTTAAGCATCCTCCAAAATATTCCTTTTCATACCTTTTAGTCTACATTTGCCCGTTTTACAGATTTACCTCGCAAATACAAAAACAATAAAATACTTCAAGGTAACTTGTTTAAAATGTGTAAAAATGTATGATTTATGCTCTAAGTTTTTACACATAAATGCGTTCATCACTCAACATTGGACAACACAACCCCAGGTACCTTGACTCACCAACAAAACACTAAAAAGGTTACCCAAACTCCTAATAACGACTTCAGTCTGACCGTCAGTCTGAGGATGGAACGCCGCAGAGAATCTGAGTTTGTTGCCTAACATGCACCACGAAGTGAGCCAGAAGTGACTAGTGAACTTGACATCTCTATCAGACTATGGTGAGGGGAAGGCCATGGTACTTGAAGACATCATGAAAGAATAACTTTGCCACCACAGAAACATCACATCTTCCAGCACGGGATGAAGTGGACCATCTTCGAGAAGTGATCCACTACCACAAAGATAGAATCATTGCTTCTCGAGGTCATAGACTCCTAGGTAAGCCTAACATTGGATCCATGCTAAGGTCCTACCACAGAGAGTAAGGATTAGGTAGAGGAGTATACTGACTTGTGTTCTGCTTAGATTGTTTCGCAATTTGACAGGCGCAACATTGGCTAATGCTACGCACCACATCTCTCTACAAACCAAGCCAATAACATCGGTCCTCTACTAATAGGATGGTCTTATCTCGACCAAAGTGACTTGCGGTTCCACCATATGCAACTTCCAAGTCCATCTCTTAATGAAGTCTTGAGAATGCATGATCTGTGACCTCAAAACAAAAACCCATCTCTCAGGGCATAATCAAGTGTTGCTTGGGTGGGTCACTACCAACAGAAGTGAAGATCCCTCCAAAATCAGAGTAAGCATCATACTGACCCTTTATTTGCTTAAGCCCAACAACTTGCACACTCAGACTGTGCAACACGCAACTCAAGGCACTATGCAGCTGCAGCAAGGCATTCACTCAATCAAGGGCATCAACGGCTTTGTTCTCCGTTCCAGGCTTGTGATTAAGCACAAACGTGTACTCCCATAAAAACACACTTTACACAGTGTGTACATGACTTACATGTAGAGATACAACAGCAGATCTCTTCCGGCAATAAGCAATATAAGTCTCGGCAGATGTTTAATAAAAAAAAAAAAAAGATGACTTGGTTATGGACCCGATCCACCCAGCTAGATTTGTATGAGGAAAAGCAAGCAAGCTTCATGCTCGTGGGACAGGCCCACTCAAAGTGATTACAAGAATCGACGACAATGCATATATGATTTATTTGCCATCCGATTTGGGGATAAGCAACATCTTCAATATTAAGGATCTCACTCCTTACCATGACCAACACACTACCCCTTCACCACATCGACCTACATGGGAGATTCCCCTTTTTATATTAACCAACAGGACCCTTCAGCCAACATTACACCTTCCCCTCCGTTACCCCAATTTACCACCTTACTTGGGGAGATTGAGGATGTGTTAGATGAGAGAGTCATATCCACCACCCATGGAGGACGGCATGAGTTTCTAATCAGATGGCGCAGACAACCGGTGAGCGAAGACTCTTGGATTACAAGTAAAGAGTTTCAGTGACTACATCCCGACTTCCTAGAGTACCACTAGAGGTGAATTCTCTGCAAGGGGGGAGGACTAATGGGGGCATAATACATCCACCCATCACTCACTACTACAAGAGATGTAGACAACCACCTCAGAACCTTTCGACTTAGTTCGACAAGGTGTAAGAGGAGATTTACTAGTAGAGGGTCACCTAAACCCTTAGGACCGTGCTCTACAACTTGTTTGGTCACATTAGTCATGTCTCGAATTTTATTCTATTGTAGGGATAGTTTAAGAAGTTCTGCTACATTTGTTCATATCTTAAGTTTTATTTTATTGTAAGGGTAGTTTAGGAAGCTTTCCTTTTATTCATTAAGAGTTATTTTAGGAAGGGAATATTTTATTTAACTAACATCCCAAGCACCAAAAACGGACCGAAACTAATTAAAAAGAAGAAATCACAATTGCAGCTCTCTTCTTGGCAGAACCTCTTCTTCCATCTCTCATACGCAAGTCTTCTTCCATCCCCTTCGAATTCTTCTTGAATCTGAAAAATCCGGACTTCTCTCTTCTCCTAACTTTAGCAATCCTCCTTGCTTGTTTCTCCCTTATGCTTCTTCTTTCTTTTTTCTCTCATAAACCTTACAGCATAGTATTTTTCTACCAATAGCCATCTTCCTAGTTTCTTGGTGGATTGGAAAGATCCCCCACTACATCCCCTCTCCAATTCGGCTTTTCCTTTGCCTCATCCCTTTTTTCCAAGGCTTCCTTTCTTCTTTCATCTCCCGCACCTCATGGCAGTCCCTGTTTCTGCCTTAGTATTTTTCCTGCTTCTTTCTTCTCCTATCCTGTTCACCTAGCAATAGTCTTGCTATCATCTATTTATCTTTCTTTCTTTTTCTACCTGCTGACAGCCCTTGCTGTTTCTTCTTTGTTTCTCCTTTTCTTCTGTTTTGCTTCCTCTTCTTCCATCCAGCCCCCATCTAAATCCTTGCGGCAGTACTATTTTCTGCTGATTGTTTTCTGTTTCTCCCCTTGCCATTTATCGTCAGCTTCTATTCTTTACAGTAATTTCCTTGCTGTGTGTTCGATTATTGTTTGAGACTGCCAGTTATAAATTACACTCTGTTATTAATTCATATTTGGTGCTTGATTAGATGTTATCTAGGTTTGGGTCTCGAGATTAAGCATTGTTCATGCATGCCCATGAACTGTTGCCGAAGCTTTTTCTAATTTATTCAGATGCAATGTTCTATTCCCCCTTGTCTAGTCACGTGGATTGATTGAATAAAACAAATTTGTTCTTCCCTAAGCCTTTTAAGTTTTATTTTGGGTGTTACTTCTATTTTTCTTTGCTGAAACTATATTCTGTACTTTTCTTCTATTGCGAGTCTAAGTATGTGCTGTGCAAACCCCTCCTCCCCTAACCCCTCCTATTGTCCCAAATAGCTTTGAACCTGTTCCTTGTAGAAAACCCTAGTTCCCAGGGCTGTCCTACATCAAGACCTAAATCCAGCTGGCAATGGGGTTGAGGTGAATGCCAAGAAGATGTGGGGCTTGGAGCAAGAATCAGAGATGCAGAAGTGGAGAACAAATGAGAAAAAGTAAGGTGGAAGTTACACACTCTTACGAAACGGAGATGAGGAAAAGAGAGCAGGAATAAATAATGTGGAAGGGGAGGAGAAGTTAGGAGGGGTGGAAAAAATACCCCAACTTATAGGTTAGATAGGTGGGGAGTGGGGTGTGGTGGACAAATAATTCTGGCCACAAAAGATATGTTGCAACAGGGTCAGTTACAACTTACAAACAGCTTTCCTTTCTTTACAAAACTAATAACAGTACAAAGAATAAATAAAATTTTAAGAAAATGTCCACTTCTTCCCAAACAAACAAGAAATTCTACAAGAGATGGAGTCAATGAAGAAACGATTAGCATAAATGTTTTTTTTTTTTTTAACATATAGATCCATTAAAAAGGACAGATAATCAACACTACTTTCTGGACAATAATATTAATAATTAAACCCTATGGCGAGAATCATATGATAATGATGCATACACAATTTTATTGACATTAAATGAGCTTTTTATTTATGATTATTAACTGTAACTTATTTCTTTGGATCATCAGAAAAAATCAAAGGGATTGAATCCAAAATAGATAATAACAACGAAATCATGTATAGAGGTTCTGATGTGTTTTAAAAGTTTGTGTTGTACTCACGGAAAAACATATCGGCAAATTTTGCCGAGTTCGATAAGGAATGAAACAGACCGGCAAAATAGATATTGACCAAATCTTGCCGGAAAATCGCCGAAATTTCATAGAATCTTGCCGGTATCTCTCTCTTTTGTACGAATCCTCGTATCAACACTTCATTACCCTCATCGTCCCAAGCAAATGCCCCATCTTTCACCTCGCCGGCAACGTCGCCGCTGTGACTTTCAACCCTTGTTCACCCTGCAACATTGAAGCCCACTCGCAAGTCTTAACTTGCTCTAGCCTTTGAAGTCTGAACTGTTCCCAAGAATTTTGAGCTAGATCTTCCTAGTTGCAAGTCGTAACTCACAGGGCTCAGTTGAGATGGATCTTCCTAGTTGTGGTTGCGGCGACCTAAACAACTAAACCTCTCTCTATAGCCTCTCTTAGGTTATCCACAAAACTCTCTTAAAGGTACTCTAGGAATGACACATTTCTTTCTCATTCTCTCATTATCGGGAATTTGAATTTTAATTTTGATTTCTGCAACTAAGAATTTCGATCTCTTCGATGCTTTCCTTATCTCCCGTCTCGATGCTCTTTTGCAACCTTGGTGGTGATTAGGGACCTTGGGGGTTGGGGCATGTATCAGTGAAACTACCCTTAAATATCAGCGAAATTCTTGGCAAAATTTGCCGGTTCACTGGGTTCACCAAGGGGTGAATTGGCAAATTTCACCGAAATGTCACACTTTGGTTGTACTTCTCCATCCTATCTATTAGTCAAAGTGGCGCAACAAACCATTAACTTACATTTAAAGATAAAAACCACTTTTGATCATTTTCATGTATATACTCACTCTTAAATGTTTATCAATGCTTATATAACCATCTCGTAATGTTCCATAGTCAATATGTAGACACACCCAAATTTTGACTAGTTTTTTGATAAAGGCAACTTTTTGAGTTTGTCAAATGGGTGGAATCACCCTAATGGTGAAATTTGGAACCTGAAGCTTAACAGATAAAGATAAGATATCACCTGCTGATTACGGAAGGACACAAAGCCAAATCCTCTTGACCGTGCAGTCTTATGATCCCACATAACCCTTGCATCTCTGCACATAGTAAATAGATTAGTGACCCTTCACACTACACATCTCCCAAGCAATTGGAGGATCCAAAGTAACTTGTTCAAAGAAGAACTTAGGGCAGTAACACCACACCACATTTTCCAACAAATAAAAATGCCTAATAACAATAATTCTTGAGTGTGTGTTCACATAAACACACATAAAAGGAACTTACGAACAACTCGGATACACAGAGAAGCAAGCAAACAGAGTTGCATCAGTAACCTCTGGACTCAGATCACCGATAAAAACATTGAAGTGCCCTGATGATAATGAAGAACAATTAAAAGCCAGATCAATAAGGCAGAGCAGGTGCAATGGGCAGCGAACAAGCAATGAAACATTAGGAAAAAAAAGGTAAAAGAGCAAACAAAACCTGAAGTATCCTCTCTCTGTCCACTGGCATATGCCCAGTTAACCTTAATTGCCTGACCATAACTGCACATGAAATAATTGTAAGTCAAACTAAGGGCATGACTAAACACCATGACAATATATATTAAAAAACCCTGGTTGCAGCAGTACCACATGGTACTTTCTTTTGAACAACAAATTGAATATCCTGAAGTCTCAAAACTGTAGCACTAAGATGCAAATACAGCCATCTTGTAATACTCATTAGGAATAAGTATAACATGCAGAAGGTAATTCTCACTGAACCATATTTATAATAGATTTTGCACCAGCTCCTTCAAATGAAGCTATACAATTTCTAGAACATTAAATTAGGGCCCCTCACTACTTATGGTCGAGGATAATATTATAGCAAGATAATCTTACAGTTGACGTCCATGCAAATTCATTATTGCATAAGCTGCACACCTACGATCATGGTAATCCACAAAGCCAAAAGATGACTGCAAAAGAAAAAAGGAAAAGATGGAATGATCCAAGAGTCACAAGAAAAGAAGCAAGCACGGTGAAGTTTAAAATTCATAGATAACGACAACAATATCAGGAAGCCCTTATTGTTTCAGTGGTCACACTTAGGACCGTTTTCTAGAGTTAAATCGTGCAACCATAAAAGCAAACTCCCAGAAATGTGATGAACACAGAAAATTAGTAAATAAATAAAGGCAACTGAAGAGTACGAAATGATGTGCCTTAGTGAAGAGTCACATGGAGTACACCTTGTGCTACAGACCTTGCTCACAGTGCAGATGCCCCTAGAGCATGTTAAATGTTAAGATGCAATATGCCATTCTTGCTGAAAATTTTGTCAATCAGGCTCAACTAAAATTCATCTAATGAGCACGAAATGTCTCAAGTTCTGCTTTTGAACCATGCACCACGACCTAAAAATATAGATCATCCAATGAACCTACCTCTATGTGAAACTAGAAGTCATCAAAGCTGAAAAGGTCACAATTTCTGCTTTACCCATGTGCATCACAACTCAATAAATATAGAATGTCAATGCAACAAATCTCTCACATAGAGAAGCACTAGCAATTGATTGCATCAGCTAAATCACAACCATTAGGATTACCCAACTTACATGCGTCAAATAAACATAGGGGTGAACAAATCATTGCCTAGAGCAAGATGAAAGTCTCAAGCTGATGCAGATTCATCTAATGAACTCAAAAGGTCTCAAGCTCAGCTTTTGAACCGTGCACCACAACCTAAAAAAGTAGATCATTCAATGAACTTACCTCTATGTGAAACTAAAAGTCATCTAACCTGAAAAGGTCTCAATTTCTGCTTTAGCCATGTGCACCACAACTTAATAAGTATAGAATGCCAATGCAACTAATCTCTCACATAGGGAAGCACTAGAGACTTGTTGCATCAACTAAATCACATCCATTAGCATTACCCAATTTATATTCATCAAATAAACACTGGGGTGAACAAAGCATTGCCTAGTGCAAGGTGAAAGTTTCAAGCTGATGCAGATTCCTCACCAAGTTGGGCTTCATTTCTTAAGAACAAATCTATGATAGCATTGTATACATCTTGAGGCTTAGGTCATACGGGCTTCTTATGTGATAGGCATAGTTCAAAACTCACACAATTCCATTAAAATTTCAATATTTCGAAGGATTTTGGTGCCGAACAGAAAGTGCCACATCGAAATTTTTAATAAGAAAGGTATTATTTGGACCAAAAAAATTGTATTTTCGGTCAGAACCCTAGGATTTCAGTATTTTGGTCAAATTTTCAGAAATTTTACTTGGAATTTAGGAAATTTTGGTAACTGATTATGACTATCACTCAAAGGGACGTATTGGATCATTTTTTTGGATGACATCATCTCCTACCCAACCCAACCCATCTGTCATACATGCTACCAATGGTATCATATGATTCCTATCACAATGAATCAATAGGTTCCTTCAAAATTAAGTGACCCATATGCTACCGTAGGTTACCCTCAAGATAACAATGATGCAATGTACATGATAACTATACTTGATTCTTCTTTCAAACTAATATGTGGCACTTGTATGCTTTATACTAACAAAACAATTCCATTTGCTTCATCAGATTTTTAGCGGGCTAGATGCCATTGCAATCATTACTAGTGTTTACTGATTATTGGACAACTCTAGGAAGGGATTGATGTGATGATGACCTTGCATCAGCTATCAAACCAACCTGAGATTGACCAACCTGCATCAACTGTTCCTTCAAATTACAAATTCCTTCACCACTGTAACCAATTCATCAGCCAGCAAACCCCCATTTTGTTCAAAGCAGAATATCAAAAAGAACAGAGTGTCGCAGTAAAGAATGTTCAAAAGGGAATCCCATAAAGTGGGGGTAATGATGGTACATGGAATGGGAATAGGTGTTGTTATACCTAGAATGGCCAACCGGGTTCAGCATGATCGGACCAGCACCAAACCATGGAAACCCGGTACCAACTCAGGAGGAGCCTGGGTGAGGAGTTTTCAGCAGATAGCTCGGAGGAAAACCCAAGTTGAGTAGAACAAAGGAATCTCCCGCACACATGTCGTGCCCAACCAAAGGTAACTGAGTAGGAGTACAACTTTGGGAGAAATCAAACGGCTCATAATACGCAGCCGCTTGTCAGATCGAACGGTAATCAAATACTGAGGTAAGGCTATAAATATCCCAGACCTAAATGAGGCAAAGGTAACTAATCTATTCCACTACTATCGTGCTTCTATTCAGAGATGTTCATCAGTCTCCTTTTGTTGTGTGAAGCACTGACTTGATCGTCAGAGGCATCCAACCTATCCAAGGTCAGACCATTTTGTGTGCAGGTAACTCGGCGATCATGTCAGAACTAGTAGCAACATGTGTTAAATTCAATATTTGATGTAGTGTTTGAGTTTGGGATTGTGTTCTTAGATAGAATTTTGTTCTAATTTTATTTACCTTATGGAGTCTTCTAAAGTGACTAGGAACACTTTTATGAGTCAAATTAGGAATTTTTGAAGGTTCATGTTACATATGTAATGCATCCCCCACCCCATCTCTCAGGCAAATCCCTCTCGTTGTTAGTTGAATTTCTAAAATTTATTTTTTTTCTATTTTCCTACTCCTCAAAAGAAGTCCAAACTTTAGGAATCATCCCTATATACCATTACCTGAGTTTTCTCCAAGTTTCACCCTATTCTAATAACTTTTCATTCCATATCTCAAAACCTGCCCCCATCCATCCCCATTACTCTAATCTCTGCTAAAACTATCCAACCACTACAATTTATGTTCTTATGCATCCCAATCAAATATCCCAAAATCTTTAAACCCTAAACCCTTACTTTTTTCAATCTGAGATTCTAGGAAGTTGGCCCCTAGTTGAACCTCTTCAATTATAAAGCTGCATTACAGAGTCACTCAGAAATCTAGCAGCAAAGAACATCATGTGTTCCCTCTTCTTCTAGTCTGGCATTATGCCTTCGAATCCACTCCTTCATTAATGTAATCAGTTTCATGTGCATCTTAGTCAATGTGAGTGACCTAGCCCATCAGCGCAAGCACAAGCCTCCCTCACTGCCTGACTCTTTAAACATTAAAGTCATTATATTGATCACTTCCTACTGCTGAGGTTCAAAAGAAACCAAAATGATCCTGATGTAAACCAGGTCTGGGACAGTCTTCAGGATCTTCTCCAATAAACCAGCAGCAAATTGAGTTTAAACCTTGCTGTTTGGGTTGAAATCTTAGAGGGCAGCAGCTGCTTTTTATACCAAACTCCTTATAGATAGGCTAACTTGAAGCCCAAGTCTTAGGGATAGGTTTAGGGTAGTCTAGGGTTAATTGGGAAGGGGTTTTAGGGTTTAGCCAGGTTAGGTCTGGGGCTGGAATTCATGAAAAGTAATTGTTTTAACAGAGACATAGTTGCAGAATTCTAACAAGTTAGGGTTTGTATGTTTTAAGGCTTCTAGGGTTAAGTATGGGATGATTAAAAGGTTCGGATATAATTTCGGAATTAATCCCTAACAGTTAAAAGTTCAAACTAGGTTTCCTACTTGTCTTAGGACTCTTGGTTAAGGTTAGGGCTTGATCTGATTGGGCTGAAATTAAGAGGGAAGGTCACTAGGGTTAGGGGAATGATGTTCCTAAAGTTTCAGACAGATCTAACAGTTAGGTTACCTTCAATTTTAGGTTTAATGAAAAGTCCGAAAATCCCAGAAAAATAGAAAAAGGGTGATAAAGGCATTAGGGTCATGCCATCATGGTTTTAGTAACGGTAGGGAAGGATGGGTAGGGCCTGGGGAATGTCTGTGCTTACTTGTACAAGGAAGAAGGCTGCTGTTTGTGTTGAATGACTGTTATCGTTTGAAGAAGATAACTGACATATTTTTCTGTGGCCCTCCCAAGAAGACCGCGAACTGGATTTCCTCCAGACACAGATTTGTATTCAATTCAACTTCAACTACTACTCAACTACTTTGACTTCAAAAAACTCCATATAACTAAATCTAGAGGACTCCAATTCAAATTCTAAGAGTAGAAATGGAATCCTAAAATTAAGGATTAAAGTGGCCTCATATTATGGGATCCCAACCTAACTAGAAATCTTCTCACCTAAACAGGGACTCCCAAATATCTTGAAAAATAATAATCAGAAAAATCAAATAAAATTAGATCTAAGGTCCAAACAACACACTGAACTCAGTGGGACCAACCCAGACCCAATACACCCAAAATTTGTCAAAATGACCAAAAATACCCCTGGGCAGAATTCAGCCAGCCCTTGGTGCACCTATTGGGGGTATAGCTCTAAGGTTTTGTGGGTTTTTTTTTTTTTTTTTTTTTTTTTGTGGGGGGGGGGGGGGGGATGGGGTGGGCTTGGTTACATTAGATCCACACATTGCTTGTATGCATTCTCATGTATGTATATATACATGTATATTAGATTAGTTATAATTTACCAACTCAGGAAGTGGTGTAGAACCCCAAAGTGGGAGCCCTCAGTCATATGCAATTTGACATTCTATTCAAAGGTCATAAATGTCATTAGGACCATGTTTTCTTAATATAGGAATTTGATATAAGCCAAGTGCAGCAAATTAAAGATTTTGTTAGTAAAGATTCACATAGAAGCAACTATTAAGTGACTGGCTTCAATATTTCTTGAGATTAAATAGAAGTTTTATAAACAAAATAAAACAGCTACTAAATCCACTTCAGTAATTACTAAATCAGACCTTCTCTTTTCTAATGAGTTTGCATCCTTCAAGTGGGCCGGCACTACTGAAAACCTCAGCAAGAAGGGTTTCAGTCACATTGGGATGGATGTTTCCTACATACCTGAAAAGCCAAAACTATCAGAGCTAATCAGCAGGAAATATGTCAACCACATAGCTGAGAAAATCGAAGGTATTCCATAGTATTTAGCACTTCCAAAACTTCATGTTAATTAATCAATGGCTTAGGAAGCCACAAAAAAATGGAAAAGAAAGTTAATTCCTAGAAAGCTGAACAAGAAGTTTTGAAAACAAATGACAGTAAAATTTCCGAGCAATCTCTTAAAGCAATGTGTTCACAACCAGTCCCATGGCCCAGAATCATATCAAAGAGACAAAGAAAGTTCTTTTTTAATTTAATTATAATAAAATTAAAATTAAATATAAAAAAAAACCCACAAAGAGCCGCCCCCTGAAAGAAGAAAATGTTACATAGCACTCACACACTGCGGCATGAAGATGAATCAAACCCAGGAGGCAGATTTCCACTTGGAACCGGATCCATCTGCAAAATATAAAAGTAAAAAGAAGAAACCAAAGAGAAACATTCCTAACAAACCTAAAGAGGGTGTCCTAGAAAGTCCAAATAAATTTCTAAAAACGAAAAGTAGGTCCTATAGACATTAAAACATTCAGGCCAAGCTCCAATGCCCTAAAAACACAAAGAGGATAAAATAAATGAGCTGCAGCAGCTCAAAGCAAAGTTAAATAAATCCCAATGCAATACCAGGCAGAAAACACTAGACCAATTCGAAATGCTGTGACAAGATAAATATGACAATACAAACCCAACCCAGGAGAAACAATCTAAAAACCAAAAGCTGACAAATCGACAGTGAACGCCCTTGTCATTTAGCCAAAGATAGATAATATCAAGAGACCCCTGGACCAGATCTTACATAAGCATTAGCCGATACATTATTTCCATGGTAGTTTGGAATCCAACATTTATACAAAATAAAAACAATTTTAACAAAGATATCAACAGCGGAAAAACTTATTACTGCAGAGGTACCGGAAAACAGATGATTCTTTCTATTTTTAACACTGGAAACGGAAAGGTTTTACAGGGAGTAGGGTCGTATGAGGAAATTTAAGACCAAACCTGCGCCATAGCAGCGGCGACTACGCCTACGCCTGGGTGATAAAGCTGCTGCTGCTGAAGCAACGCCTGCTGCATCAAGGCTTGTTGCTGTTGCTTCAATCTCTGCTGCATTTTCCAAAATCCCCTCTCCCACTACAACCAAGCCGCTTGAAAACCTCAAGGAGGAGAGGAATAGGAAACCTAAGAGCAGAAGATCCAGAAGCTGCGACCCACTCCACTCTATTTCCGAATCCAATCAGATCAAACAATGAATCGAACAGTTTCTACCAAACCCCTCGAACCAAAACGAAAAAAGGGCAAAATAAAATAATAAAATAAAATAACTAAACTGAAAGAATTCACAGATCCTCGATAAAGAGATCTTTCTATGATTGTTATTAAACCAGAAAGACTTCAAAATCAAAACAAAAACCTTTTAAAAACGCTAGAAATTAGGGCTCGCACTATTATATTTTCTCCTCTGGTCGATGACTGCAATTTCCAAATAACTCGAAACAATTACAGCGGAAATCCCAGATCGCAAGTGAATAAAAAGTTGGAATTACCGAAACGTGGCGTTGCTGGAGTGGAGTGTCACTTTGAAGCCGCAGAATAACCCAACTCCTGCGTGGGTTACACAATTGGTAAGACCAAGACCAACAACTCTTAGGCCTAGGTTCGATTTTGCTGATAGCATATATATTATCTTTATTCCCATATGTAAAAAGTGCCCTCAAGTCCGGATCAGCTCCCTGTCAAGAAAAAATATTGTGCTCCCCACATGTTTTTTGAAGTACACAATAAAGCTAGGGCTCATATGGGACCCACTGTAAATTTTACTTTTTTGTTTTTTCTTTCATACTTACAGGTTGTTACTTGTTCCCAATGTGTAGTTCAAAGAGTCCGGATCAGCTCCCCGACGGCTTTACCACCATAAAAACAGGGGGGCCCAGGGGTGGGGTGATGGGAGGGTTTTTTTTTTTTTATTTTTTTATTTTTTATAGGTGGGCCCCACCAAATTTGTGGTGGAAAAGCTGTCGGGGAGCACAGAGTGCTCCCCGACAGGGGTGATGATCCGAATTCTAGTTCAAAAGTGTCGGTGGAGAACAAAGGGTAGGTGACCCAAGCTCGAATAACCCGGGTTTAAAGAGAGAAAATGTGTGATTGCCCGTTGATGACATGATCTTTTATGAAATCCCGTTCACAAATGCTAATCCAACGAACAATGCACTATAAATTGCTTGAAGTAATTCTCGGATCATGACACATTTTTAAGATCCAATGACTAAGATTTGGAACATGATTTCACAAAAAGAGCTGTCATTAATCATAATCATTAGATTTCGAACACGCCACGTGTTACAATCGGTGTTACAATCGAAGAAGTGCTCAAAGAGATACTCACACGTAGCAATCAAAAATTTTGGTTCTTCTAATGTCAACTAATTTGATTATAGGTGGTTACTAGTCATGTTCCTTGGCAGTTTTGGTTCCATGTTATCAAGACTAGACCTAAACCAATAAAGCTATTAGTTCCTGAAAAATCAACCTATTTGTGACCCAATTCAGCACAAGGCCTGATCAAATAAAGTAACAAGAATGAAAACCGGTTCAGAGTTGGCCCAAGACTAGGTGACATCACAAAGCTTACTAAGGGGTTGCCAAAGATTCTTTGCAATCAAGTAAGTGATTGAGAGAAATGGAAAAAGCATTCCAGTACTTGCAGTGTGCTGAATCTCAAAAGATTCTGTGTGCCGGGCAAAAATTTCAGCATGAAGTGGATGTGTGGTGGAATGCCACCCAACCAATCTTGACAGCTCAACATCCGGAAGTTACATGGGAAGTTTCCAAAGAGGCCTTTTGCAAAAACTATTTCCCGAAAACAGTAAAGGATGTGAAGGAATTTGAGTTTATGGCACTTTAGCAAGGGTCAATGTTGATACTTCAATACCAACAAAAGTTTGAAGAGCTCTTCTTCTTTGCTCCTAGTTCAGTAAAGGTGGACCTCGAGAAGGCCAAGAAATTTTTCAAGGGACTTCAACCATCCATTAGAGCATACCTCTCTATGCAACCTATTGAGAGCTATGCCAGGTGGTCCAATCATCAAAGAAAGTAGAAGAAGCTAAGAAAGAAAGTTACCAGTTGCAAAGATCATTGGCCAACAAGGGAAATCAATATGTGAATAGGAATCATGGCAAGTTTAGTAGATTTGCACCCTACCCCACTCCATACCATCAACCTAGGGGTATGAGGTATGGTTATGGCAATACCAGTGGTGTAGCCTGTCTAGTTGGTGCTCCTCAATAGATGATACCAGTGTATGCAAACCCCCCCCTCCTATCTCCAATCATAGGATAGCTGTCACATCCACTCAGCCGGTACCCCATCGAGCATACCCGGGTATGTGATCCACAATCCCAAAGATCAAGTATCGAGTAACCATGCCTCCCACATACGCGATAACACAATCAAGAACGATAATAATTACGATTTAAGCATGTAATAAAGAATCATGAATAAGGTAAAACAGATAATCAAAGTGCGAAATAAATGTGATACCAAGATATATATATATTATATATATATATATATATATATATATATAATCCAAAAAGAAAAGAGAGAGAGTGATCAAAAGTCACTTCCTCATACGGCAGAGGAAAGTAGCAAATCTAGTTAAGTTACAGAACCAACTTCTAAAGAGTATATCAAGAAGATTAAATTACAGATCTGGTCTTAATAAGAATTCAAAATGTAACATTAAACAAATGTTTCTTCGGTCACATAAAACACATCCTCATAAGTGTAAATATCCGAAGTCCAGTACAGCTACTCCAACACCAATGTCGGGCTAATCTTGGTGTGCAGCATAGTCCTCTTCGGTACCCTCACAATAATCTTCATAGTAGCCACTACCCTGAGGGTAGTGTGGCTCATCATAGGGTGTTTCGAAGGACGAGCCATCGGACTCTTCAAAACCTGTGGAATAGTCTAACAAAACAAATGCACAAGGAATGAGTTCAAAGGAACTCAGCAAGGCAGTTAATCTATAATACATAAACCATATGATACAAGTCATAACATGATGCAAATGATATGAGATAGATGATGCAATTATGATTCTAACTCTAAATATGCTAGTCTTTATGGTAGACATGCTTTAAGTCATAGCACCATACTTCCTTGGGTAGGTCTCAAATCGCTCTTCCCTCAACCATCAGGTATCTTGGGTTCTCCGGTGTGAATTGGGTCCTACATCCATCTCGAACAATTCCATGGCTAGGGTTTAGGTCACCACTCTCTCACATCACCATTGGTATAAGTATTGGCGCATGTCACGGTAAAGCCTAGCCCAATGCAAGTCATCTACTTAGTCATACATGTCACATCCACCCAGCCAATGCCCTACCTGGCATACCCGAGTGTGTGATCCACAGCCTCAAAGATCAAGTATCGAGGTAATCAACCTCCCACATAGACAATAACATAATCATGAACATAAATAATCAATGTGCAAAGTATAAATGAGAGATCCAAATAAGGAAGGAATAAATCATATATCATCAGAGTACGAAAGACAATCAAAATGTCAAAATCATAAAGTAAAGTGAGGTGAAAATCTCACTCTACCAACAGCGGAATAGTAGTTCCAAAAAGAAAAGGAAAAAGGATGAAAACTAATCCCAGTAGCAAGTACAATAAGTAACTAAATTGTTCTCAATCTTATAGACGACATCTCTACAAGTATAAATCTCAAAAATAGCGCAAGGGCGTTTCCACTCTATGGTCGGACTAAGCATCGTACGCAGCATAACCACCCACAGAATCTTCAGTTTAATTGTCATAACTGCAATCACCTTCCTGGAGATATGTCTTTTCTTCTGGCGCTTCTTCATACTAGCAATCATGATACTCCGAACCTGTAGAGAAATCTAACAGTACATAGCACAAAAGGAATGAGTTTCAAAGGAACCCAGTAAGGCAGTTAATCCATAACAACATAAATAGCAGGATTTCAAAGCAAAGTAAGATGCAATATGATATGAAACATATGATGCATATGATTCTAACTCTATGTATGCTGGTCTCTATTGGCAAACATGCTTTAAGTCATAGCACCGTACTTCTTTAGGAAGGTCTCATCACACAATGCCTTTTGGTAGTGGGTCCGGCATCCCTCAGGACATTCCATGGCTGGGGTTTAGGTCACCGCTCTCTCACATCACCATTGGTCTGAGTACTGGCGCATGTCAGGGTCAAAGCCTAGCCAAATGCAAGTCATCTACTTAGTTACATCATCTCAGATCCAGATACGTCCATTCCTCACCCCTGGCGATCATTTCCGGTACCCTTCACACTAGAGTCCTCATAGTCCCTGACTACAGACTCATCAACCCTATTAGTTATCCACATATAGTAAACGGGAAGCTCTCACGTCCCCTCACGGGTTGATTACCGGTCTTGAGCGCCCGTGAGCCCAAGTCTATCCATATGCAACCCTACCAATGAATGGCCTCTTTCGAGTATCCACAATGTGATTCACATCCTCTCACGGATTGGTTACCGGTCTTGAGCGTCCATGAATCCCCATTGCTACCACAGGTCGTTCGGTCTCAATACCCCTCCTATTAGGGTCTGACATAACGGGACATCCTAGCCAAACACTACTAGACAGCCCTAGATATGTCAACCAACAGTTTAGGAAGGTGTCCAAAAGGGCATCTCCGGAAACATTCCATAATATTCCCGTAAATGTCCAAGGATAGAAGTGTCAAAAGGACACCTCCCCTTTCCAAACCATACTTAATCATTCACAACCATAAACCCATCATATCACATATATGGTAACTTCTTATATGGAAGAAAATCAATAACACATCCAACTTGTATAAATTTAGTAAATAAATCATACATGAATTAATTAGCATAAACAAGTAATGCTACTGTAACCAAAGTAGTTGCATCAGTATTAAGTCAATATAAGAATCTATTTATGGAAATAAATCGAGAGAATCAAATATGGAAACTAATCATGCAATATATGTGATTAAGGAAATAACTATCCTTACCTTAATTACTTCACAAAGGATCTTGGAAATCAAGTAAGATCTTGTCTAAACTTGGAAAGAAAGTCATATTAGGAAAGATACGTAGAAGGAGAGAGATCAAATCATCCAAAACAGACCAAATATGAGGTTGCTATCCTCATTGGTAGATTGATTGGTCTCTTGCCTCAGTCAACCAAGCAATCAACCAACTGAGACAGTGGCTTACAAAATCAGAGATTTCTGAATACAAAACCGAATTTGGTGCTTCAAAAGGGCACCAAACAAGAGGGAATATACAAGGATAGTATGTTGGTATATAGAGGACTTCAAAACCCTAATAATATCAAGTCTTCAAGTTACAAATTAGGAAACAAAAACTTACCATAATTAGATCGATCATGGTTCTTGAAGAAATCATATCAAAATAATGGACGAGAAACTATAGGATGATGGATTACTAATCTGATAAAGAATTCATGAAAAGCATGCATAGATCTTCTAGAAAAATAGACCTAAGACTAAAGAACATTGAATCTAAAAAGGAAAGAAAATGGATACATGTTTTCCTTCAAAAGCGAGTCACGATCTTGATGAAGATCATCCACCAAGCTTTAGATCCTTAGGAAAAGAGAGGGAATGAGTAGAGTGATGGTTGCAACAGAGATGCAACATCATCTCTACTGTCCTCAACAGAAAAGGAAAGAAAAGTTATAGAGAATCAAAGACGAAGCATAGAATAGGATGATCACATACCTTTTTGTGTAAATGCAAGAGATTTGACGAAGATCCGTCAAGAAAATCACCAAGTATGCAGAGGAGATGACTTGAAGAGGGCTCTGGTTCGTTTCAAGGAGTTTGGAGGCACAAAAGACGAGTTAGACTCGAACTTGGACTTAAATAGAGAAGCCAAGACCTAATTTAACAAAACAGAATCCTTTGGTCGATTGGTTGGTCGACTGGCCCAGTCGACCAAGCAGTACAGCAAATCCAAAACAGAGATTATCCGGGGAAGTGATCCACAGCCCAAAAGATCAAGTTTAGGAACGATCATATCCATTTAGCACAATAACATAATCAAAAGCAAGAACAAATCATTGTATTCTAATAAGTTAATAATAAAATTCAAGTAAAGATCTCAGAAGGATCACAAAGAATATCAGAGTGCAAATTAACAAGATACCAAACAAAGACAAGTGTAGAGTATAGCGGAAATATACTCCACAACGTATGTGGAAAGTAAATCGAAATCTAAGTAAAGCTCTAAGCTAATACAAGTAAAGTAAAAGATAAGTCTAGAAGAAACAAGAGAAATCTAATTCACATCTTCAGTAGACTCTTCTTCATCTTCTTCACCTTGCGCTTCCTCATACATATCGTCATAGTCATCCGAACCTGTAGAGAAGTCTAACAAAAGATATGGTACAAAAGGAGTGAGTTTCGAAAGAAACCCAGTAAGGCAATTAACTCCATAATAACATAAATGGCAGGATTTCAAAACAAACATAAATGCAATATGGTATGAGACAAACAATGAATGTATGAATCTAACTCTATGTATGTTGGTCTCTATTGGCAGACATGCTTTAAGTCATAGCACCGTACTTCTTTAGGAAGGTCTCATCATACAATGCCTTTTGGTAGTGGGTCTGGCATCCCTCGGGACATTCCATGGCTGGGGTTTATGTCACCACTCTCTCACATCACCATTGGTCTAAGTACTGGCGCATGTCAGGGTCAAAGCCTAGCCAAATGCAAGTCTTTTACTTAGTTATATCAAGTCAGATCCAGATACGTCCATTCTTCGCCCCTGGCGATCCTTTCCGGTATCCTTCACACTAGAGTCCTCATAGTCCCTGACTACGGACTCATCAACCCTATAGGTCATCCACATATGGTAAACGGGAAGCTCTCACGTCCTCTCACGGGTTGATTATTGATCTTGAGCGCCCGTGAGCCCAAGTCTATCCATATGCAACCCTACCAATAAATGGCCCCCACAATGTGATTCCTGTCCTCTCACGGGTTGGTTACCGGTCTTGAGCGCCCATGAATCTCCATTGTTATCACGGGTTGTTCGGTCTCAATACCCTTCTGAATCGGGTCTGATATAACGGGGTATTCCTAGCCAAACACTACTAGATAGTCCTAGGTGTGAAAATCAATAGTTCAGGAAGGTGTCAATGGGCATCTTCGGAGAACATCCCATACTACTCCCTCTGATATCCAAGGACAGAAGTGTCAAAAGGACACCTCTCCTTCCCGAACCATACTTAATCAATCACAATCACAAATCAATCATAACATGTACATTTACAGTATATAGAAAATATATCATAATAAGATCCATCTCATATACAATTGACAAATAAAGACATTCATAAACTAAAGAATACAAGTAAATATAGCTACTGTAATTAAAGTAAGTGCAACAGTAGTATATCCATAAAAGAATCTATTTATGGTAACAAATCCGAAAGATTCTAACATAGAAATTAAAATCACACAATCTATGCTATTATAGAAGTAACCATCCTTACCTTATATAACCTGAAGAGAATCTCCAAGGATCAAGGAGAATCTTCCCAAACTTGGTAAGAAGGTCCTAAACAAGTATATATATCATATTAGGAAAGAAACCTAGAAGGTAAGAGATCAAATCATCCAAAACAGACCAAATATGAGGTTACTATCCTCATTGGTCGATTGATTGGTCTACTGACCCAGTCGACCAATCAGTCGACCAACGAGTCGATGATGGAGACAAAAACAGGGATTTCTGGTCCGAAATCCGAATTTTGTGATTCGAATCGCCACCAAACAAGCAAGGAATCATCATGATAGTATTCTAGTGCTAAGGAACAATCCTAACACTATCATTGATCAAAAATCTAAAGACACAAATAAGGAAACAAAACTTACCATAAATGTATCAATCATGGTTTTCGAAGAAAGCATGGTATGATCAAGAAGAAAGAACTAGAGATTGATAGGTTACAACTCTTGTAAAGAAAACACATCGATTGACTACTAATATGATCAATAAAACAGATCTAAGAAGATCAGAATTTGAATCAAAAGATGAACGAAGACAAGATCATGACTTAGATCATGATTCCTTCAAAAGCTTGCAATGATCATGATTAAGATCATTGCATTAGCCATTAATCCTTAGGAAATCATGAGATACGAGTAGAGGGATGCTTGCAACAGAGAATGCAACATCTTCTCTACTATCTCAGCCCAAAAAGGAAAGAAAATCATAGATGGAGAAGAAGAAGAGAGCGTAACATACCTTTCGATGCAAGAAGAGAAGAAACACAAGAGTCCTTGCAAGAAATCAACCAAGGATGCAAGGAAATTGATTGGAATGGAGCTCTGACTCGTTCTAGAGGCTTAGGAGGCAGAGGAGATGAAGTAATCCCTAGATTTGGACTTAAATAGAGCAAGAAAAGACCTAAATTCGCAAAAAAGATCTCATTGGTCGATTGATTGGTCTACTGGCTCCAATCGACCAATCAGTCGACCAATGGAGACAGCAAGGTACATAATGCATTGTTTTGGTCATAACTTCTTCGTTTGAAGTCTGATTGATCTGAAATTCGAAAGGGAACTTCACAAAAACATAATAAGACTATCTAGCATGAATTGGGCATCATCCATGGTCCAAAAATCAGTACTTTATAATTTGGGAACATGAGTTTCTAAATTGGGAACAACATGGTTTTCATAGCAACCTCACCATGGATTCAAGGGAAGAATTGGAGAGAACAAGGCTTCACTCTAATGGAATATCAAGAACATATCAGAGGCAAGAATAACTAAATAGAAAATCAAAAGAATACTAATCCTAGAATGAGAGGAATCAGAAATAGAAACTTACTAGAATGCTTATATCAATGGTCAACATAGAAGGCTATAATGTCTAGAAAGAAAGGGGAATTGATTCAAGGAGATTAAATACATTGGAACAACAGTAAAGGCTAAGATCAAACATGTTAAACATTAATTAGAAAAGAGTTACAGTAGAATGGTCATGCTATCCAAAATTCAATCAAAATCAATAAAGAATTGAGGAGATTCACCATGTGGTTTCAAGGAATGCATAGAGTGATTGGGGGTTCACTCTAAGACATAAGGAGATTAGAGAATAGGTAGTTATAGTAGTGTAACACCTTCTCCACAATCAAAACATCAAGATAGAACAATAAGAAGAAGAAAAGAGAGAAGAAGGAGATAGAACACTGAAATTAAGGTCCAACTTCAAGGTGTAACATTAAACGAACCTTTCTTTACTCAAAACAGATAGGGTGTCCTAGCTAGGTTTGGGCTGGATTTCACAATTGAAGACTCAGATCAAATCCAAACTTGAAGGGGTTTTGCACACACACCAAGTGACTTACCTAGTATGTAGAAATGCCTTCGAACGAGGTCAGAGAGTACTCCAAGTCCATCAACTAATTCCATCTTCAGCAAGGTGCTGTTTCCATAAATGGAACACTATCATCAACACTCATGGATTCTAAGCCAACCACCAAGTCTTCCACTGAGATGGCCCATAGTTGGCTTCTTGCCTTACTTCGGGTTGTCGGACCTACAAACAACAGGGTTTCCGGGTCAAGGTTAGGGCTGGGTTTCACACATACCATGTCAGATCCAGATACGTCCATTCCTTGCCCGGGCAATCCTTTCCGGTATCCTTCACACTAGAGTCACGGATATTACTCACCGGACTCATCAACCCCATTGGTTATCCACAAATAGTAGACGGGAAGCTCTCACGTCCCCTCACGGATATGACTCACTGATTTTCGAGCGCCCTTGAGCCCAAGTCTGACTATTTGCAACCCTACCAACAATGGCCCCTTTTGGGTATCCGTAATATGATCTATGTCCTCTCACGGGTTGGTTACCGGTCTTGAGCGCCCATCAAACCATACTACTACCACGGGTCATTCGGTCTCAATACCCTTCCGATTCGGGTTTGATATGACAAGGACATCCTAGCCATACACATAGACAAGTCTTATATATGTCATCCAATAATTTGGAAAAGCGTCGATGGACACCTTCGGAGAACATCCCATACTATTCCCTCCGATGTCCAAGGACAGAAATGTTAGTAGGACATTCCTCAATCCCAAATTATCCTTATCCAATCACATTCTCAATTCGTCATATCACACATACATGATACATCGTCATATTGTAAGTCATATCATAACATCGCATAATTCAAGTATAATGTAAATAACAATAATTAAATAGACATGATATACAAGAGTAATTTTACCAAAAAAAAATATATATATATATACAAGAGTAATTAAACATGTTACTGCTGTTAAAAGACAACTACAGTAGTCATATGATGTCTAAATAGAGTTGATAAGTAAAGCATATCAAGTTGCCAATCATCATGAATAAACACATAGTCCATGTCATATGGGTATAATTGTCCTTACCTTAATCGAATCGGGAATAATAGCAAATACCACTTAGAATAGTCCCCAACTTAGTGCTTGAACCCTAAACAACATATATGCAACATTAAAGAAGGAAACAGTCAAATCGGAGATCAAATGATCAAGTGTTGAGTTGCTGTTTTCCTTTGGTCGACTGACCAGTCGACCAAGAGGATCAGTAACGGGCAACATAGGGAAATTGGGCCCGAAACCGATCTTCCAGGTCTCGGATCAATCTGAAACTTGGAGGGAATGATCATAGCAATATAAGGACACTATACAATGAAAATTATCATGATCCAATGGTCCAATTAGGAATACCCAAATTGAAACCCTATGTTCTATATGCTAAACATCAAGAATTGAAATGGAATTTGTTGCAATGACAAGGAATGATGGGGAATCAGCTAAGGAAGTGATAAGAACTATAATAGAATCATTAACCAATCGTAAATCAGACCTAGCATGCATCTACACATTAGTTTAGATCAACAAGGCAAGTTGGAATGACAAGAATCATAGAAATGCAATGCTATTGATTGTATTGAATGCATAGCATAGCAAGAATGAAGAGGAATTAATGGAGATGAAAGGGGAAACACATGACCAAGTGTTTGCAAGGTTGCAACACTTCAGCCATAGTCTCAATAGTGAGAAAGAGTGGAGGAAAGAGTAGATTAGAGAATAAGAGAGAGAAATCATACCTTGAGGAAGTGAATGAAGAGGGAATGCAATGATTGAGACCAAGAATCTTCACCAACTTCAAGAGAGGGCCTTGGGAAGCTCACTCCTCGAGCTCTGGAGTGCCAATGATTAGGTTAGGCTTCTATTCACGAGTTCCCATAAAGTAGGGTTAAAATAATAGAGAATTTTGTGATTTTCGAATTTATTAATCTGGTTGGTCGACGGCCAGTCAACCAAGCCTGAACAACAACTTCAGTCAGGGAAATGGAAGGCCAGACTGATCCAAATTGAGTTGGGTTTTCTCCTACAAGTCAATCAACAAGTCTATAATAGATAAATACCTTCGGAACGAGATCGGAAGTGCATCACGTACTTCAACTATGCTTCCCCCCTTCTAAGTGCAGTTTCTCACTGAACATTGACAGTGTATCCAAGTAAGGGGCATCACTGTCAATATCCATAGGCTCTGAGTCATACACCAAATCTTCGTCTAAGAGGGCCCACAAGTCTCTTCTTCCACTACTCCGGGTCTTCGGACCTACAAACACCAATGGATCAGGGTCAGGGTCAGGGTTAGGAAAGGGTTGGATTTCACATTCTCCCCCCCCCCTTAAAAGAGGAGCTTAATTCTTCCAAGGTTTACATTACTTTTCTAAATGTTTAAAGTTCTCATCATTGGATCTATCTCTAATTTATAATCCTAGTGGCGAACTAAGATTTGTCATTGTTGATCGGAGCCGTAAGAGTCATTTAGACTGGCACACAAATCGTACCACGAGTCATAATCAGCTCCCACCATTGCCTCAACTAATCCTCAAAAGAAAATACCTTCGAATTTGGGATCTCTTTGATACATGTGCAACCATCTAAAAACAACATTTCCACAGGATGAGTTCCAAAGAACTCAGTGAGTAATTCAACAATATATATGTAACCACAAAATAAAAGAGTAAGAAGGTACAAGTATGATGATATGATATGTAAATGTAATGTAATATAGTAATGCTCCTATATTCTAACCAATGCAAGTCTCTATCTAGGTGGACATGCATTAAGGTACGCCGCCAACCTCCTCTGGGTAGTCTCACACAGACCCCAAGGGCTCCGACCAAGGTAAAGGATAATAATCCTCTTATTGACCATAGCTGGGGATTAGGGCCACACTCTCTCACCACGACCATTGGCATGAGTACTGGCACATGTTAGGGTAATATCTAGCTCAATGCAAGTCATCTACTTAATCACATTGTTCTAGGTTCAGATACCTCCTCTGTGGCACCAATCAACTCGATTTAGTATCCTTCTCTGTTTAGAGTCAATGTATCCTATGGCACTGACCAACTTGGACTATGCTTCCTTTTAACCCTATTGGTCATCCACATATGGTTGGGGGTGGGGGGGGGGGGGGGGAAGGATCTCATGTCCTCTCATAAGTTGGTTACCAGTTTTGAGTGCCCAATGAATGGCCCCCCACAATGCAGCTATGTCCCCTCATTGGTTGGTTATCAGTCTTGGGTGCCCACCAACCCAACATTGCTGCCACATGTCACTCAACATCAATACCCCCACTGATAGGGTAACGACATGATGGGTGTGGCCTAACCATGTATAGCTAGACATCCTAGATGTGCAACCTAAACTACATGTCCATTTTAAGGTTCCTGGGCAATGGTCATGCCATAACTGCAAGTCAAGTCCATAAATGATGTTGTTATTCTCAAACTCAACCATGTCATTTCATAATTCAGTATAGAAGGAATATAATATGAATCTAAGTAATTTCAGAATATAAAGTGAATGAAAGAACCATATAAGTCATTATGCATGACCAATATAATATTGGGTTTCAATGTTAAAACATACATAATTGAATTTCCTCACCTGTCAAGCTTTTCAAAGTGAACCAAAGACGGCCTAACACTTCCCAAATTATCCTAATTAATAGTTGGTTCATGTTACAATTAACTTAGAAAGTCAAGAATTGAAATATATAAACAAATCCCAAAACAATAGAGGTAGGGTCGCCTAGATAGAACTGGGTTGTTGTGGTTACCTAGGGTGACCCCCATCGGTGCGTGGACACCAAAATCGACACAGTTTCCGATAGCTTTGTTTTTGGATTTCAAACAACTTCTAGAATGATTGGGGCTTCCCAAAAATTCTAAAAAAAAGTACAATAGCAGATCTAAAACTCAAAATCAAACAAAACAAGATTTGGGTCTTTTCAAAATCTATCCATGAAGAAAATCAGCATTATGGAGCGACTGGAGAATCACTCGTATTGCTTGATCGAAATAGGGTTTAGTTTCCCCTGATTTAATTGAACTTCTCATAGGGTTTTTCCTCGACACAAGATCAGAAGAGATGAGTTAGAAGAAAAGAGAAATTAACTAACCTTGAATTTCACGGTTAGCACTCGGATCACTCTTCATATGACCACAACTTTCTCCTTCTCTGAAACAACTTCTTTGACGTGGATTGAAGTTCTTTGACGGGTGAGGGTAAAATAATATGTGTTGGGGCAAAAATAGCATTAAATAGGGGTCCATAACACAAAATCTCAAAAATACCCCTTTTTATTTGTTGGCACTAGGTAGGGTCGCCCAGGTGAGTTGCTTGGGGTTGTCCTAGCCAATTGACCCTACCCCTGGAAATTGTTCCAAGAGTGAGTTTCATGGGTAGTTGCTCCATGACATTGCTTCAACACTTAGCACACACATCAGAAGGTTCTTACCTAATCTTGGGGACCTTCCAAAAGTACTGACTGTGAACTCCTAGTCCACTTTCCCAATCCGTCAATGCTTGCATCATTTCTTCTTCCAAAACTTAGGAAAACTGTAGATTCATCATCTCCACCATCCAATTCCGTTGGTTTAGGTTCCAATCAATTGGTCTCTATTTGGATGGCTGACAACCGTCTTCTATTTGCTTTCCAAGTTCTTGGACCAACAATCCAAGTTTTGGGTTAGGATCATAGGGGATTTCGCAACGTTCCCTTGCATTTGAATTCCGAGCTGATTTAGGGAAAATTTGTGTAAAGACCTTAGCAGTAGCACTACAAGTCAACGAGATGGTCGACGAAGCCATGCTTTATGCCTCCTCGGTAGTTACGAAAGAGGAAGTAAACCCCATCCAGAGTATTGAAGTAATGAAGAACTTCATAGATGTTTTTCTTGAAGAATTACTTGGTCTACCTCCAAAAGGAGAGTTAGAGTTTGCTATAGATTTGATTCCCGTAGGGCTCCTGTATCAAAAGCTTCATATAGGATGGCACCTATTGAGTTGTTGGAGTTGCAAAGTCAATTGAATGAGCTTCTAGGGAAAAGATTTATCTAGCCTAGTATTCTCCTTGGGGTGCCTCAGTGTTGTTTGTGAAGAAGAAGGATGGTAGAATGCGACTATGCATACATTACTGAGAATTGAACAAGTCAACGATCATGAACAAGTATTCTTTGCCAAGAATTGATCATTGTTTGACTAGTTGAAGGGAGTAGTGTTGTTCTTCAAGATAGATTTGAGATTTGATTATCACCAGTTGAGAGTGAAGGCAAGCGACACGTGCAAGACAACTTTTAGGACTCGATATGGGCATTACGAGTTCAAGGTGATACATTTCAGACTCACGAATGCACTTGTCGCATTTATGGATTTGATGAACATAATATTTCAAGATGTTTTGGATAAGTTCGTGATAGTCTTCATTGATGACATCTTGGTATACTCAAAGATGATAAGAGCATATAGAGCACCTTAGGTTTCATTTGCAAAGATGGAGAGATAAGAAGTTGTATGCAAAATTTAGCAAGTACGAGTTTTGGCTATCAAAGGTGGTATATTTGGGTCATATCGTATCTATTGAAGGAATTAGAGTTGATCTTGACAAGATCAAGGTAGTGATAGAATGAGATAGGCCCAAGACAGTCACTACAATCAAAAGCTTCTAAGGAATGGTAAGCTAGTATAGGAGATTCACTGAGATTTTTTCTAGACTATCTACCCCTGTAATGATGTCGACTAGGAAAGGGGTCAATTTTGAGTGGAATGATGCATGTGAAAAGAGCTTTCAAAAGATAAAGAAGAGACTGACAAATGCCCTAGTGTTGATGGTACCAAAATGATTTTGTGTATACCGATGCATCGAAGATTGGCCTTGGTTGTATTTATATACAGCATGGGTAGGTGATAGCTTAAGCATTGAGGCAACTCAAGGATTATGAGCACAATTAGCCTACTCACGACCTTGAGTTGGCAACAATAGTATTTCCCTTGAGAATTTGGTATCAGTATCTTTTTTTTTTTTTTTTTTTGGGGGGGGGGGGTTGCAGGATAGCCATCTACACCAACTAAAAGAGCTTGAAGTACTTTTTCACCTAGAAGGAGTTGAATATGAGGCAGTGTAAGGGGTTGGAATTGGTGAAGAATTATGACTGTGATATTTAGTATCACCCTAGGAGGGCAAATGTGATTGCAGATGCTTTGAGTAGGAAGGGCAACCATGAGACAATAGACTTAGAAACTTCAACAAGCCTCTACTGAATGCCATCATGGAGTTTGAGTTGGACAATGTATCAGAGGGTTTGAATGTAATTCTTGCAGCCCTGACAATTAGACCGACCTTAATAGACAAGATTATTGCCTGCAATTTTCAGATAAAAAATTTGAAGGAGAAGATGGAGAAGATGTTTGCAAATCTAGGAAGTGCCAGACTTCTCTATGTCCTCTGATGGTGCGTTGTTGTATAGGGGAAGATTGTGTGTTTCAACTGTAGAAGAACTCAAGAAGGAATTTTTGGATGAAGTACATCATGTAGTGTCCATTGTGCATCCCAATAGCATTAAGATGTACAAGGATTTGAAGGATCACTATTGGTAGATTGGACTGAAGAGTGATGTAGAAGATTTTGTGGTCAATTGTGGTACTTGCAAGCGAGTGAAGGCCGTTAGACAACCATCCTTAGGTCTTTTACAACCACTTTTAGTACCCAGCTAGAAGTGGGAAGACATAACGATCGACTTTGTCACAGGCTTGCCTCATCCGGTTGAGGAATGGATATTGTGTAGGTAATTGTGGCTAGATTGACCAAATCGGATCACTTCATATAGATGAAGATTACTTATACAATGCATAAGGTGGCAAGATTATATGTGGATGATGTGTTGAGAGTACATGGTGCTCTAGTTAGTATTGTGTTGGACTAAGATCCAAGATTTGCTTCTCGATTTTGGAGCAATATGCATAATGCTTTGGGAACCCAGTTGAATTTGAGTACAACTCATCATTCAAATATAGATGGTTAGTCCAAGTGGACAATTCAGATTTTGGAAGACATGTTTAAAGCTTTTGTGGTTGATAGGGGTGGAAATTGGGATGAACACCCAGTGTTGGTGGTGTTTTCCTATAACAACAGCTGTCAGTCGACTATTGGTATGGCACCATTCAAAGCATTGAATGAACGGATGTGTAAGACTCCCTTATATTAGGATGATGCTGGAGTGCAATGGATTTTGAGTCTAGAATTAATAGAAGCCACTGAAGTTATGGCTGATTTAATTAAAGAGAGGATCATGACAACTCAATCCAGGCATAAATCCTATGCTGACAAGAGAAGGACTGATATTGATTTCCAAGTTGGTAAGTGAGCTTTTTAGGAAGTGTCTCCTATAAAGGGGGTGATGAGATTCAACATTTAGGGGAAGCTTAGTCCCAGGTACATCAGGCCATTTGAGATCATTGATAAGGTTGGGCCAATTGTATATTGGTAAGCCCTTCCTCCATTCTTAGTCGGTTTGCATGATATGCAACAAAGAGGGGGTTAGAGGGAATGCAAACTGAGAGACGGAGGGTATAAAGGGGAGGAATGGCTTCCTTGCTTATGAAAATTTTGAAGCTTCTCTCTGTCATGTGTTTAATGATTTGTATATTCTCTAGCTTAGAGAGATTGAAGTTAAGCAAGATAGTTGCACCAAAGTAGATCCATTAAATTAAGTTTTGGAGTTTTTCCCGTTTTGCAGAATTGATTTGCAGCTCTATGAGAAGGGTTCTGACAGTTAGATAAATTAGATTTCCAGTACCATTAATTTAAGAATCCTCCTCAGAAAAATGCTTCCAAAATCCTAAAAATTTCTCCAATAATCTACAGAAGAAAGGATAAAGATCTGTTTTCTAAAAATAATGCACATTCAACCAAAAAAAAAAAAAAAGGAAAAGAAAAGAAAGAAGAAGAATGTTAAGAAAAATCTACTCGATAAATTAACACATCTCACATTGAACATTATCAAAAAAATCATTCTGGAATTTTGATATGTTCTGATAAACGCGTGATCCACTTAAGCAGCCGTCTTAGCCAGTTCTTGGGAAGGAGTTGATAGGACCATCTTCTGGGGCTGTAAGGAAATAGATTGGTGATGATGTTAGAAATATCTTAAGAAATATAGGAGGAAAATTCTTAGATAAGGAAGATTTCATGACTATCCAGGGGAAGAGAAGCTACCGCAGCTAACTCGTCTTCGTGCTTTGGGATAAATGCAGTATCAACCTTGCCATTTCTGAAGTCCTGTTACAACAATAATACAGATCAGAGAAAATTCAACATCTTGGAAACCCATTACTTTGGGTTTCTCTGCTAAAGATTGCATGATTTTAACAGCTAAAATCATGTTCCAACCTCAACATCAAGGATGAGTTTGTGGTAATCGATTGTTGTAGGAACTCCTGCCACAGTGATAACCAGGTTAGATGAGATTGATGATGAACCCATGGAAGTGGGCAAAAATATAATATTCAAGATCTGAGGGTAGACAAATTGGTGGCATAAATGAGATTGATGGGAGGAAAGAACAAAATAGAGCAACCCATAAATCAAAATAAGGGAACAAGCTCTTGCTTGGGGTATATGCTGGCAAGCAAGGAATTCTACAAACCTGTAATTACAGTGTCATCAAGAGCCCTTTTCATGCGCTCAATTGCTCTTTCTCGTGTTGGCGCCCAAACAATAAGCTGAAAAACCACAATCAATCCAGTGTCAACCTTGAATAGCATCTAACTGCATACTCTTCACGTATAAATGTTTATACTCCAAGATAGGAATCACATAAACAATTAAATGTTTACTATTGCATGAACTCAGAGAACTGACGAACCTTTCCAAGTAGGGAATCATAGCTTGGGGGGACTACATAATCAGGATAAAGATGGCTATCCATTCTCACAAATGGACCTCCAGATGGCAAGTAAGCTGTTACTCTACCTGTAATTCAGAATAAAAATGCAGGTTAGTTCTAGAGAAGTTGATGACTATAATTGAAGCATGTGATATTATTACATATTAAAACTTAGTTCAAGAATTCATCAAAATAGTAGTGGAAGAAGGAAGATCATATTAGCAGGAGCAACTCTTTGGTCCACAAATTATGCAACTAATCGTCATTTCTCTTACATATTCAGATTTATGCCCTCGTACATTCTAATTGTTATATTTCCCCTTCTCATTTCATGCCATATGGATCTAATTCAGGGTTAAGTAATGAATCAAAGGGGTAAAAATCCCTTTATCTTCTTCTTCTTCTCTTTTTTTTTTCTTTTCCATTTTGGGTTAAACAGCTTCAATTTCATTTAATTTTCTACACTTCCAATGCTGCTCATTCGGTGATGGAGCTGATTCAAGTTGAATTTGTCCTAAGTACTTTTTATGTTCATTGCTATATGTAAACTGATAATTTAAACATCATCGCAACCTTAAAATTTGAATTTATCAACCACTTTTTCAGCCACAAAGTAATAGAAAAAGTTTGGCATAAAACGAAAGCCAAACTCTCTATAACATTATAGCTTCGAGTATCATTCACAGAATCACAAATTGAAAAATGCATATAATCTACCATCTCTTATTTATCTTTTCATACAGAGAGGAGCACAAATCCATACCAGGTCCTGGTCGGAATCCTTTGAAAGCATCTTCAGCATTAATACGGCATTCAATTGAATGCCCTCTCAAAACAATATCTTCCTGTTGATTGGAAACATGAGAATCAAAATCAATATTAAATATCTCGTTACCAAGATTAAAAAAAACACTTAGTGACCAATCAAATTGTAGCAGAAAGTATCGTCATTGAAGCAGTAACGAAACAACTCTTTCACATTACCTGTTTGATCCGGAGTTTTTCTCCTCTGGCCACACGGATTTGTTCTTCAATCAAATCCGTTGAAGAAATCATCTCAGTGATGGGATGTTCCACCTTGATTTTCACATAACACAACTTAATTATTAGAAAGCAAAAGTTTCAGAATGAAAAAACCACATTTGAGCTTCAGTCATTTACCTGAATCCGAGTGTTCATTTCCATGAAGTAGAAGGAACCCCTCTCATCCAGAAGGAATTCAATAGTTCCCACACCAATGTAACCTATGGATGCTGCAGCTGCGACTGCTGCGTCACCCATGGCTTTCCGTAATTCTGGTGTCAATGCAGGGGAAGGAGCTTCCTCAAGCAGCTTTTGGTTCCTTCGCTGTTGAATGTCATGTACATTTTGTTCAGCCAACAAGACAGGTTTTATTTAATAGTTCCTAGTTTTGACAACTTTTCTGTTTTAAAAGCATATCTGGTAATTATCATTTAACAAGTTTCATAGCTGAGTTGAATTATACACGATATCTCAACAAATTGGTTATTCCAAGTCACCATCTCTTGTGAAAGCATACAGTGTAATCAAGATTTTTATGACCCTGTGAGATTCAAATAGATGTCCAAAAAGCCAGGGGCCCCTCAAGCAAGCGATGCAAACTGTGAAGCAAAGTAAATACCCTACCTTTATATAAAGAACCAATTCCATGATCCCCAGAGTAAAAGGGTGCAGTCGTGCAGTTAGGAAGGAGGAAGGACAAGGACAAGAATGATTCTTCCAGGATGGCCAGCAGCCTAGCCCAAGAATTGGTTAAAGTGGAGGATAAGTAAAGGAATAATGGCAGAGTCAGTTAAGATATCAGAAAAATAGATACACAGGGATTAAAATTGTGCCCTTGAAGTGGGGTAACCCAAGTGGGGGAATTGCACAGTTTGGTTGTTCAACAAGGACTACAGGATCACATCTAAGGTGTTGGGGCATGGTCTCAATAGGTAACTATGAAGAGAAGAGTCATTTTTCACCAAAAAAAGAAAGGGAAAAAAAAGTCATTTATTTTCTATTTAATTGACTATTTAAAGATTTTTTAAGCTAACATATAAAACAGAAGAGAGAGCACCAAAGAAGTCCATTCCAGATAATTTATGTGCCACCACCACTAAAGGCTTCTTTTATGTATGTTAATGTTGTTTAAGGATGCTGAGATTCTCCCTAATGGGCTCCTCCATTATATTAATTGTGGAATCAAATCTTTTGGCATTAGGGTTCCTTTTTCCATGCTGTTATTGCTTCAGCTAAGTCATCAGAAACAACCATGTCATTTGGAACTGCAGCTAACACGACAAAATACCAAAATAAGCGCCCCCCGGGGGGGGGGGGAGTGAAGGGATGGTAGCACAGTACCTGAATGCTGCAGTCACGCTCTCCAAAGTGAACAACATTACCATACATATCAGCAAGAACCTGTAAATGACAAGAAAATGGCATATCAAAGTAGAAGTTTCTGTTATCATACTTTCATACGATGATTAATAATGAAAACAGAAGGATTAAAAACCCCTCAGGTGCATTGTAACCACAGTCCAATGAGTTTCTCAATAGGTGGTCGCTATGAAATTACCTGGAACTCAATGTGCCTAGGATTTTGAACGAATTTTTCCAGATAAACTCCATCATTTCCAAAAGCAGCACCAGCCTCAGCTTTTGCTTGCTATCAAACCAAAGATTCCAAAGCCAAGATTAATCGATGAACAAAATCCCAGCAGTTCCCAATAGAAATACCTCAGAATGAAATTCCAGGTTAAGGATGTACTTTCAAGGAAGGTAACATACTTCTAATAAGAAAAATATGAAAAACCAAGCAAGCAAAAAAGGGGTAATCTGTAAAGTGAAGAAACCAGATCATTTACTAAAGTAGCTGGAAAGAAAACATAAATACATTATACATTTTCTTAATTTTTAGCCATATAACAAATATGCAGGGCAGCTGAGTCATCATTGAATGGTTGTCCATTTTGCAGGGGATAACATCAAACTTGTCTCAGCTGAGTTTGCACCAACTACTTGGGGATTAACTACAGGAATCCTATTTCACTATTTGACCGTTAGCTTGAAAGGACAAAAGGAAATTCCAAGATACATGGTGGCTTGGAACTCACGAAATTAGGTTATTCATTCTTATTCAGGCTTGGAACAGGAGTGCAGCAAACTCAGGGAGGTATTAGTATCTGTAAGAAATAATTTAATGTTAAATGTAATGAAACTGCATAAAGGGAGAAAGCAAATTGCTAATTGTTTCTTTCCAAATTCGTCGTCTACCTTTTCCCTGTTACAAAAGTACACCCTGAATTAGAATGTTACTTTTCAGACAATCACAGTAGAGGTTTGCACCAATGAGATCCATATCTGATTTCTATTCCTCTTGTAAGTCCCTCAATTGAATGGCTAAACCAGTTAACTTGGGTTGGAAACTTAAAGCTACGCTGATACTTTTTGGTGCATCTCACACACAGCTGAGACTTTTGGCATGTGCATTTGAGATGCTTTGAGGCCATTCAGAGGATTAAATAGTCAATTTACAATGTCATTCAGTTCCCTTCCTATACCTAGGATTTTGAACCGCCTCAGTAGTTGCCTCAAATATATTAGGAGTGGCACCACAGAAGGGTGCATATTTATCCAAAGGGGGTAAAAATGCTTTGAATAAAAGCAATTCTTACAAGTTCCCCAACTCAATTCCTTTCACCTAATGGTAATGACTCTGGTGGCTAAGGGAATGGAAACAATACAGTGTACTTTGTACGGAATGACTGGAAAGGGGATCATGAGCTCCTTCTGGTTGATCAGAAGGAGGTCAGCACTGTGTGGCCAGAGAAAAAGGTAGATTTGGTCCAAAAGAGTCAGATTCTTAATGAAGTTATTCTCTCTAAGTGGCCGTCGAGATTTTTAACCAATAATGTCCCAAGGGAGTTATTAGTGATAAATACGGAAGCAACAACAGAAACAGGGATGCCTTGTATGTAAGGGTACTAATGGATGAAACTTTTGAAATAGCACGTCATGAACTTCAAATGACTACCTCAAGTGAAGTATTGTGTATCAGTTGGGAATAGCAAGTTCACTTCTTGTTGGACTGATGTTAGGTGGGTTACTGCCCTCCCAAAACTTTTGTGATTATGCAAGATAAACAAGCTACTGTTGCTGATAAGCTCAACCAAATGGACTAATCTGCTTGAGGAACCCCTAATGCTGGAGCCTGAATTATTCGGAACTGCCTCAGATGATGATACTTCAGCAGGTCCTTTTAGAATAAAATAGTTCACTAGGGCTTGCAGGACCAGAATGGGGGAGTTCAGAAACCTCAGGAACCCTTTTCCACTAATTCCTACATGATGCAATGGTGCACACTGGTAGGCTGGATTTTCCCCCTAAACTGATTTCAGCGGAGTACCACTAAAATACAGTTCTTTCACAAATTGCTGAAGAGGAAAGAATACTCAAAATCGACGATCCGGTTCCTGGTGGATTTTTCCTTCCTTCCAAACTCTGCACCGTTGCGTGGGTGCAGCTGAGTCAGTATGTATTTTGTAATCCATTATCCCTTCTCTTTTTGAAGTTTGGGTGCTTTACTTGAAGGGATGTGGATGAATGAGGATATGCCCTCTTCCTTCTATGGGTTACTTTAGAGCTGAAGGTGCAAAACATTGTCCAGTAAGGGAAACAAACTTTGGTTTTCTGTTCCTGCTTCTACGATTTGGAGCCTGTACATGAAAGGGTAGTTCAAAAACCACACTGCCACTGCATACAGATTAGCTGCCAAAGGTAAAGATCTCTAATGTAGTACTGTATTTGAATGATCAAAACAGTAGCCAAATAGGACCTTTCACAGGGAATCCACTTCAGATTTGATAGACTTAAGATAAATAAACTTCAGATATAAAGGTGGGCTGAAAACCGGAGTGGTAGAACAAGAATATTGGTTCAAGAACAAGGACTAAATAGGTCTTCAAAACAGCAGTAGACTATAAAGAAGAAATGGATGGAACAATATAAGAGAATTAAGAGAACAATAAGGACAACAATATAACATGTAACATCCGGGCTTCTCACCGCAAGGTGGATCGATTGGATCAAACACCAACCTTCCTTGATCAAACACAAGGAGTCTTAACACCTGGGCTTCTCACCGCAAGGTGGATCGATTGGATTGAATACTAATCTACCTTGATCAAACACAAGGGTTCTCCAAGAGGAGGAATGCTAGCAAGCAATTTGATTTCATTTCACAAGTTGTCTTTTCACCATTTACATAAGTCTCTTTATATAGCATTCTAAAGAGACAAAAACATTAATGGTAACATCCAACCACTAGCTAACACAACCTACTATAAACATTAATGGAAACATCCAACTACTACCCAACACCACTAGTCAAAACAACATTGGAAACATCCAACTACTACCCAACACCACTAGTCAAAACAATAATGGAAATATCCACCAACTATACCCCACCACTAACCAACATCACCTACTAGCTCCTTTTGTTGACTTTTCAAAGCTAGACTTGGGCTTAGTTCAAAATAGTGGGCTGGTATTCTTCTTCCACTAAAGTGATCCAAGCCCATGAAACCATGGGCTCATTTTAACCCATTCCAATAGTCCTAGCCCATGCAAGCCATGGGCTGTTTTGGGTCATGTCCTTAGGCTTTGATGGGCTTGAGCTTTGGGCTTTTCTCTCTTTTGTATCTGTTGCCAATTCTGCATCAATCTCCCTATGGGCTTTTAATTTTTTGAGAATTCCCTTATTTGTCCATATCTGATGATGGAAGAGACTGGAATCATTTTTCATGTATTTTCAAGTCGAATCATTTTTCATGCAACTTCAAATCCTTTCACACTTTCTGAGGAATGAGATGTAGCTCTGCTTTTTAGACATTGGAAAGAACAGTGTGACTTTAACTGAATTAATCTCTAAATGATAAATATATAATAAAAATAAAAAATAAAAAAGATATCTTAAAATTCACCCAGAAAAGATATGAATTAAAATTGGAGTAGAAGCAACTAGAAAATACTACTAAATAAATAAACAGGTCTAAAAATGTACAATTCAAGATACAGGAGTAATGTGGAACACACAAATAAACAAGACTTTAACTTACAAGATTCAACATAGTAACCAAAATAACAAGAAAATGCATATCGTTTCACCTTTGGGAAAAACCTATTTACGAAATTCTAACAGAAAGACCTTTAAGCACACACTAACACCTAGAAACCTATAAAATCACTATGAAGTAAACTTTAGCATAAAGCATACCTGCAACAGCTTTACAAACTCATCAGGTTCTCTAGCAAGACGCATTCCACGTCCCCCACCACCAGCGGTTGCCTTGAGAAAAAAAAAAAAAAAAAAGAAGCAAAATAAGTTTAGCTAAACTCCTGCAACTCAAGAAATTACTGTTTTATGTCCAAATATTTACAAATGTGGCAATATACCTCCTAACAATCATATAGAAATGTGTTGATACATTTTTCTGGTATCACTCTCCCACCCCAGTAGTCAAATGGTAGTGGGAACAAGCCACTAGGTGAGTAGGCAATAAGGACATGTTGATACCTGTGTTCATTAAAAAAAAGATTCAGGTGCTCTGGGCCTGAATTATATCTTCGATACTCAGCCCCTCTACCCCACCCCCTCTCTCTCATTGGATGACAGGTAATGTAGGACATCCTATGAGATTTGACATTCTTACGGTCAAAGTATAAAGCAGAACTTGTGGACAGAAAGTGCAGGAAGAAAAATATAGGGTTGGCGGCAAATGTACCACTAAGGCTTGCAGCCTCCATTTGTTAAAAAGCAATCAATTAAATAAATCTGAACTTAACATGATAATATGTAGAGTCATTATCCACATATTATAGAGAAATACTGACTTGATAGTCGTAGCCAGAAATTTTCTTAGATGAAGCGGTCACTCAAATAAGTAGAACACAAAAAGGAACTCAACTGAGAAGGTTTCATATCTTGGAATTTACAAATGGGCAGAAATATTGATTGTTTGACAGTCGCAATTGGAACAATGCTAGGAGAGGATTATGGCAAATGAAAAGATAAGAGACAACTCATATTTAATGTCCTCTAAAGTCATCTACAGAACCAAAAAAGCATAGGGCTTACATAACTAGTTAAATTGTTCACAAGGTTTAAGTAACAGGAACTCTAAAAAGAGAAACAATATTATACTCAAGCTCACTAACGAAAAATTGTGCTTGAAAAAATAATGGCAACATTGTTTAGCAGACTACCTCATTAGCCCACCGGGTAAAAGGCACAAGGAAGAAACAGGAACCTATGGCAATATTATCCAAGCCCTAATCGATTGTGCTTAACCATTGAACGGCGCACCCGCCCCTAATCAGTTATACACATATAACAAGGAATAGAAAAAAAAAAAAAAAAATGGAAGCCAATTGTATACCTTAATCATCACAGGATAACCGATTTCATTGGCAAGTTTCACACCTTCTTCTGTACTCTGAAATTGCAAAAGATACTAAACATGAATGAACTGAACACAAAGCTAATTGTTGCTGTAGTATCAATATGTCTGTGTAGATCTCCTTTTTTATCAACTTCACAGTAAAATATTGTCCAAGAACTCTCTCCTATCTTTTCCTTTATAGCTAAGAAAAAGAAATGCTGACAGATGAGGTGATGAAATTTTACTTTGAAATATTTCCAAAGATTTATGTAATATGATACCTGTAACAATCCATCACTTCCTGGTACAGTTGGAACCCCAGCTTTCTTCATTGTCTCTCTGGCAGTAGATTTGTCCCCCATAACCCGAATGCTCTCAGGCTGCAAGATGTGAAGTGTAGTTCTTAAACTTCACAAAACACACAGGAAGGAAAAAAAATAAAAGATAGCAAGTTCCTACTCATGAAATAATACAGGAAGCCTCCAAGAACTGAGAGAGACTACAGCTATAAATACTTTAAAATGGTTCATAGTTCACAATGTACCATAGTATAACTATACCAACGAAGTCACAAAAAATCAATTTCTATCTGGCTGGGGTATCAATAACTGAATCTACATTACTTCCCCTAGTCTATAATATTGTTGGACAAAAAGTAGTTAAAAGTGATGGATCCAAAACATTCCCCTTGTGTGAGGTATCAGATCTAATTCCAAGGGTACAACAGAACCACAGGCAGGAGAGAGATGGTTAAGGTAGCAGGTCAAATTCATTTAGGATTACTAAACAGTCAACATGGGGGCCATATCTTCGTGTATTAGTATCTATGAGTTGACTAGAAATATAAAGGATGATTTTCCATCACATATGCTATTCCCAACTGCATAATTCTGATCTGACAAAATAAGAGAGAGGGTTGTGTGACAAGTGAGAACTACAGAGGTGGGTTTGCCAATCAAAGGGTTTCACAATAAGACAATAAACAGATGACCTGTACTTTATTCTAATGGAATCCTAGATCTTCTAGGGTTCAGCTTAGGATTCCAAAAGAAGCCCAGAACCGTATGGAAAGAAAGACATCCAAAGTTTGGAGTTAACCCATTGGACAGATTTGGAGAATAAAAGGTTACCAAAATAAATAGTTGCTGATGTAAGAAACCGAGATCTATCAACTACAATTTTTAATTACTAAATCAAGGAATAGAAAACGAAACACCATAACAGAAGAATAGAGTAACTTAGCAACCAAGGAAACAATTATGTTAAATAGGCGATAGACTACAAATTAGAGCACTAAACAAGTATATTGCTACCACAAAACTCTAGAGTTGCCCGTAGGCTGCCAATAGATTGTAGATTGATGGAGAGGAAAATGGCGGTATCAACACTAGTTCCTGATTTGGAATACTGAGAAGAAGACTAACAGAAGCTGGTTAAAAGCAAACAACACAATAACATAGAACCAACCTGCATCAGAATAGAGAGAAAACATAAGGGCTGGCCTTGATTTGAATGAAGAAGAAGAAATCTAGACAATAGAGAAACAAAGAGGTACAATCTAGCCGTCTAGGCCACTAACCTAGAACTCCACCTGCATTTCACCAGGTCCTCTTGGCTCCTCACCATGGTTGCTGTGGCTTCTCTAATAGCACTCTGACTCTCAAAGAAAATCAGGAAGCATAGGGCTGACAAGTTTGTTCAAGTTGTAGCTACTCTTATTCATAACCTTTATTTAATAAGAAAAATGGGAAACCCCTAATGTATGGAAGGAGGAACCCTTTACCACCACAATTTAGAAAGTCTATTGAAGATTTGTACTACTATAGAAAAGAAATTAAAGCCCAATCCTGACATCCTGCATAGAACTTAAATTGTTCGTACTTGAGCTTATAGATTTGGCCCATTACAATAAAAGAATCCACAAAATACTGAGCCCATGATCCATATTGTTACAGTTTATGCGTATAAGGGTAGTTTAGGAACTAGTCTTTTGACTGGTAGCTTTATTATGTACATACTGTTTTTACTTCCCTAGGGAATGCACGTAATCTCTTCCTTTCATTAGTGAAGTAACATGGGTGTATCAGATATTTCACTCCACACATTGTTCTACCATTTCATTTCTCTACTCTTTCTCTTCTTCTTCTCCTTTTTCCTCACCTCCTCTTCTCCACTGTTCTTGGTGTTATTTACATTTGTAATTTCTAACTTGTATAACCCACAGAGGACTTGGGATTAAGTCTGATTAGAAACAATCATGAATCATAGGGTTGGTTGGACCTAGAAAGCTGAACCAAACCAAAATAGCAGGTTCTTCTTTCTTGATGAATTCTGCATCATATTCTCAATTGCTATACAACTTAAAATCGAAAGGCACATTTATAGGATGTCAACATTACCACCATTGCAATATGAATCAGGATACTAGGAGAAAAAAGAATTGACACAGATTAGGTTTTGCTGCCAATAAGACCAATGATATGTTTTTACTTCCTACTATGAAAATTGAGCTTAGCTAAGATGTGGATGTCAAGATGGGAAGTAGAAAGAACAACACAAATAGGATCTGACAGCTTAAGGATTGCACCAATAAGAAATTTACAGAAGACTGAAATGGTATTTGCAGCAATGACAAATTGCTCTATGCTAGCAAAACATCACCCAAAAAAAGTGGTTAGCACAAATTTAGGGCACTAAAAAGATGAGAGTTCTCAAAAACAATTTGGACTCCGTTTGTAGAAAGAAGAGACACAAAAACTTAAGATTTAACAAAAGATACGGTTCCCACTTATAATAGAAAGGCAAACCACCATCTGCAAATGAACCCATATAACTAGGATGAAAATTAATTGAGTAAAGCTGATTTAGTGAATATTAGTATTCCCTGCAGGAAAGGCTTATCGAATCATGAACATGATATCTAGTACTCCTGTTTGCCTATATAGTACAGACAAAATAGATACACCATGACTGTCAAGAAGTGAAGATGCTGAAAGCATGCTGCCAACTTATGGTTGCACAAAGGACATCCAGCTTGGTTGCCTGGGCATCAACTTGGATGCCTTGGGCTACCTTGTAACCTAGGTAGACACATGGCTGGCTGGGCTGATAATGTTATTATTTTTTAGTGTTTTATTTAAATGATGTTTTTCTGACTATTTACGGCCATGTATTACAAATTATTCTTTTTTTGTTTATTTATTATATGTATGCTATTATTCTCTTGCTTTATTTCTTTATATGTTTTTCCTAATGAATATACTTTTTATGGCATCAATAATACAGAGCAAGCATGCCTTTGTTGCCTAAGCACTTGGCTCACCTTGGATTGTGTTGTCAGCTTGACAAACTAAAAAATCTTTCATGGAATTAACTCTGTCCTGTCTTTTTCATAAACAGAAAGAACATTGGATATTTATGAATTGATTATGAATTTATGACACTAACAGATACATTCTAAAATTCAGTTCCCTAAGTTTATTTTTCATTAAGTGCAAAAGTTATTATGCAAGTGATGAGCAACACCATCAATGAAGCTCTCCATGCGTTATGTAGAAGGCCATGTTACTGTTAGACTATCAATTCAGAAAGCTTAAGTTCCTCTTCATGTCAAGTTCAACATCAAAACTAACTCTTCTTTCCATTTTCCTCCTTTCTGGGAAGGCACCCACAAGTAATTAACACTTCATTGTAAATGGGGCAATTTCCAAGTGCATAAATGGAGAAATTGCTTAATTTTCCGCAAACAACCTAATCTTTAATAAAAGAAAGTAAAACTATAATTATCGTATGCCTTCAGTCAAATACTCACATTAGGCCCAATAAAGTTGATTCCATGCTCTCGACACATTTCAACAAAAACTGCATTCTCAGATAGGAAGCCGTATCCAGGATGCAACATCGTACAGCCACGGCTAGTTGCAGCAGCAAGAACATTTGGGATCACCAAATATCTGTAAGAACGGCAAGATGGATATCAACATCAGGATTCAAGGACACATGAAGTGAGCTTTCCTATTGGGGACCCTGACGGAGGGAGGAGAGCTTTATGAAAATAAAACCTCAATATACAAGTTAAGGACATTTTTTAACCATAGTTTAAGTGTCCCAGGATATGGTACAATACTAGCCAACACGTATCCATATTGAATACAGCCGAGACAAAACATATCAATATGTGTCTCATTTTTCTCTTAAAGGGCATCTATTAGATTGCACCAAGATGTATTGGTCAGTATGATATAATATTCGACAAGAGAAGATACGTCTCTTAAAATCACTTTAACAATATGATACTCGATACCAATACTTCAAACCTTGATCTTAACAGTTCTATACAAGGAGGAAAAATAGGCAACTCACGATTGATTACTCGGTGCTTCACCAATGCAAACTGCTTCATCAGCAAGTTTCACATGAAGTGCATCCTTATCTATGGTTGAGTAGACTGCAACACAGGGTATCCCCATTTCATGAGCGGTTCGAATCACACGCACTGCAATTTCTCCTCTGTTGGCTATAAGAATCTTATCGTCGCGACATGTAACACATAGTGCTCCTCCACGTTTCTCTGATTTCTTGCTCACACGAACAGCTTGAACTCTCTGCCTAGGAAAACTAACTGGGCTACCCACCATAAAGCTACATTGTGCACTCTGTATTCCTCGAGCTTGCCCAACAAATAAGCCCTTGCATAAAGAAATTAAGCAAACAGGATATAAGAAACCATAGATCATCTAGCACATTGTGGAGTAAGTCAAACACATCGGTTCATCATAAAAGATACAGATATTTTTGTGATATAGATCACCAATTGGGCAAGTTTTTACAAGTCTCCTGATCCTATTCCTGAGGGAAGTTTTATATATGTATTTATGTATATATGAAGGAGTGGGCCTGGGCACAATGGTCGGTGGACCATAGTTGTAGCTTGAGGTCAAGGCATTGAAACAGCCTCTTAGCAAAAATCATTAGGGTAAGGCTGCATAGGACTATTGCCCCTTGGACTCTGCCTGCACAGAAGCCTTCGCCACCTGGTTTGCCCTTTTTATTTATATATGTATGTGAATGCATGTTTATGTGCATAGAAGAAAAGTCAAAAGCATCATTCCTTCTTTGGTCATTTTGAACTGAGAGCAATACCTCATAGTTGTTCAAAATACATATTTCATCAACAAAGACATCAAACTCTGTTTTCCCATAACTAAAAATGATTAGAGTTAAGAAGTCATAGTACAAGGGTATATTTGTCATACCTTAGCTTATTGGGTCATACAAGTGGGTACATTAAATAGTAAGAAATATTTGTAATGCTTTAGCTTATTGGGTCATACAAGTAGATACATTAAATAGTAAAAGCAGTGATGTAATTACTGTAAATATTTATTATACATAAACAAATACGCTACTACAGATCAGAGTTCAACACCATTTTCTCCAATATTGCTACCTTTTATTTTATTTTTCTCTTCCCACATGATTCTCTCAATTTTTCTTCTTTTCTTTTGTTTATATGTCATTAATTTTCAATTTTTGCTTCTTGCAGGGTACACTGTCCAGGGAACGACAAAAAGAAAATTGTACACTTCATGAAGAAATCTATGGTTTGACACAGTTTCCAAGAGCTTGTTTTGACAACGTAGCATATTCATTTATGGTTATGGTTTTGCACTGTGCCACTCTGATCACTCCCTATTTAGGATACCAAGGTGATAATTTTGGTGGTTATGTTGATGATATAATTATTTTTGGTTAATGACTTTTCTGGAACTGAAGATAACAAAGCTTACTTGCCACAGTATTTTCGGATGAAGGATTATATGCTCTCTAATGTGTTCTGGGCATTGAGTGTATTTGAAGCAAAAAGTCTACTATAGTATCATCCTCAGTGGAAGTATGTTCCTGCCTTCTTGTCTGAGACAAGTATGTTAGCCTCTAAAGCTTGTTGATGGAACCTCATCTGAAGCTTCTGACCTATGGTGGGGCAAGGAAATGGAAGCCAAGCATCAGTATCTATAACTGGTTGGTAAGCTAATATATCCCACTCTGACAAGGCCAGACATCTTTCAGTTGGTGTTATAGGACACTTCATAGACTCACATAAGCAGGCCCACTGCGAGCATTGTCACATTCTTCAGAATCTAATGCTTTTTGACAGGTGCTGAAGGTGATAGGTGGTCCACCATTAGTTGCTGTACATTTGTTAGTGGTAACTTTGCCACTTAAAGGAGTTCCACTGTTTAAGATAAATATACAGTCATGGCTCGTACTGCAAGTGAATTATGTAGTGTTAATCCTGTCTTCATAAGCCTGATTTTCAGCTAACAAGCCTATTCTCGTGTAACAGAATAATCAGGGTTCCATCCACGATGCTGTTAAACTGATTTTTAATGCAACAACTACGCACCTCAAAGTTGAATGCCATTTTGTTCATGATGTTGTGATAACAAAGTTAATCTGCACTCCACTTATTAGTTTTTCTTAGTAGGTTGTTAACCAGTTCACTGAGGCCTTGTTTAATGTGGTTCTTCAAGGATATTCTAAGCTGGGCATAGGTGATATTTTTGCTCCTGCCAGAGAGAGTGTCAACAGCTAAGGTGTTAAAACCACAATTATATACTTACCAGGAGCTTGCATATTAAATCATCCGAATGGGTACATTAAGTAGTGGATGCAGATTAATCATTGCGCCAGTAGTAATTATGTAGGGCTAAAATCAACCCATATTCTGTGGTTTTATGGGTTAAGTCAAAACCCAGAACAACTCCACGTGTGAAAGGAAATTTGAGAACTCTCTCAAAGTCAATAAAATGGGATGTAGTGTAAAAATAAGAAACTTCATTGTCAAAGGAGTTTTCCTTTGTCAAGAAATGGGTAGTAATTGATTAATGTTTGGTTTGAGTTAACACTCTTGTTGGTGGGTGTCCAATAGTTGGTTGATGTATTTAATTCTATGTCTTTACATTGGCTATATAAAGGGACTTATGTAAGAGGGTTGAATTCCTCAATCCTAATGAAATTTGAATTTGCTATTTGTAAACTTGTTCCTATGGAATCCCCTTATGTTTGATCACAGTAGGTTCGTTTTCAATACAATTGATCCACCATGCAATATGAAGCCAGGGTGGTTTTTGCTGTTCTCATTGTTCTCTCACTTTCCTCATCTATTAACAAGTCTACTTCAGTGATTCAATTTTTTGTTTTCAGTTACTAATTTGATCTATCCATGACACCAGACTTTTAGCTTATTTTTCTCATCTCTAATAGTAATCTTCACTTAAACCTACTTTAATTCTGACCTACGGTTCTAGTTTTGTTGTGAATTTACAAATCTGCCATATTGTTATGATGTTCTTGTAACATTATGATTAAGATATCAATTTTGATTCCACTACATTATAACAAATAATGCAATACTTTATTTGAATGATCAAAACAGTAGCCAATCAAGATCTTTTCACATGATGGATTCTAGCTTTGGGAAGATTATTAGCAACACAAAATCAGATGGTAAGCTGAAGTGAACTGAAACTGATCGCTTAATGATAATTTTGGAAAAAACATCATAACAATAGGGGCAGGAGGGTAAATTCACAATAGGGATAGATCAGAAGGTACGAATAGGACCAGAAGTTTACCAGATATAGATGAGAAAGGTACCCTGAATTTCTGATATCAATCGAAGGGACAGATTTGATCAGTAATTGAAAACAGAAAATAAATCACTAAAGTAGACTTGTTAATGGATGAGGGAAGTGAGAGGGCCATAAGAACAAAAAAATGACATCTGGGCTTCACATTGCGATCTTATTTTCATAGTTAAAGCCCTTTTATTGACTTTGAAACATTCCTCAAATTTCCTTTCACACATGGAGTGGTGTTAGGCTTAGGTTTAGCACATAAAACCATAACATATGCGCTGATTCTAGGCCTAACTAAATACTACTGGCACAATGATTAATTGGCATCAGTAGCATGTGCAATACTGTAATTACCACATACATTTATTATAAATAAAGAAGATACTATTACTGGTTGGAGGTTAATACAACTCTCCCCAATTGGTTGCAATTTTTCTTTTCTTCCTTCTGTTCTTTCTTCTTTGTCTCTCATGGTTCTCTTCTTTTCCCTTCTCTCTTTGGTTACGAGACACTATTTTTACTATTAAGGATCTAAAATTGTTATAAAAAAAAAAAAAACCTTTTACTTGCCCCCCTCTTTCGAACTCTGCTTCTGACCTCACTATTTGGTTTCCCTCCCATACCAAATCCTTCACCACCTCCTCTACCTGGAACTTTCTTCGGTCCCCCTCTCCCCTTGTCCCTTGGGCCACTCTCGTTTGGTTCAAAGGCCAAATCCCTCATCACTCTCTCATCCTTTGGAGAGTTCTCAACGTCGCCCTCCTCACCCAAATCTTCCTCATTAGCTATCATATCCTGGTCAACCCCAACCATGGTAAAAAATTCGAGGGAAACTCAAGTTTCGACCGGGTGAAAATGGGAAACTTAGGTGGAAACTTGGGAAATTTCGAGGAAACCGAGGACTTTTCCGTACAAGTTTCGACAGGTTTTAGAGAGTATTTTGGGGTGGGATCCTGTATTTAAGCTAATTAGAGTATATAGAATACATTTGTTGTATTTTGCTAAAAAAATCAATGTAGATATGTCATTCAATATACATAACATCAATGTAGAGTTATCCAAAAAGTACATTATAAACTTAACTACTTAAGCACATAACATTCAATATATAATTTCTAACTTCAAAATAGTTGACAATAAAAGGAAAATACAACTCAGTGTTAAGAGGGGTGCCAAGAGTGGATTCATCCTGTGAGCTGAGTAGTACTATGCATGTAACGTCCTCTCCTCCAACCAACGAACATAGACATCCCATGACATTTTATGCCTATGGTTGTCAAGTTAATTGACAACTGTAACTTTATAAGTCTGGTCATCAATATGCTTAAGATAAACAACCTGAAGGAATACGCACTTTGGATAGGGAAGTCCTGATGAAGGGGGTATTTGGGAAAACATGAAATAAACAAAAAAAATTAAAAATTTGGGAAAACTACAAAATTTATAGGAAAAAGTCACAAGTTTCCACAAAATTTCCCAGGTTTCCACGAAATTTCCCAAGTTTCCACAAAATTTCCTAGGTTTCCACGAAATTTCCCAAGTTTCCACGAAATTTCCCAAGTTTCCCACAAAATTTCCCAAGATTCCCATGAAATTTGGGAATTTTTTCCTCATGAACCAACTGGTCCAACTAGGTTGAATCAAGTTTCGACAGGTTTCGAGGTTTCGACAAGTTTCGACGAAATTTCGACAGTTTCGATCGAAATTGAGGACTTTTTTTCGGTCCTCATGAGTTTCGTTTTGCATTTTCCAAAATGGGAAATTTCGGTGGAAATTTCGCAAGTTTCGATGGAATTTTGTTCTATGACCCCAACTATATCCTTTGTTGGAATGGTTCAAAGGACCTTGATCACCTTTTCTTCTCTTGACCTTTCTCCCGCTTAATTTGGACTTTAGCCCTTGCTTCTATTTGGCCTAGGTTGAGACGTTCTTTTGGTTTTGCCGAGATTGGAATTGGATTCTGAGAAACTTTTCTAGTGCCACTATTTGGTTGGTAAGCTAGTTTTTGTTGCCACCGTCCACCACTTGTGGTGGGAACGCAACCTTAGGAGATGGACTTCCAAATCTCGATCCTGAGACGTGATTTGGAATGCCATCTATTTTGATGTTTCCTCTAGGCTTCCCTCTTTCCCCCATTCCCCAGTTGTTGACTCCCCGAGGAATAGGCTGATTGTTAGCTCCTGAAGTCTCACCTCTTCTTTCCAGTCTTCTCTTGACTAGAAGTTGTTCCCCCCCCCTCTCCTCCCCCCTTTTCTATGTATTTCTTCTGTATTTCTTTTTGTTTTTCTTTGCTTGCTTATTTTAATTATTTAGTCACCCCAAAAAAAAAAAAAAAAGCCATGAGTTTACTTGGCATTCAGTTAAGCTCAAGCCTGCTGCCATCAGTCAAGATCAAGAACTGCTTCCATATGAGGCTGTTGATCCTTTTGTGCTTTAAAAATGCTCTATTATTTTGACTGATTTGAGGTAATATTAGAGAGATCAACAAAAGAAATAAATACTTATTGAAAATTGTTTCATCTAAAGTGTTTATTTTAATTCCCACCCTTCCACGACCTTCCAAGGGAGGTGTATCATGTTTAATCAGCCAAGTACTACAACTCCAACGCTGGCAGGGAGTAAAGCCTCTAGGTCATAATATAGAGAAAGGAAAATGCATGGGGGAGGCAACCATGAGATTTATTTTTGAAATTACTTTGCATGCTGCTGCTGGCTTTGTCTCCATTGGAGATTAAAGAGTGATCTAGCCATGGTATGATTGGTTTTTGTGTTCAACTGATTAATTCCTTTTAAAAAATGAGAATTATAGATCTTATCACAGTATCAACATCGGAAAACCACAGCTAGTATCCAGAACCAAAACAAGAAATGAAGAAAGATATAAATCCTCTAAATATTCAAACCCATTCTTGGTAGATGCAAACAGAAGCAAAATAGTTTCAGGTAAATAACCAAAGCACGTCTTATCCAACTTCAAACAAAGATCCAATTCCCGCATCAGCTCAGACCAGCTCATTACTTGGCTTTGAATTTTTTTTTAGAATTCAAACTGAATCTTCTCACTAGATAACCGTTTCCCGACTTTATTCACACCAAGATCCATCTTTTCACAAGATAGACTAATAAACAACCATTTCTCAACTTCAATCACACCAAAATACAATACAAGAATGAATCTTTTCACCATAAAAACCAAATTAAACATAATACATTTTCCTATTTCAATCATAACCCAAACTATTCCCAATCATGAAACTAGACAACAAAAATATTTACTTACAGGTGGCGAGTAGACGGATTTGCAAAAAGTCATAGCATCCATCTCGAACTAAAAAGGAAAACCTGAATCAGAGACCAAGAACGATAGCAATTCCAGTCAGACAAAACAACAGGCTCCAGAGAGACCAGAAAGAAGAAAAACTCTAGGAAAGAAAAAGAAAAAAAAAACAATCAAAGATCTGATTTCGATTGCAGAGTGGAACTACCTTCCTACTCTTCTCGCCAAGGCAAAAACTAACTTGGAATGTGAATTAAAAATGTGGGTTTGTTCCGAAACAATGGGGAATAGCAGAGACTGGCCGTGAAGCAAACAGGAATGTCATGATCTTGTGCAGAGCAAATGCGAAAATTTGAAGAGATCCAGTCGATGTGTTCGAGGAAGGCGCCGCCTACGGATCGAATGCTCCGCCAAAGAGGATGGGAGATACGAATGCACTCTACCGTTGATGGTACTCCTTGCGAGTGCTACTTCACGATAAATGAATCTGAGCCGTTCATTCCCCGGCTTGACTTATAGGTAGGTCCATCATCCATCATCGGTGGGTTTAACAACACGTTGGAAATTAGATTTCGCTAGCGTTGGGGTAGGTAGCCTACATGCAAGATCAGACGACATATAAGGAATCGACCCCACCGGTCATGACTGGGTCCCACAGCTAATATTTGGGTCAATACAAACCATTTTGTGCGAGAGATAGATATTGTCCCTTTTGTTTTTTTTTTTGGGTCCACAGAATGACTGAAATTTCTGGTCCGCCTGTAGTCTGTTCTTCTTTAACTTTCGCTAAGGCTGTAACTGGGCCGGGTTGGGCCGGGCTTTTGCAATCCACATCCCTATATGGTACAATTTGAAACCATTCCTACCATGGCCCTAGTTCAGGGCCAATGATTATTGTCCCTGGCCCTAAGCCCTACCAAGCCAAGTACATTCTCGCCCTAATTGGCCCTAATTGGGCCCTAATTGGGTCGGGTCTGGATGGGTTGGCCCTGATTGGCCCTGATTAGCCCTGATTGGTGTTTGTGAAATTTAAAAGTAACCGCAAGGGTACGGTATAGTGTAGCTAACGGGTCGATCTCAAGGATATATGTCATCTATAATTCAACTTCTTAATAGTAATGCGAGAGTGGAATGATTCAATTTTTGTTAACTAATTAACTAAACTAAACGATCCTAATCTATACATCTAATGCAATAGAATTGAAACGAAAAATAAATTAAACACAATCAATGCATAAATAAAAGACAGGAAAAAAATGCGAACAATAAAAATAAAAAGGAAAAGGTAAGTGATCCGAGTGTCAGATCTGGATTGAGGGAAGGGGAGTATAATAATAATGACTTTGACCGTGGACCCTTTCCTTGTAGCTACAGTCCACCGATCGAGGGAATGGATATTAAAGGGAAAAAAAAAATAGTGCAGAAAGTAAATAACAAAGCAATAAAAGGAAAATGAAGCCTTAACCAAAGAGAGGCACGACTGTAGGTATCTTTGATCAAGGATCCAGGGGAAGGGAGAACAATAAACAGTGCAGAAAGTAAATAACAGAGAGTAAATTGCAGAAAGTAAAATGACAAAAAATAAAATGCAGAAAGTAAAATGGAAACCTTAACCAAAGAGAGGCACTACCGGAGGCATCTTTGATCAATGATCCAGGGGAAGAGAGAACAATAAATAATGCTGAAAGTAAATCCTAAATTAAGAATATGGAGGGGTAGATAGAAGCGGGAATGGAGGGAGGAGAGAAGATTAATAAAGAATGTTACTTACTTGCGAATTGAACAAACGATTCGAATCTCAACCAACCCTAACAACCAGATCTAGATCTAGAATTATCTAAATCTGCAATTGCTAGACCCAAAGAAAAACAAATCTAAAAAAATTGAAACTTGAACTTGAATTGCATTACATAAAAAAATTAAACATAAACATTCAATCTAGAAATTTAAATCTCACAAATGCAAGCAAAGAAAACTAGAGAAAACCTAAATAAACTGAAGAGAGAAGAAAGAATGCTTCTACTAAGCTCTAGAACATCTTCTCCTTTGATGGAGTATGCTCTCATTTTATAGAGTTTACATGAGATATGAGGTACGACTGAATTTGAATAAAACTCAGGGTTCCTATCTGACTCATTGATAAGCATGCATTTACCATTATTTATTTGATTTAATTCCCCATACTTATTTAATTAAAGAGAGCTAATTGAGTATTTTTGTGTATTTTTCAGGAATAAGGAGATTTTGGATATTAGAGATAATATGGAGAAAAGTTGGCAAATATATTAGATATTGGTGGATTTTAAATCATGGCATTCAATCTTGCTGCTCAAGAAATCATGAAAAGTGAGATCTTAGCCAAATTGGAAATAGGTGGAGGTCTAAGGAACAAATATGGTAATAAATCTGAAAATCGGATAAACAGACCTACCTTCAGTATTTTGGGCATATCTCTCTCGTATGAGCTTGGATTTTGATGATTCAAGATGCTTCGGAACGATATTGAAAATATCTACAACTTTCCAGTTTTGAGTTTTTCCAAATTCGAAAAGAATAAAGGTAAAATCGATGGGTAAAGAGAGGGGATTCATTGTGTGCGGGAGACATAAAAGAGAAGCCAACCACAGAAAAGAAGATGGCGAATGCGGCTCTTATCTCTCTCATTGCTGAAGAAGAAGACCACATCTCTCTCTCTCCCCCATATGTTTCATCTTTATTTTTCTTATGAACTTTGTGATAATGAGTAGCTAGTTCCTTTTCTTTGGGATGTAGATGAACCATGTTTATTTCATTAATTTGATTGTTCTATCTCTTCTAGTTGATTGTGTTTGAGTTTGGCCAAAGATGTTTTATAGCTCAGCGAACTAAGCGTGCCAAGTTTCCACGAAGGACGATAGTTTTGCGAAAATAGGGCATATCTAGGAATACCATCCCTAATTTACTTTGAAGTGTAGAGTTATATTGGTTAGGGAAAAAAGCATTGGGGATTCGAAATCCCAAAGATCTTCACATATTCATAGTTAACGCTTTTGCATTAATTAGTGATTTAGTTTAAATTTAGTTTTGTTGAATTCAATCTTAGTGACTTAGCCTTTCAGTTTCCCATAGTTCGACCTCGTACTTTCTGCTTGCTAGATTAGTATAGGATTTTATTTTTGATTGGTTAGCGACACGATCAAATTTTGGTGGCGTTGCCGGGGAACCAAAGCACGGTTGCTAGGATTGATTTTTGTCAATTAGGCATAATTTTTAGAGTAATTTTAGTGTTTTTAATTTTTAATTTTTCTTTGCTTATTTAACTAATCTCTTTTTCTTTTACTCCCTTTCCTTCCTCCAAAACAGGAATATTTGTCTTCAGTTCCTATCAAAGCCTTTGCTCAAGACGGCTCTCCTGTTTATCAGTTCCAGTCACCAACAGGACATAAATATTTTGATGTTTGTGATTGTCTCGACTGCATCTCCCAAGAAGATGAAGATGACTGGCAACCCAACCCAAAAAAGAAACAAGATCCCTTATGGAAACGAATACGTACAGGATGCCCTAATGTTGGGCCTCTTTCAGATGCTCCTGGAAAATATCAGTATATTGTACAGTATGGTACTTCAAAACCCTATTCTTTAGGGTGTTGTCAGGTCTCTCAAGAACTTTCACAACAATCTCCAGCCCCAACTTACATGATGCAAAACACAGGCAGTTCTTCATCCATCAGCAAGCACTTTCCATCTACATCTCCTCATGTAGACACCCAAGGCAGGTCACATACTTGGAAAGTTTCTCCCCCAAATACAGTATTTTCTGATGGAACAAAGCAAGTTAATTCTTCAGTTGAAGCAGCCTTAAACTGGCAAGCAGAAAATGCTCTTGTTCAGAATCAGTATCTTCAGAAACTTGTAGCCTATCAAGAGCATGCTACTTTGCAGTTTCAACAAGTTACCAAAGATCTCATGTACTTGAAGAGCAAAATTGATTTTCTGCATTCAGAACTTCTCTCGTTGATGAAAAATCCTAATTTTCTAGCAGTATCCCATATCATGGCAGAAAAAGAGAAAGAGAAAAAGTTCTACGAAACACAGCTTCAACTTAAACAGCAACAACTTGCAGTTTTTCAAACTCAGCAAGCCCCTCAGGTGACTTCTTCTACAATTTCTTCACAGCCTTTTCCGTTTGACCTTTTCCCTGCAAATGTAACCCTTTCCCCTGCTGCTAGCCTTCCTTCTCGGGATTTTCCTATGGAAAAAATGTTAGAAATCCTTGAACAAGAACAGCAGAAAAAGCAACAACATAAGAAACAAAAGCCAAAAATTTCAGCTTCCCCACCTTCGGCACCTCCTCCTTCTTCCTCTTTAGAACCTCCCACAACCCCTAATGCTTTTACTCAGTTCTTAACCGGTCTTACTCACTCCCAACCTTTGCTTCCTACTGTTTATCCTACAGTTCCCCATCCCTCTATCTCATCAGAAGAGTCCTCTGATGATGATTTTGATGATTTGGACGAACTAGATTTACAGCATCTGTTCTCCGTTGATCCACCTACGGATTCTCCCCCTGTTGTCCAAGAAGTTGATGAAGACTCTCCTGATCCTTCTTCCACAGCGGTACCTCCAGCACCCATCCCAGTTCTTCCGGCATATACCCCTTTTCGAAATCAAGACCCCAAGGTGTTCTTCACACTTGATGATGTACCAGTTTATAAATGGCCCGATAAATTCCAAGAATTTCATGCTTGGCTCACGACTGAAAGATTACATGAAGGATCTTCTGATCAGGTGGTGATCATCAAATTTCTCACAAGGACTCTTGGTACCCTCAGAGTTTGGTATTTGAATTTTTGTGAATATAGACAACTCCAGATAACTCAGTTATCTCTTCCCCAGTTCATCTCCCAGTTCTCTTCTCTATTTTTGGGAAATGACCAAGATAAAACCATAAAAGCCCGCGAAGACTTTTTGCAGATGAAATGTTGTTCTCTAGATCGCCGGGATCTACAAACACATTATAAGCGGATGCTCTCCAAGTTCTTTACTATTGGCGGCATTGATGACAGAAACCTTAAACAAGTTTTTGTCAACTCTTTTCCTTCTCCACTTGGAACGGATGCAGTTAAAGAACTTTCTGTCACAGGTCTTACTATTGATCAGTGTACAGTTGGACAGCTCTACCAAGCAATCTTAAGCTCTTTAGACAGACTCTGTCGACAACAGAAGTTCTTTAAAGAGTGGGATAAAACGCAGCACAAGCTTGGTTCCTCATGTGATAACTCACACCTGCAAATCAAGTGTAAGGATTCGGGTTGCACCTGTGCTTCTAAGTCCAGATTACCTACTCAGAGATTTCGGGCAGTCCAAAAAACTAGACAACCAGCTCGGTGGAATAAATCATCTTCTACACCTCCCAGACGGTCTCCAAAATAGTCTCGGCGTCCTTGGAAATTTTTAAGAAGAAAAAAATTCCGAAGCAAAAAATCTGATAAGTGTTTTGTCTGTGGACAAACAGGTCACTTTGCAAAGTCTTGTCCACGGAAAGATCTTCGGCAAAAGTAAGCAAACCTTCTTCATATGATTCAACAATTTTCTTCAGAGACTTTTCCAGATGACCCCGATGCAGACATAGAATCTCTTTACAGTCTGTGTGACGAAGCAGGTGATGATACTTTGTTCATGCTTGATCTTCCAGATAATGAAGAGATCACTCCCACCAGTGATGATGATCTTGATGATATAGAATCCTGTCCAGCCTACCAAGCTCAGCTCATCCCTGTCCCTCCCCTTTCTTTAATCCCAGTGTTACATCCAACCAAACCTCTTCAACTACCTTCTCACCAAATCACCATGCCTTTAGCCCAAGTTTCAATTTCTGAACCATGGTCCCGTCCCAAAATGGTCATTGCCTTTTTCGATACTGGAGCAGCATTTACCATCATGAATCCTACCCTTCTTCCCTCTCCCTCATGGAAACCTTACCATCAACCTTTGTTAGCAGCAAATGGTGAATCTTTCACCATAGACTTGATCTCTAAAAATCCCATCTCAATCCGGCTCTTCCCAACCCTTACCCTTCACCATAGAGTTCTCGGGTCCACACTTCCAGGGAAAGATCTCCTAATAGGTTTTGATCTCCTTAGTACCCTTTCTTCTGTGAAATGGTCTTCTCAAGGTCTAACTTATAAGCAACAAACTCTACCCTGGACCTCAATTCCCCGTCTCTTCATGGTCAACCAGATTGACACCCTAAAACAACAGTTTCTCCTCCACTGTTGTGCCTCTTCTCATACTGAATTTCTACAAAAGTGTCCTCATCCCCTTTGGCACAATCCTGAGTTTTTCATTAAACTTCCCTTCAAGCGAAATGAGGATGTCAATCCTACAAAGGCTAGTCACTCTGGTATGAATCCAGAGCATTTGGCACTAGCAAGGGCCGAAATTTCTGAACTTTTGTCACAAAATCTCATTGAACCAACCACTTCACAGTGGGCATGTGAAGCTTTCTATGTCAACAAAAGAACAGAACATATAAGGAAAAAACTTCGTTTGGTGATCAATTATCAGCCCTTAAATGCTTTCTTGGCAGATGATAAGTTTCCTTTACCCCAAAGACCAACCCTTCTTGCTCAGCTTTCTTCAACAACAATTTTCAGCAAGTTTGATCTCAAGGCAGGTTTTTGGCAGTTAGGTATTTCCCCTGAAGACCGTCACAAGACAGCTTTCTGCATTCCAGGCCACCATCTACAGTGGACAGTCATGCCTTTCGGACTCAAGACGGCTCCTTCTCTGTTTCAGAAAGCAATGATGAAAATATATGCTCCCATTGAATCTCAAGCATTGATTTACATTGATGATATTCTCCTATTTTTCGGCTACAGGAGCAGAACATGAACAGCTCCTCAAATAGTTCCTCGATCTTACTCAAACAGCTGGTGTTATGCTTTCTCCTACAAAGTGCACTCTAGCAACATCAGTCGTTGATTTTTTGGGTGTCACTATTCAAAATGGATCCTATGCGCTGCAGCCCCACATTGGTCAATCTCTTCTGAACTTTCCAGACCAACTTTCTGGAAAACAGCTACAACAGTTCCTTGGCATTGTCAACTACATGCATGAATTCATCCCTAAAAAAGGCAACTTATCTGCGATCTTGTATTAACAGTTGAAGAAAAATGCTCCCACCTGGACATCTCAGCATACTCAAGCAATTCAACAGTTGAAACAGATTGCACAAACTCTTCCTCCCCTCCAGATCCCCTCCTCAGGTATTCGCATTCTCCAAACAGATGCTAGTTCTCAATACTGGTCCGCAGTTCTTCTTGAAGATCTTAAAGGTGTAAGAAAGGTTTGCGGTTACAAAAGCGGCACGTTCACTCCAGCAGAACAAAGCTATCATAGTACCTTCAAAGAAATTCTGGCAGTCAAACGTGGCATTGAAAAATTCCAATTTCATCTCGTTGGCTATCACTTTCAGATTGAAATGGATATGTCGTCCTTCCCAAAGATGATCCAATTGAAGCCCAAGACACTCCCTGATCCTCAGCTTCTCAGGTGGGCACAATGGTTTAGCAGATGGTCCTTCACAGTCAAACATATCAAGGGCAAACATAATGTATTGGCAGACTTCCTTTCCAGGCCTCTTCACCCCTTACCTCCGTCACAAGCCATCCTTCCTCTCTGTTTTCCCATCAACCCTCCTCCCAACAACCCTAATGATAATGATAACCTCCAACCACATCTTAACAATCTTCCTCCATCCATATACCAAGATGTTTCTATCAGAACAATCATAGCCCGTTGTATATCTATCTACAAAAACACCCTTTCAGTACTTATACATAGATATGGTATGCAGGCTTCATGGTTCCGTTGCCACCCATCCTACCCATACCTTACCCTTTTTCACATAGTACAAACTTGGTATTTCCCTAAAGAATTCACTGTATTCTTCAAAAACCTTTTAGTTCCCTATAAGATAGCTCTCTCCTTTGATTGTTACGCAGCCTCAATCTATATATATCATTATCTTAATCACCCATATCCCAAAAACTCTGTAGCCTCATTTCTCAGTGAATTTCAGTCCCTACATCATTGGTATGCGTTCTTTTCCGACTACAGTTCTAACCAAGATAATGAGGCCATCATCCTTTTCCATCGTGAACTAGACCATCTTCACCCTCAGTTTGTTGATCCCCAACCTTCTGACAATTCTCATCTCTTCGTTTATTCTCCTACTTTTTCCATCTATACTGTCAATCCTTATGACCTTAATTCAAGGCGTGATGTTCTGTTTGATGAATGGCATCAATTTCAATTGGATATGTGTGAAGCGAACCATATTGACATAGCCACTATTCCTCGCCAATTGATTGGTACTACTGAAGATGCATGGGCTTTAAATAGCCAACTCCATGACCTTGATATTAGCAATCTTCAGCAGGTTTGGGCAGATTACCAAGTGGATCTCTATCACGAATTTCCTGACAGCCAGCCTCCAGATGACAGTGACTATTATAGCTCAAATTAGTACTACGTGTCATTAGCATTGTATTTTGGGTTTTTACTTAAAAAAAAAAAAATCCCTGCATTTACATTTCATTTTAGTTTCGTTGTAATTTTAATTTCATCTTGAGTTTCCTTCACTATATAAGGAGCTCTCGTATCTTGTATTCGGGGAGTTGAAGTTTTCGGAGAATAAAAGAGTTCTCCTTTGTGTCATCAATTTCTCCCTTTGTGTCATCAATTTCTCCCCGTGTCATGAATTTGCTTTTCTTGCTTCAACGTGTTCACCTTTTCCTTCAACGTGTATATATCTAGCATTAACATGTTGTTCATGCTGTTGAGATTTCAGTGTTTATTGTTTTTCTTCGGTAACTGCAAGAGTAGCGATTCGATAATTAGTTTAGGTTGTTATCTTTTATTTCTTAGATATAATTGTATTTAGGACTTTTCAATTGTAATATTTGCATTAGATTGGGTTGTTTAGGTTAATTTTTAAAAATCCCCATCCCTCAGATCCCACATGTGTAACTTTTGTTCGAAAGATCAAGTGGATTGCGCTTCAGGTATGTCCTAAACTCTCCCTTTTGCTATAGTTATTGTCTTTTAATTTTACTTATTTAACTTATTCTTTTTTTTTATTCTTCTGTGTGTATGCATGGTCATCGGTCCCTAAACCCTGAGTTGACTCCACTTGACTTAGAGTTAGATGAGACTTTGGCCAACCTTAGAAGGCAAAGAACCATGACAAACTATGAGCCTCCAATGAGGCCCTTGAGCGAGCATTTCATTCCTACGATATATACTCCGGTTTCTTGTATTAAGTTGCCTAACATAGAGGCGGCTCAATATGGGATCAAATCTAGTGTGATTCAAATGCTACTATCTTTTTATGGACTTGCCAATGAAGAGCCTTATAAGCACTTAGATGAGTTTTTAGAGGTGTCATCCACAGTTAAAATTCAAAACCTCTCAGTTGATGCTTTAAGGTTACTTCTTTTTCCATTCTCCCTTAAAGATAAAGCTAAGCATTGGCTTCATTTTTTGGACAATGTTAAAATTTCCACTTGGGTAGAAATGCAACAAGAGTTCCTTAAAAAGTTCTTCCCCATTGGCCATAACAATAGCATTAGAAGAGCCATAACGAGTTTCTCCCAACAAGAAGGAGAACAATTTCATGAGGCTTGGGAAAGACTAAAAGAATTACCTAGAAAGTGCCCCCACCATACTATTCCTAAATGGCAATTGGTTCAATGCTTTTATGATGGCCTTAGAGACCGACATAGGCAAATGGTTGATTCTTCTTGTGGTGGGACTTTCATGCACAAGAATGAGAATGAGGCATGGGAACTTTTTGAGACCCTTAGTGAAAACTCCCAACGCCATGCTTCAGCAGCTAGGACTGAGATTCCATCCATTGGGCAACCAAAGAGGAGCGGTCTCTATGAGATCAATCTTACCGTTGAGATGAGTGCTAAGGTTGACTTGCTATCTAAGAAATTAGATTATCTCTTGTCATTAGGACAACAAACCCCATCTCCACTTCCTACAAGTTCCTCTCCACCTAATCAGATTGAAGCATGTGCTTTATGTTCTAGCATATCCCATCATGTCAGTGAGTGCTATTTGGCTACACAATACCCTGAGTTTGTTAAGGAGCATGCACATTTGGCCCAAGGAGTCTCTAAATTGGGTAATGATCCATATTCCAATACCTACAAACCAGGATGTCAAAACCACCCCAATTTTTCATGGCGAAACTCAATGCCCAATCCCTCTAATCAAATACCTTATAGGCCACCTCCATTTGATATGCAACAAAATGCCTATAGGAATAAGCAACCATCATCTCCACAACCCTCACATAATTCATCATTTGAGGATAAGGTACTAAAGGCGCTTAGTGGACTAGAGCAAAACACTCAATTGTTACATTCTCATTCTCAATCCATTAACAAATTGGAAACCCAACTTGGTCAACTAGTTGATGCCATCAGTAGGAGGGAAGTTGGCCAGTTACCTAGTCAACCAATAGGTAACCCTAATCATCAAATTGGGTTTAGGAAAGAACAAGTCCAAGCAATCTCTGTTGTGACATGCAGTGGGAAGGAATATTATGCACCTTTGCCTACTCCTAAGCCATTGCCCATTGATCTTGAGAGTCGAGAAGAGGTTGATTTGACCCATGAGACTGACAATGATGCACACAAGCCTAGTAAAGAAACATCACCTGTGAGTATTCCCCATCAAATTCCTTGTAATAGGTTGCACATTCCGATTGTAGAGGGTCCTACTCCTAAATCTTACACTCCCAAAGCCCCTTCCTTGAAGCTCTTGAGTCCTCAATTCCAGATTCTATAAAGAATGTATCTTTAAGCCCAAATAGAGATGAAGAGTGCTTTGCAATTCACTTTATTGATGAGGTAGTGGTTGATTATATTCCAAACATGCTTATTGATGATCCCCTACAACATTACTTGCCATTTGGGGAATCTAACCTAAATATTGAGGAAGTCAACACATCGTTGGACTCTTCCACTTCTTTAGAGCATTCACCATTCACATTTAGATTTGAGCTTCCACCTCCATTGGCTGCTTCTTATTGAGTCTGGCTGAAGACTCTAAACTTAGCGCTTTATGGGAGGCAACCCATATGTTTAGATATTATTTCTTGTTCTTTTTCCTTTATTTTCTTTGTTTGTTGTTAGGTTTTACTGTTGCGTGCTCTATCATGAGTTCAAACATCGGGTACACTCTTTCCTCTATTTGCTTCTTTTTTTTTTTTTTTGCATGCACTGAGGTCATTGCATAATTTAAGTGTTGGGGGGGGGGGGTGTCAACTCGAGTAAGACTTGTTGATAGTTGGTAGAGCATTGTCACAAAGATAAAAAGTGCCCAATTTTTTTTTCGGCTTTGGTAAGATAAATGTTTTAATTCTTTGCTTAGATACAAAATGAGAGTTTAAGTGTTTTAGAAATCCCATATGATGTAATGAACACCCTCTTGAGATAATAGTAATGGGTTTTACATTTTGAGACCGAGGTTGAATCGGAAAATAGGAATTCCAGGTAGTCCAAAAGGTTTGACCATCTAGTTATCTTGTATTGCCTTGTGCTTATGGTGACAAGTTGAGACCGATTTGAGACTATTTAAATGTGAAGTAAATTGAATTATAATGTGAAAAAAGAAAAAAAAATGCTGAAGTTTAAAGGTTAGACCTCCTTCTTAGTAACCGGGTCTTGGTGTCACCAACATCGTGCCTCGTGTCAAACAGTTGGGGTGTCTTTGGTCCAGTCTTGGCCTGTAGCCTAGTTGGCTTGAGTAAGTAAGTTCGAGGGGTATTCTACACCTAGTCCCTTAAGGCCATTTGGCTTGAGAGCTGCTGACCCAACACTCGTTACATAGGCCATCTAGAAAGCTTAAGAGGCAAGACATTGCACGGACTAGAACTGTGACCATTAAAGAAAGAAGTGAATTAATGTGCTTATAAAGGTGAAATGTCTAAGAAGGTCAATATTGCTTAGATCTTGAGTTCTTGGTATTATTTGGTACATAGTTTAGTCTTATCTGAGGGTGAACTGGTAGACTGAAGATAAGAAGAGACTTCTCGATTGAATTGTTTGCCTAGAGCTAGACTCAAGAGAGGGCGTAAAGAGCTTAAGTGTGGGGGTGCCTATATTCCCTTTAATCTTTAGTGGAGTGTCTTTGTCTTGGAATCTATCTTTCTACTCTTACTACTGCCAGAATAATTAGAAGAGCACTTAAGAATTTTGTGTGTATATTCTCTGCAAACACTCACGAGACACAACTCGTCCACTAGGGTAACCTAGGGGTTTAAAGGCTTGTTGCACATGCTAAGTGCAACCGTGATTCCTATGAAAGTGAGTTAGGTTTTTCTTTCTTTATTTTCTGTATTAGTTTTATTTTTTTTGTTTTGCTTGAGGACTAGCAAACACTCAAGTGTGGGGGTATTTGATAAGCATGCATTTACCATTATTTATTTGATTTAATTCCCCATACTTATTTAATTAAAGAGAGCTAATTGAGTATTTTTGTGTATTTTTCAGGAATAAGGAGATTTTGGATATTAAAGATAATATGGAGTAAGGTTGGCAAATATATTAGATATTGGTGGATTTTAAATCATGGCATTCAATCTTGCTGCTCAAGAGATCATGAAAAGTGAGATCTTAGCCAAATTGGAAATAGGTGGAGGTCTAAGGAACAAAATTGGTAATAAATCTGAAAATCGGGTAAACAGACCTACCTTCAGTATTTTGGGCATATCTCTCTCGTATGAGCTTGGATTTCGATGATTCAAGATGCTATGAAACGATATTGAAAATATCTACAACTTTCAAGTTTTGAGTTTCTCCAAATTCCAAAAGAATAAAGGTAAATCGATGGGTAAAGAGAGGGGATTCATTGTGTGCGGGAGACATAAAAGAGAAGCCAACCACAGAAAAGAAGACGGCGAATGCGGCCCTCATCTCTCTCATTGCTGAAGAAGAAGACCACATCTCTCTCTCTCTCTCCCCGTATGTTTTATCTTTATTTTTCTTATGAACTTTGTGATAATGAGTAGCTAGTTCCTTTTCTTTGGGATGTAGATGAACCATGTTTATTTCATTAATTTGATTGTTCTATCTCTTCTAGTTGATTGTGTTTGAGTTTGGCCAAAGATGTTTTATAGCTCAGCGAACTAAGCATGCCAAGCTTCCACGAAGGACGATAGTTTTGCGAAAATAGGGCATATCTAGGAATACCATCCCTAATTTACTTTGAAGTGTAGAGTTATATCGGTTAGGGAAAAGCATTGGGGATTCGAAATCCCAAAGATTTTCACATATTCATAGTTAACGTTTTTGCATTAATTAGTATATTTAGTTTAAATTTAGTTTTGTTGAATTCAATCTTAGTGACTTAGCCTTTCAGTTTCCCATAGTTCGACCTCGTACTTTCTGCTTGCTAGATTAGTATAGGATTTTATTTTTGATTGGTTAGCGACATGATCACTTAGCCAATTAGGGTTTTGACGTACTAATCGCGCTAACTTAGAGAGATCATATGCATAATTCCGCCATTGGATTTGAGGTTTAAGTAGTCATGAAGCTCTCCTCCAAAAATCAGCACGATCGGACATCGGATGACCGTTTGATGAATGGCTTGATCGAAACTAGACAGAGACATTCAAAAACGGGATTTTTGCCTCTTCCTTCTCTAAATATAATTCTTTTTCCTCTTTTTCTTTCTTTAATTAAATCCCAGATAGGAAATAAGATATTGAAGTATGTAAGGACTCTTTTCTCCATTTGGACTCTTTCAATAATATCTTTGTAGATTTGTTTGATAATTTATAATCTCAGCCGTAGATCAAATTTGCCTTCTTTATCTCTTCAATGGGTGGAAGTTGGACCATAATCACACATCTCTAGCCCATCATGCTCCAAATCAGGTCCATTTTCGCATTTGAGAATTTGAATGGACTTCTTGACGTGTAAAATTGCATAATTCAGGCCCAAACTCCAAATATTTCCTTTAATCTTGAAAATTCCTAAAATCTGCAAAAACAACATAAAACCCAAGGTAACTCCACTCTAAGTATATAAAATGCATGATTTATGCCCTAAGATTTCACACATAAATGTGCTCATCAGATTCCCCCACACTTAGATAAGCTTGTCCTCAAGCAAAAATTAAAGAAAAATACAAATGCAGGTAAGAAACTAGTGCAACAAAATAAATTCTAATTCACTTTCGTAGGAATCACGGTTACACTTAGCATGTGCAACAGGCCTTTAAACCACTAGGTTACCCCTAGAGAACAAGTTTTGTCTCGTGGATGTTTGCAGTGAATGTACATCCAAAATTCCAATTTTAGCTCAAAATAAAACATTGCAAATTCCAACTCTAACAATTGGTAAGTACTCATATAGGATCAATAGCTATGACAATTTTTCTCATTATTGATTTAAGATCCCCCACACTTGAACTTTATTACCCCATATTGATTCTTGAGACAAAGCATATATCTCAATCAAAGACTCACCTTATATCTTTCAAGTACACCTCTCCTTTAAGCAAAACCACTCATAAAGTAAGGGGACCAAGGATTAAGGTTTTGAAGTATTTTTGACCAAACAATTTTACCAAAGCATTGATGACACTTGTATTTATCTCTCTTTTTTCTTTTGAGTAGTGAACTCTACTTTACTCCACTACGGTTGGCTTGAATGACATGGTGGAGCAAACACCAGAAACCTAAGTTACTTTGTAGCTTTGCTTTGCATATGCCCACTGATGCGTCCAAAATCTGCTCAGCCCTTAGATCTCCTCGTGATGACCTGCAAAACGAAAACGTCAGATGTGGCCCGACCGCGGGGGTCGGGAGTCCACCTCCTAAGGCTAAGTCAATTGATGAACTTAATCACAAACGGCTCTGCTAGAAGCACAGAGCTAAGGAATGAAGAACTGGGAAAGGTGATCTAGATCGTAAGCCTCTGCTAGTTTATGTCTATCAGTGTATATTTGAATCTAAGACCCTCACCTCGTATGGCAGTGAGGTTTATATAGAGTGTACCTTCGAATCTCCTTCGTTGGATGCACTTGAGCCTTCTTCGGGTAGTCGTTGGATTTTAACAGTTAGATCCGTTGAGCGATAGACTTCTACTAGTTTGGACTAGTAGAGGACTCCTGAGATAACCTTTAGGTAATGCGATGATTATCCCTTCGATAATGATTAGCCGCAGCCGTCAATTTGAGTCTGCCATCATTAGGGTAGTTAACCTAATCCATAAGTTGGATTAGGGCGTGCTTGTAGCTGAATAAGTTTTCTTCCTCAGCAAGCCATCTTACGAAGCCGGTTCGCTCGGGAGCGAGTCGATTCCTTCTGTCTCGACCGGAGTCGAGGATCAAACCAAGTATGAACCCGGTTCGATCATATTTTCTCCATATCATGAGCCCCCCAGACCAAGCGTTCGGTCGATCCTGAGGGCTTGGTTTTTAACTGGGTTCTTCGTTAGACAATAGTCTCTGCGTGTTCCATTAAATGTCATATCACATTTAATGCGGTGGTCACTTTTCCTCGAGCGTTGTGAGGGTAATGCCACGTGTCTCCTTGCAGTCGATCTGTCGTGGCTCACGTAACCCAAGCTGACGGTTTCCGAACGCCTGTTTAGGATTCGTGAGTTCAAACTTTCAAAATGGCTTCTAATCTTGATCGTCGATTTTGAATCAATCTCGATCGTTCAGATTCTTGAACACTCGTGCGGGTGCTTTAAAAGCGGTTCGTTGTCTTCGTAGGTTTCATTCTTCTTGTTTGGAATTTGAACCTTTGTCGTCTGCTTCGCGCCTTCTTGCTCTCAAGCTTTTGCCTCACTGAATTAGTAAGTTTACTGGTCTTTTCTTTTTGTACCTTATTGAAACAAGTAATGGCGGAAGATAGGGTTTCTCTGGTACCCAGTGTTAGTAATAGTAGTGGTAATAAAGCTTTTGCTTCCCCTCCTTCCGAACAGTCGGATAGTGATAACAAAACCCTAACTGTTCTCTGGCGCGAGTTTGCTGAAGTTTCTCAAAAAAGTTTAGAGAGAAAAACCGAAACTTCTTCCGTCCTTCCTGAGTCTGGATCTTCCAAGACTTATAGGGTAACTGTCGAATCTTCTAGGCAGCCTCAAACTTCCAGGTCTGATGGCGGACCTGGCTCTGTTCCCTCCGTTTTCAAGGAGGAAACCCTTCTTTCAGCAATCCAAGATTTTGATTTTCCTTCCTCTTATCAGGTTAGGGCTCCCCATCCTGATGAGAGGGTTGATTCAACCCTTTCGGGTGAGTTTTCTCTGTATATAGATGCACTGGAAAGCGGGGTTCGCTTTCCCTTTTTTAATCCTTTGTTCTCAACCGTTCTGAATCATTGGGACATTTGTCCTGGAATGCTCCTTCCCAATAGCTGGCGTCTCATCGTCGGCTTCTTGGGTTTGTGTTTTGAACTTGGCATTACGCCATCTCTTTCTCTCTTTGTGCATTTTCATGCTCTTTCTATCTCCCATCCTCCCGGCTGGGTTTTTCTGTCCAAACGCAATAAAGCTGAACTTGATTGGAGGGGCAACATCCTTGTCAAAGGAACTTGCCCTTCTAACCACAAAAAATGGCGCGAACGATACTTTTTTTGTCGAGCGCCTCCATTAGATTTTAACTTCCCGACCGTCTGGAGGCGGTGTACTTCTTCTGAGAATAACCGAGGCCTTCCCTTATCCAAAGAAGACGAGGCGGCCATCAGGAAGATCAAATCCATTCAATGGTATCAAGAGATACATGGACTTGAGGTGGAGTATAACTCCATTCTTCAGTACTGGGGCTTGGCTCATTGTGAGCTTCTAACCATCATCCTTTAATTTTATTGAAGTGATATGTCTTTAATTCTGACTCTTGCTCTTCTTTGCAGTGCCTCCAAGAATGAACCTTGAGAACCTGCGAGTGAAGGCCGCTAGGGCCGTTGTGACAGCCGAGCAACGATCGCCTAGAGGCTTGACTGTTGATCAAGAGGCTTCTATTCCCTCTCCCGACCCCTCTTACAGGGGTATCAGGAATATCAGGTCCATGGCTGATGTTTCAGGTAAAGGGAAGAAGCCGATGGTGGATAGGACTAATGTCTCCTCCTTCGTCCGAACCAAAACGAGGCATGATACAATTGATGCTTCCTCCCATAAAAAATCCAAAAATTCTGTGGATTGTGAGGAGGTCTTCACCCCCCAATGGACCCTGAAGTTGACCGACAGGGTGACACAGGATCCTGAGAAAGTTGCAGAGTGGAGCTCCCTCACTCTTATTCCTTCTGATCGCTAGGAATTTGAAACCCTGGATGACGTTGCCCTTGTTAGTCAATCCACAAGGTATCGGTTTTCTTGCTTACTTATTTTTTCATAATTTCTTATGACTTCTTCTGATAATTTCTGCCTTCCCAGGAATGCTGTGTTGAGCTTCTATCAACACATGGAAGCATTGAGCCATGTTGGTCGCAACAACTCCTTGCTGCAAACCTGTGAAGAGAACTTGGCCAAAGCCAATTCTGAGATAGACCGGCTTACCGCAGCTGCCGAGGAGCTGCAAAGAAAGCACGAGGAAGAAGTGAACTCCCTCAAGGAGGCCCTTAATTCTTCAAAGGCTCGTGCTGTTGCTGCCGAGCGCGAGGCCAAGAAGCAAAAAGAAGCTGCCACGTTGTTTGGTGACAGACTTGAAATTAAATGTATAGAGAACGAAGAATACTTGAAGTTGGCGATTCCTAGCAAGCCCGAGCACATCAAGCCAGAGCTTTGGAAGGATTGTGTTCGGAAGTACCTGAACAGCGTACCTTTCTCCCAATTGCTGGGTGCATACAACATTCAAGCTTATTGCTTGGGGCAGAATGACGTTTGGGAGCGAATTCTTGCATCAATCCCTTCCTGGGATACTGCTCCCTTTCGTGAGGTGTGCCATAAAGAGGTCTTCGGGAAATTAGGCATGGATCTCCTAGACTGGGCTCAGGAAGAAGATGATCCTTTTCCAGCTGACCCACAATATGAGGCATATCTGGTTGACGAGTCGGCACTTCCAGAGGAAAAGTCACAAGCTGCTGCTGAAGAGGGCTCTGAGAATGTCAATCTTGAGGAAGGCTCTTCTCAAGATCCTGAGAAAAGTCCCCCTGCCCAGGGCTCCTCGGGCAACAATGAAGAAGAGGCTTAGGGAGTTATCTTTTTTTTTTTTTTTGTAAAGATTGACCTCCTTGCTAATGAATAGACACTTCTTTTTCATGTTGGCCTTACTATTTCCTCGTCTCCTATCGAAATCTTGTCTTAAATATAAATGATAAAACTTATCACTTAACTTCACATTCTTTGACGAATAATAATCTTGTAAAGATATTATGAAGATATGTTTTGGAAAGATGCATTAACCTTTCCCACTCCTTCATTTACTGCACTGTCCACACGTTTCCCTTCTGGTATCCGCTAAGTCCAAACGTTTCCTTGCCTTAGTATACCATTCACTATTTCCAATGAATTGGTAATACATCCATTATCACAATGGCGGTGCGACGATTGGAGGTATCCCTGCATCGGGTGCTCGCCTCCACATGTTTCCATGTGGCCTCCCTCTGACTGTTGATCTTGCTTGTTGCGGATTTCGAAGCGTCATTTCGATCTGGGCCATTGGTTGTCTTTAGCTCTCAACCGTCTTCTTAATACCTGAGGCTATTTAAAGCCTTCGTGGGTACTCTCCATCTATCCTGCCATCTGCAAGTTAGATTTGCCAAAGCAACATTCCGTCCTCCTGCTTGCTTCCTTATTCCTCGTACTCCAACAATAACTACATCAACTTCTGGACAAGTGAGTTTTTTGATTACTCATCTCTTTCCCCTTTCCCCCTGAGTGAACTGCATAGTAGTAGTACTTGGGGTTTAGTTAATCGGGTTTGCATATTTTACAGAGAACTAGGGTTTTCCCTTGTTGCTGTTGTTGTTGGGCTTTTGTACTAATACGGCTTTTTCTGTGTATACAGTGGCTCCCAGAATCGATCCGAACTTTATCAGAGAGAAATCTTGTAAGAAAATCGTTCCGTCGGCGGTGGTTGGGGCCAGTGAGGGGGTTTCAGCTAGTGAATCCTCCAAGCGTAAGGCTAATGCTATTGGTGAATCTTCAAGTCAGATTCTCACAGTTTCTATTGATGCCGCCCCTACGCCTCTTCTGCCTGAAGTGATCGCTCGTTCTTCCTAGGAAGATCTTGATCACTCCGCTGTTGATGGCGCTGTTGACGCCCCTGCTGTAGAGACCGTTCATGCACCCCCGAAGGAGATTCTTCGTGCATCTGAGGCAACTATGTTGGTGTCTGATGAAGGTGTGGTCCTAGCAGGTGCTGCTCCTATTTCCAATTCTAGTGCTTGTTTGGCATCCTCCTTCTCTCCTTTGGAGTTGGAGGATTTTGCCACCAGGAAGCGCCGTCGGGTGACAAGTGATGCAGCTCATCCTTCTCTTAATGTAGCCCATCCTTCTCATCCTTCGCCCGAATTAGTGTTAAACGAGTTTGATAGAGCATTGGAATGGTGCACTGCTGCTCGAATGACTTCTGAGAGCGCAATTCTTTCCAAACTTCCAGATGAGGTCTTTATGAAATCAATGATGATGTAAGTCTTTCTTCATTATCTTTTGATTCTGAATATAACTCTTCTGCTCCTTTTAACTCGGAAGTTGTTTGCAGGAGTCTTACTGGTAACTTCCACAACCAAGTGGAAGCAGTCTCTAGGCTTAATAGGTTGAACAATGAAGTTTCCAGGCTTCGGGAAATCTCTGAAGCTAAAGATGCTGAGATTGCTCGCCTTAGGAAACTAGCTTGGGAGGTTTTAGGAGAAAAGAATTCAGTGATCGATTGTCTTCGGTCAGACTTGGATTATGCCAGGGAGAAGGTCCAGCAACTAGAGCGAGGAGTTGGAAAGTCAGGAGCCAAAGGATCTGAAGCGTTACCTCAAAGGCAAGCTGTCGTTCCTTTGCCCGAATCCCTTCCAACTGATGTTCGCAGAGCCTGCGTCTTCAAGCATTTACACAGTAAGCCCTTTGTTGATATGCTGAATGCTTATAACTTGCAAGCGTACCGGGATGGTGAGAACGAAGTATGGGAATCAATATTAAGGAAGGATCCTCATTTTGATACGACTCCCTACAGTGCTGTTTGCCATCCTGAAGTATTTACCAACCTGGGCCTTTCTCCTCCTGACTGGACCAAAAATAAGATTGATCCTCCGCCTTCCGATCCAGATATTATGCATTATCTGGAAGATTCTCCTGTTTATTCTCCCTTGGAAGGATTCAATTATGATGAGCTCGCCTTGAATGCAAGTTTGGTTGAGGACCCTACTTCTCCTGGACAAGCTGGACAAAGAATATGAAATTGCGAAGGATTTTATACATACTGAATTTTTTTTTTTTGTAATCCTCATTTCTTCTCTTCTTTTCCTTGAATCCATTCCAATGATTGACTCATGTGTTTGTTCTAGCAAAGTTGTGCCGATCTTGTATGACTTCTTAATGATCACCAATGATGACTTTCTTTTTTGACCGAAGATTGTATCCAGCTCTTGTAATCTCATGTTTGATGTTGAAATTGGCCTCTTTTGGTCTTTTGAAGAAATAAGAAGTTAACTTCATCTTGAACTTTGCTAGTCATTTGAATCGCTGTTGCATTAGGTTTTAGTTGTTTGGAACAATGCCTCTACTTAAAGATTTCCGGAGAAATACAATAAGTCTGAGAAGGAACTCACTCGGGTTTTAAACCGATGCCTTTACTTAAGGATTTCCGGAGAAATACAATAAGTCTAAGAAGGAACTCACTCGGGTTTTAAACCGATGCCTTTACTTAAGGATTTCCGGAGAAATACAATAAGTCTGAGAAGGAACTCACTCGGGTTTTAAACCGATGCCTTTACTTAAGGATTTCCGGAGAAATACAATAAGTCTGAGAAGGAACTCACTCGGGTTATAAACCGATGCCTTTACTTAAGGATAATTCGAAAATTCAATAAGTCTTGAAGGAACTTACTTGGGTTTCAAACCGACACCTTGCGGAAGGAACTCACTCGGATTTTCATCCGATGCCTTGACTTAAGAAATTCCAAAAAAATTCCATAAGTGTTGAAGGACCCACACGGATTTTCATCCGATGCCTTATAGTTGGATCTTGTTCTTGAATGTGGTGTATGATGCCCCCCAATCAAAAGATAATTTGTTGAAAGCCAATAATTGCATTGATTGAGTTGAAAATGTTTACATCACGAACAAAATTGAAATCATCATCAAGGATAAAAATTTTTTGAGATGCCTGGCATTCCACGAATGATCCAACTCTTTCTAGGTGTTGATGTTCTTCAGCTTGTAAGCTCCTGAACCGACCGGTTTTACAACCATATAAGGTCCTTCCCAGGAAGGGTCCAATTTTCTTTGGTGACGTGGGTCGGAAGCTAAGGTGTTTCTCAACACCAAATCTCCGGCTAAGTACCGACGATTCTTTACTCGAGTATTATAATGAGACGCTATCCTTCTTTGATAATGTTTAGTTCGTGCTATTGCCTTTGCCCGAACTTCGTCCAATAGATCAAGACTATCAAGCAGTCCTTGCTCGTTCGCTTTTTCCTCGAAGTCTCGATCCCGTATTGTCCCCGCCATTATCTCCACCGGTGCCAATGCTTCGACCCGTATGCTAACCTGAATGGAGTTTCTCCTGTGGGTGTTCGAACCGTAGTTCTATAGGCCCACAGTACATTATGAAGTTCTTCAACCCATGAAGCCTTGTCAGCTTCGAGTCTTCTCTTTATCCCCTCCAGTAGCGTTCGGTTAGTAACCTCTACTTGTCCATTGCTCTGGGGGTATGCCACTGAGGACATATGATGCTCGATCATATATGTTCCGTAAAATTGCTCAAATTGCGGACAGTCGAACTGAGTACCATGGTCAGTGACAATAATCTTTGGAATCCCAAAGCGATATATGATTGACTCAAGCAAGAATTTCTCCACTTTTTTCTCAGTAATTGTTGCCAGGGCGCTAGCTTCAACCCATTTCGTGAAGTAATCAATTGCTACTATCAGATATTCCTATCCGTCTGACGCTTTGGTGAATTTGCCCATGATATCAATTCCCCACATCGCAAAGGGAATGGGATCTAGAATTGAAGTCATGGTTTCCGCTGGGCGCTTCGATACTGTAGCATGAATTTAACAGTTGCCACATCGACGAACATACTCCATGGCAGCCTCTTGGATCTTAGGCCAATATAACCCAAGTCTTAGAATTTTGTGGGCTAGGGCTCGTGCACCCATGTGAGCTCCACAAATTCCTTTATGAACCTCAGCCAAGGCTGATTTTGCTCCTTCGGGACCTATACATCTCATAAGGGGTCCAGAATAAGATCTTTTGTATACTCTCCCATTCTGAGATATCTTCAAATTCCAAAATTGGTTTTGAAATGCCTGCACTATCTCTTGATATTTCTGCAAGCGTGGTTCTTTAATACCATACTCCCCCTGGACTTGGTTGACTATAAGTTGAGAGTCACTATAAATAGTAACATCTGTGATAAACAATGCCTTTGACAACCGAAGTCCAGCTATCAGAGCCTCATATTCTGCTTCATTATTACTTGCTTCGAATGCAAATCTCAAAGCATAGCGAATAATAAATCCTGCTGGACTATTTAGTAGAATTCCAGCTCCTGCTCCATCTTTATTACTCGAACCATCCACATATACCTCCCAAGTGGTTGGTATAATGGGATCTTCAATGGTGGACTCCACTGGTGCAGTAGTTTCTACTACAAAATCGGCTAGTGCCTGAGCTTTGATTGTGGTTCTGGGCTTAAAGCTCACTTGGAACTCGCTGAGTTCAACCGACCAGGCCACCATCCTTCCAGACAAATCAAGTTTATTAAGAACTTTACTGAGAGGAAAAGTTGTAAATACCTCAATTGGATGAGCCTGGAAGTATGGCCTTAGCTTCCTGGCGGCCATCATGAGAGCCAAAGCCTGCTTCTCAATCTGCGAATATCTCGTGTCTCCGCATCTAGCAATACGTGGCTCACATAGTAAATCGGCCACTGTTTTTTATCTTTTTCACGAACAAGTACTGCACTGACCGCTGAAAGGGACGTCGCTAGATATAGCTGTAATATTTCCCCCTTCTCTGGTCGGGACAAGATCGGCGGTTGTCCGAGTGCTTCTTTTGATTCCTCGAAAGCTTTCTGGCATTCTTCGGTCCATTTTGCTTCCTTGCTACCCCTCAAATCTTTGAGTGCCTTGAAGAATGGCAAACACTTTTCTCCAGACTTGGAGATGAAACGATTCAAAGCGGCAACTCTCCCTGTTAAACACTGCACATCACGAACAGTTTTGGGAGTCTCCATGTCAACCAGAGCCTGTATTTTGGCAGGATTAGCCTCAATACCTCTCTGTGACACCATGAAGCCCAAAAATTTGCCTGAAGAAACTCCAAAGGCGCACTTTTCTGGATTCAGCTTCATTTGATATTTTCGCAGCACTGAGAATACCTCAGTCAAATCTGCAATATGATTTGCTTTTGTAAAGCTCTTCACAAGCATGTCGTCCACATAAGCTTTGACATTCTTCCCTATCAAGTCTTTGAAAATCTTGTTGACGGCCCTCTGATATGTAGCTCCTGCTTTCTTCAGGCCAAATGGCATGACTTTATAATAGTAGCTTTCACGATCAGTCATGAAAGCCGTGGACTTCTCATCTTCCTTATTCATAAGGATTTGATTATATCCTGAGTAGGCATCCATGAAACTTAGAGTTTCATATCCTGCAGTCGCATCTATCAAGAGGTCAATCCGAGGCAACGGATAGCAATCTTTAGGGCAAGCCTTGTTGAGATCTGTGTAGTCTGTACACATCCTCCACTTCCCATTCGTCTTTTTTACCATTACCACGTTAGCTAACCAAGTTGGGCATTCAATTGGTTCTATGAAACCAGAATTCTTCAGTTTTTCAACTTCTCCTCGAATGGCCTCATACTTTTCAATGGAGAAATTTCTCCTTTTTTGTATCACTGGTTTCACCTTCGGATCTATCCAGAGTTTATGCTCTGCGACAGCCCGATCGATTCCTGAAATGTCTTCAGCAGACCATGCAAATATGTCATTATTCTGTTGAAGAAATAACTTCAACTCATCTTTGAATTCCTCCAGCTGTTCAGACCCGATATAAGTAATCTTCTTCTTATCCTCGGTACACAGTTGGATTTGCTCCAGCTTCTCCACTGGTTCGGGCCTTTGGATTTTTGCTTCTTCCCAATCGTCTCAAACTTCTATAGGTAGGGCAGTCACCTTCCTCGGGCCCTCCTTGTCTTTTAAATAGGCAACGTAACATTCCCGAGAGATCCTCTGGTTAGAGGAAACTTGACCGATTCCCATGTCAGTCGGGAATTTTATCTTCAGGTGTTTTGTCGAAACAATAGCACCTATCTTGGATAAAGATGGTCGCCCGAGGATAACATTATAAGCTGGCAGTTCCCGAACCACCAAAAAATTGATTCGGACGGTTGTTTCCTTAGGAAAACTTCCAATAGATAAGTCCAGTTGGACAAATCCTTCCGCCACCGCAGATGATCCTGCAAAACCATATAGATGCATGGATGAAGGCTCCATCAAGTCCTCATCCACCTTCAGCTTTTGATACACTTCATAAGAAATTAGGTCAGCTGCAGACCCTGTATCAACCAAAACTCTATGCACTTCCCGGCGTGCAATCTCTACCTTGACGACTATGGCATCATCATGAGGTAAACAAACGCCTCTTTCATCCTCCTCGCCAAAGGTGATAGAATCTTCACCATTCGGCTTCTTTCGCTTCTGCGTCTCTCCGGTTCCGACAAATTTGGATTTTGTTTTCAAACTTCGGAGTGATTCGTGCTCTGGTCCTCCGAAAATGGTAAGGATCGGTGACCGAGTAGCTTCAATCACCTCCTTGCCCTTCTTAGATTTCGGAGCCTCCCTTGATCGTTCTGAACTAACCGAACGATCCCTTTTAGGGGCAGCCACGCATGGCTCACGTGGCTCCTCTCTTCTTCTGCTAACAAAATTGGACAAGTGTCCCTGAGATATTAATCTCTCAATATCTGCTTTCAGATGACGACAGTCATTTGTATAATGACCATAGTCCTTGTGGAATTGACAATACTTTTCTCGATCCTGCTGCTTTACAGGTTTCAAAAGAATTTTAGGTGGCCACTTCAAAATATTTTTCCTTTTGATGATATTTAGAATATCAGCTCGAGGAGCATTCAATGGAGTATATTCACTTTTACCGGGAGAACTCTGATCGATTCGCTTTTTCCTTGTCTAACAGTGAACAAGGTTTCTTCCGTTTTCTTAACCTGTATTCCACTCTGGAATCGCCCTATGAATTTGCGCGCTAACTCATCGAAGTTTACGATCCTTCCAGATGGGAGGTTCGAAAACCACTTTTGTGCCGCTCCGGTTAAAGATGAACCAAAAACCCTGCATAAAATTTCATCAGGATTACCTGAAACTGCCATGGTCTGTTGATAATAGCCAATGTGGGCCGTTGGATATCCGGAGCCATCGAATGTAGAGAATGTAGGCAAACGGAAGTTATTGGGAAACTAATATCCCGCAATTGGCTCAGCAAAGGGGGTCTTCCGAATGACTGAGTAAATATCCTCAGTTATCCTTCCCTTAGCCAACTGCCCTAACTTCTGATTGATGTTGGCCAGCTCCTGACCAATTTGGATTGGGTGATCTTCAGCAATATGATCACGACCTCGATTAACACGATCTTCACGAGCTATTCGATCATTACGAACGGCCCGTCCATCACGAACATTCCGCTCATCGCGAACTGCTCGATCATCACGAACGGTCCTTCTGACAGTTGGTGAGTGAGTTCTCACCCCTGTATCCAACCTTGTATTTGAATCGGTTGTACTTTCCTGCGGTCTGTCTAACCGATCGTCTCGCCTAGGTTGATCGTCAATTCTCCTAGCCAATCTTTGATCACGTGGTAGCGCATGCCTCCCTAAATCACGATGATCAGGTTCTTGTGGTAAAACCACTCGTCTGGTGAGTACGCGGAGTGCTTGGCTCACCTCCAAGAGTTGAATCTTCACCTGATTCAATTGATCTTGGAATGTATCTGGAGGATTGTGTCCTCCCTGACCACCATCTACTTCAATAGGATGTTGGCTTCCCTGGGGAACGTCTGGATTGTTCACTCCAGGAATCTGAACACTGGAATCGCGCTGTGCAGCGGCTGCTGCCGATCTAGTCACCATGGCTTTACAAGTCATTCCCACAGATGGCGCCAAATGATGCGTCCAAAATCTGCTCAGCCCTTAGATCTCCTCGTGATGACCTGCAAAACGAAAACGTCAGATGTGGCCCGACCGCGGGGCTCGGGAGTCCACCTCCGAAGGCTAAGTCAGTTGATGAACTTAATCACAAACGGCTCTGCTAGAAGCACAGAGCTAAGGAATGAAGAACTGGGAAAGGTGATCTAGATTGTAAGCCTCTGATAGTTTACGTCTATCAGTGTGTATTTGAATCTGAGTCCCTCACCTCGTATGGCAGTGAGGTTTATATAGAGTGTACCTTTGAATCTCCTTTGTTGGATGCACTTGAGCCTTCTTCGGGTAGTCGTTGGATCTTAACAATTAGATCCGTTGAGCGATAGACTTCTACTAGTTTGGACTAGTAGAGGACTCTGAGATAACCTTTAGGTAATGCGATGATTATCCCTTTGATAATGATTAGCCGCAGCCGTCAATTTGAGTCTGCCATCATTAGGGTAGTTAACCTAATCCATAAGTTGGATTAGGGCGTGCTTGTAGCTGAATAAGTTTTCTTCCTCAGCAAGCCATCTTACAGAGCCGGTTCGCTCGGGAGCGAGTCGATTCCTTCTGTCTCGACCGGAGTCGAGGATCAAACCAAGTATGAACCCGGTTCGATCATATTTTCTCCATATCACTGGGGATAGAGCAACACAACAACAAATTAAATTCTAAATACCTGCTAAGCAAATGTTGAGTTAAACAGAGCATATAGCATGATACTGGATACAACATCCGTTAAGACACAGTTATGCGTTCAATCAAAGCTTGAGGCATTACTAAAAGTATTCATTTGCACTTGAATCAAAATTCTATCATTAGGTCCAAATACTATTATCCCCGGGCCATACAACACCCCTCCCACCCCAAAGAAATTAACAGAAATGAACCCAAGATTGTAAATTCATAAAATAAAAAAAAAAAAAAAAAAAAAAAAAACATAAAAGTATCACAAGTAAACTTGAAAGTTGAAAGTCTCCAATTGCATTGAAAGTCTCCAATTGAAAGTCTATGTTGAGCTCTGAAAGTTTCCAATTGCTTTGGTGATGAAAATTGAAAATCCTACACAAAGTTTTAAATTTTTAGTCAACGATAAATAAAAGAAATCATTAAAAAATATTGGTGTTACTATTAAAATGAAGAAAAAATTTATTGCATCCTTACTATAATCCTTACCTTCAATGAAAAATAGCAAACTATGCAATATCATGCTTCAGTTCAAACTTGCAGCTACATTGTCTTCATTGAATTCTAAAGATATTAACAATGTAAAAATGTTAATAAGTAAGTAATTCAATTTATAATGCATAGTACATATAAGTAGAGTAATTCAATAAATAAAAAAAATTCATTACCTGATATAATCTTCTCAAGATCATCTAGGTTTTCTTCAATATTGCAAGATAATGGTGTTTGCCGTAACCAATCTTGTGTGCACACCAAAGCTTCTACAAGCCGTGGTGTTAATGAGCTACGGAATTGGTCTAGAATTAGACAGTGCTAAAAGCTGATTTTGAAGCTACAGTGCTAACAGGAATTGGTTAAATGTCTCAAACCATTTTACTAAGAATGAGAGATCTTGAACTATTAATCTTCCACCAGTTCAAGATGTCAAAATTATCTCCATTATCCCCAGTATCTACAATAGTCTCCAATAAATAATGATCCAACTCATTTCCCACTTGCAAATTCACCCTATTTTTCATTTTCTGAAGAATCCTGTGTTGAATATCCATTGTAGAATTCTTTGGAAGACCACTAGATTTAGAAGTTAAAGCAGCTTCAATTGCATTAAGAGGTAATTCAAATGATTGGTAGAAGTTATAAAGCTGATTCATGACATTCTTAATTTCTCCAATCTTCATTTCCACATCACATCGAGAATACCTTTCCAAATAGCAAGCCTCCACAAATGCTAATTTGAAACGGGGATCAAGAACCATAGCAAGAATAAAAAACATATTAACTTTTCTGCACTATCCCAATACTTCTTAATTGTCCATCATTACTAATGCCATATCATGACATATAGGATCTTCACTTCTTGACCATTCTATCAAAAGTGATTAAATTCCATAGACTTCAGAAAAATAAGAATTTGAAGTGATGTAAGGGCTTGTTTGGTTACTTGAGTCTGTAGATTTCAAAATTTTAGAAATTTCAAATCTACGGACTTCAAATCTCTAGAGTCATGGTTCGTAAAATTAACTGGTTAGTTTGAATTTTTGGAATGAAATTTCTAGATTTATCCCAAAAAAATATTTATTGAATTATGGTTCAAATCTTTAGCGCTTTGATAGTATGAGTGAAATCTCTAGATTTCACCTCATACCCATAAATCTATAGATTCACGTTTTTAGTGTAAAAATGTGAATCTCTAGATTTCATGAATCTAGAGATTCACACAACCAAACAGGTAAAAATCTCCCATTTGTGAATCCAGAGATTTGAAATCTCTGGATTCGCGTAACCAAACAGGCCCTAAAGTGATCTTGATAATCTTGTTGTGGCATTGTGAAACACTTAAAATTATATAATATTTTTGCCTTTTCCCAATCCTGTTCATTCGGGACCATATCCTTACAATCCATTGCAAAGCTCAAGTTCCTATCTTCTAAGCATTCAAAAGCTTTTTGGAATTCTAAAACTGTTCTTAACATGAGATATGTAGAATTCCAACGAGTGGCAACATCAAGACACAAAGTCTTTTTACATTGAATTTTTTCTTGTTCACAACATAGTTTGAATTGTTAGGACCTTGCAAATTTCGAACAGCCACATCATTGTTAGATGCATTATTTACAGTAATGGTACACAATTTCTCTAAACCCCAATCCAATAAGCATGACTCAAGAACATTACTAATCATTTCACCGATGTGTGGTGATGGGACAATGGAAAAATTAATAATCCTTTTTTGTAAATTCCAATCCAAATCAATATAATGTGCTGTTACGTACATGTAACTAAGGTTTTGGATTGAAGTCCACATATATGTAGTAACACACACCCGATAACCATTTTTCTTGAACACGTCCTTCAATTTCTTTTTTCTTCCAAGTATAATTCAAAACAATCTTTTGTCATAGTGGTACGTGACAAAAGATTAAACCTAGGTTGTAATGCCTTAAGGAATCTTCTAAAACCTTCCTGTTCAACAAATGTAAAAGGTAGCTCATCCATAATGACCATAGTGGCAAGCTCATTTCTACAAACTTCTTGGTCAAATTTCCAACTTGACAAATTAGCAACGTTCTTACCATCACTCTCCTCCATTGAAAAATGTAACAACTTTTGCTTCTTATCTTTTTGACTAGTAGGATATTTGTAACATCTTTCTAAATTTCTTTTTAATCCATTAGTCCCACTTGAACTAAGACATGAAAATTCTCCGTTGCAATAGTTGCATTTGCATTTTGTGATTTTTGAACCACTAGGAGGTACAATTTTGGTAAAATGATTCCAAACACTACTTGATCCCACTATTTTAGTACTAAAAGATACTTCACTTGAAGCAACATTTTCATGGGTAGAACCGCTTGGCTTATTTCCTGCACTTGAGTTGGTATTTCCTTGCATTTTTAATATTTGCAAATATAAAATTCATTTGTATAAGAATACATCTTACATTTGCATAAAAATACATACTAAGAAAAAATTGTTAATTCTCCTAAAGTGTTTTGCTAAATGATTCAAGCTTTTGAACCGGGTTATTCTAGTTTCTATAAGCCAATTGACCAAAGCATGGTTCAGAAGTCATTAGTAGAAAAGTTAAATCATTGGCCAAACTTGGTTAACCCGATTAACTTAAGAAGCTTTCCCTGTATTTATATTTCTTTGAAGAAGTATGAATGATGTGCACTAGTTAAGGTGTGAGCATTTCTTCTGACAAAGTAATCCTCGACTGATTATACACAAGGCATCCAGAGTTGCTGCAAATTTCCCCTTGCAATTGGCACGACAACCATATTTAGATTTCCTGTCCAAATTGATAACAAAGCTAATAAGATAGCAGGACTGTCAGAGGTGATGCATTCAACAACATTGTTGATGCTGGTGGAACTATTGTATGTCTTCTCAGTCATCTGAGAGAGACAGTAGGTCACAAGAGATTTTCAGAAGGTTGCTTGAGAAGAAGAAACAAGATAGTCGAATAAGAGGATGGATAGAAAGAATGATTTCAACAATCAAGAGAATCCTTTAGATTAATCAGAAGTACAAGATTACTTTTGCTAATAACTTTAACTTTTTTGAAAGGCTAGACACAATGACAGCTGAAACATGCCTCACCCGCCACCTGAACTTCATAAAAACTTAATATAAGGTATTAATAGTTGTCGCTCAATGAAGAGATTTTACTAGTATTTGCAGAACAGTTACTTTAGTCCCTTGTATGCTTCTATTGTACACCATCAAAAAAATGAAAAACACAGCGTACAAAAGGGAAAAAAAATTCAGTGAATGGGAACACACCTTGAACTGCAGGCCTTGAAATCTTGAATTAATGAAAGCTTCAAACCTTTGAAGAGGATTTTAGACTTGAGTTGAGAGATGAGAGTTGAGAGTTTAGAGTTTGAGAAGGAGAACAGAAGAAATGAAAATTGAAAAATAGAACTTGCATACACCATACGGGTGAAGAAGATGGTGGGCAGTGGGCTGGTGACTTTTGAGCTTCTTTTTAGTTTTTTTGGTTTTTTTAAATCTTGTTTGGTAAGGAGTAAGGACGTTGTCTCAGTTCTAAGTCACCCTTACTAGTTACTTGTTAAACACACTTCCTTAGTTCTTACTTCTTATGTGTTTATTCCAATTTTCTATGTCTTGGTCTCCTCCAATCTGATTTGACTTTGATAGGTGACTATATTTTAAATATTTTTTTATGTCTTTCCCTCCTTAAATGCAGGTAAGAGAAAGTTTTAGTCTTTTTAAAATTTGAATATTTTAAAAAGAACATTCAGTTCAAATAATGACTTGAGATGGTAATGAATCATATGATCAGAACTATAGAAATAAAAAATCATCTTTTTTCAATCATACTTTGAGTTAATAAAGCTAGCCTTGAGGAACAATTGATAATTTTCTAAACTACATTATTATAATGATTTCTTAAAATGGACAACATAAAACTTAATCATTTCTTTAATAAATTAAGGTGGGGAATAAATGGTTAACCGCCCAGGCTATTTGTTCATATATAATTCACTTTTTTAAGTATATTAGGCTCTTACAGCCAAAACCATAAACCGTATTAAATTCTAGGGGAGGCTAAATCATACTTTGGTAAGATCATATGTTAAAATAGGGAGGCTTTTTTTTCTCACTTTTTCCTTAGCTAAAATCAACTTCTTTTCCTTAGAAATCTTCTAATAATTTAATATAGTGCATGGCTCATTTAAAATTCAAATATAATAACAAAAATATTAAAAAAATAGGACGAAAAAATAATGTAAATACTAAGTACTAACTAGTGATCTAAGAGGGTTAAATATATTTTTTTGCTGCTAGAAAGACTCTTTTTGAGGTTTTTCGGTAGATGTTATACTTGATAACCACTAACCCATGCGCTCGTACTCGAAAGGCAAGTTTGATGGTGCAAATGATACAGCAACAATCTTTGAATCAAAAGTACCATTTTTTTTTTATTATATCCGATAAAATTAGTTGATTCTATCTACCGAAACTAATTTTCAAATGTTTTCTACGGATCCACTTTTATACCCTAAATAAAAAGGTTAGGGGAGATAAGTCGATTTGAAATTCTATCCAAAGCGAACATTTTTTTCTCACAATTACTATTAGTTATTGATATGGAGAGTTTATGATCAGACCGGGTTCATACTGGTCCGACCCCGCGGCGAGACGGAGAAAACGAGCCGGCGAACCGGATCCGAAGATGGCTTGCTGAAGAAGAAAGATTTCCCGCGCAAGCGTGCCCTAATCTTACTTATGGATTAAGGTAATCACCCGTGCGAGACTCAACCGACGGCGCGGATAATCATCATCAAAGGGATAACTATGCATAACCTAACGGTTATCTCGGAGTCCTCTACTAGCCCAAACTAGTAGAAGCATCGCCAACGGTCTTATTGATAAGATCCACGCTACGAAGAAGGCCGAGTGCATCCAACGAAGGAGATTCGAAGGTACACTCATATAAACCTCACTACTATACAAGGTGAGGGACGGATCAATTGATCAAGGAGAATACTATCGAGACCGGTTCGATACATCGTAGACCTCAACTATCGGCGCGCTATCTAGATCACCTTTTCGTTTCTTCATTCATTAGCCGGCTTCTAGCGAGCGTTGTGATTAAGTTCATCAACCGACTTAGCCTGGAGGTGGACCCGACCCGGGGTCGGGCCACATCCGCGCTTTGTTTTGCAGACACTACGTGGAGATCCAAGGGCGAGCGATTTTGGACGCATCATTTGGGCGCCGTCGTGGGAAAGACTTGAAAAAGCCATGGTGACTAGATCAGCAGCGCAGCAGCGCACAACGCAATCCGGTGTTGGGACACCGGGGTGAATAATCCGGATATTCCCGGAAGCCAAATCCTATCGAAGTGGATAAGGGCCAGGGAGGACGTAATCCTCCCCGATACAATCCAAGATCAATTGGATCAGGTAAAGATTCAACTCTTGGAGGTGAGCCAAGCACTCGCTTGCTCACCGGACGGGTGGTTTTACCACAGAGCCCGATCAACACGATTGGGAGCGGCATTGCACGTGACCAAAGAATGGTGAAGACCGGAATGTTGATCAGAATTTTCGTGAAGGAGATCGAGGACTTGGAGGATTGATGATCAACAAGGCGGCGATCGGTTCGATAGACCGCAAGAGAGTACAACGATTCAAATACAAGGTTGGATCTCGGGTAAGAACTCACTCACACCGTCGAAGAATAGTTCGTGATGATCGAGCGTCGTGACGAGAGAAACGTCGTGAAGGCGGCTGTCGTGATGATCGAGTAGTACGTGATGATCGTTTAATCGAGGTCGGATCGTATTGTGAAGATCACCGACCAGATTGGTCAAGAATTGGCCAACATCAATGAGAAGTTAGGGCAATTGGCTAAGGGAAGAATAGCGAGGATATTTACCGGTCATTCGGAAGACTCCTTTGGAGCCAACGCGGGATATCGGTTTCCCCAAACCGTGCCACCTTCTCAACATTCGATGGCTCGGAGATCCAACGGCCACATTGGCTATTACCAACAGACCATGGCGTTTTAGGTAATTCGATGAAATTTTATGCGGGTTTTGGATCATCTCTAACCGGAGCGGCACAAAGTGGTTTTCAACCTCGGCGCCAAATGATGCGTCCAAAATCGCCGGCCCTTGGATCTACGTAGTGTCTGCAAACAAAAGCGCGGATGTGGCCCGACCGGCTGGGTCGGGAGTCCACCTCCGAAGGCTAAGTCGGTTGATGAACTTAATCACAAACGGCTCGCAGAAGCGGCTAATGAATGAAGAAACGGAAAGGTGATCTAGATAGCGGGACGGCGATAGTTGAGGTCTATCGGATGTATCGAACCTGAGTCTCGAGATAGTATTCTCCTTGATCAATTGATCCGTCCCTCACCTTGTATAGTAGTGAGGTTTATATAGAGTGTACCTCGAATCTCCTTCGTTGGATGCACTCGAGCCTTCTTCGGGTAGTCGTTGGATCTTATCAATAAGATCCGTTGAGCGATAGACTTCTACTAGTTTGGGCTAGTAGAGGACTCTGAGATAACCGTTAGGTTATGCGATAGTTATCCCTTTGATGATGATTATCGCAGCCGCGGTTTGAGTCTCTTGTCATCGGGGTGACTACCTAATCCATAAGTAAGATTAGGGCACGCGAGCAGAATAACTTTCTTCTTCGCAAGCCATCTTCGGATCCGGTCGCTCGGGAGCGATTGGTTTCTCCGTCTCGACCGGGGTCGAGGGTCGGACCAGGTATGAACCCGGCTGATCATAAACTCTCCATATCACGAGCCCCCGGACCAAGCGTTCGGCGATCCCGAGGGCTTGGTTTTAAGCGGGTTCGCGCCAAGTGATGATCTCTGCGTGCTTCATTAAATGTCATATCACATTTAATGCGGTGGTCACTTTTCCTCGGCGTGTGAGTGTAAGGCCACATGTCTCCGTTGCGTTGATCGTCGTGCTCACGTCATCCAGCGACGGTTTCCGAACGCCTATTTCGGATTCGTGAGTTCAAACTTTCAAAACGTCTTTGAATCTTGATCGTCAATTTTGCATCAATCTCGATCGTCGATTCCCGAATACTCGTGCGGGAGTTTTAAAGCGGTTCGTTGTCTTCGTAGGTTTCATTCTTCTTGTCGGGAATTTGAACCTTTGTCGTTTGCTTCGCGCCTTCCTGCTCTCAAGCTTTCGTCTCACTGAATCGGAAGTTTCTTGGTCTTTTCTTTTTGTAGTTCCTGAAGCGAGTAATGGCGGACGATAGGGCTTCTTTAGTACCCCATGTTGGTGATAGCGGTGATGCTTTTGCTTCTCCGCCCCGAACAGTCGGATAGTGATAACAAAACCCTAACCATCCTCGCGGGGAGTTCGCTGAAGTTTCTCAAAAAGGTTTTGAAAGAAAACCGAAACTTCTCCTGCCTTGTCGAGTCCGGATCTTCCAAGATCGTTGATTCCTCTAGGCAACCTCAAACCTCCGGGTCCAATAGTGGGCCTGGCTCGTTCCCTCCATTTATAATGGAGAAACTCTTCTTTCCGCTGTCCAAGATTTTGACCTTCCTTCCTCATATCGGGTTAGGGCTCCTCACCCCGATGAGAGGGTTGATTCATCCCTTTCGGGTGAATTTTCTCTGTACATAGATACACCGGGAAGCGGGGTTCGCTTTCCCTTTTTTAATCCTTTATTTTCCGCAGTTTTGAATCACTGGAACATTTGTCCCGGAATGCTCCTCCCCAATAGCGGCGCTCATCGTCGGCTTCTTGGGTTTGTGTTTTGAGCTTGGCATCACGCCATCTTTTCTCTTTTTGTACATTTTCATGTTCTTTCTATCTCCCATCCTCCCGGATGGGTTTTTCTTTCCAAACGCAATAGGGCTGAACTTGATTGGAGGGCGCATCCTCGCCAAAGGAACTTGCCCTTCTAACCACAAAAGATGGCGCGAACGATATTTTTTCGTCGAGCGCCTCCATCGATCTTAACTTCCCGACCACCGGAGGAGGTTTACTTCTTCGTCCGAAAGTAACCGGGGCCTTCCCTTATCCAAAGAAGGCGAGGCGGCCATCTTGAAGATCAAATCCATTCCGTGGTATCAAGAGATACAAGGATATGAAATGGAGTATAACTCCATCCTTCGATCTTGGGCTTGGCTCATTTGAGCTTCTAACCATCATCCTTTGATTTGGTGAAGTGAAATGTCTTGAATTCGATTCTTGTCCTTCTTCTTTGCGGGCCACCGAACGAACCCCGAAAGCCTGCGGGTAAAGGCCGCTAAAGCGTTGTGACAGCCGAACAACGATCGCCCGGGGTCTTGACTGCAGATCAAGAGGCTTCTCTTCCCTCTCCCGACCCCTCTTACGGGGGTATCGGGAATATCGGGCTGTAGCCGATGCTTCGGGTAAAGGGAAGAAACCAATGGTGGAGAGGGCTACCGTCTCCTCCTCCGTCCGAACCAAGAGGAGGCATGACACAATTGATGCTCCCTCCAACAAAAATCCAAAGCTTCGACGGATGGTGAGGAAGTCTTCCTTCCCCAGTGGACCCCGAAGATGACCGACGGGGTCACTCGGGATCCTGAGAAAGCTGCGAGTGGAGCTCTCTCGGTCTTGCTCCTTCCGATCGCCAAGAGTTTGAAGCCCTGGATGACACCTCCCTTGTGAGTCAATCTACAAGGTAACGGTCTTCTTGCTTATTTATGTTTTCATAATTTCTTATGACTTCATAATTTCTTATGACTTCTTATGATATCTTCTATCTTCCCGGGAATGTGTGTTGAGCTTTTATCAACACATGGAAACGAGGGGGGGGGTGGGGGGCGCCCGGCCCCTGGTGGGGAAAAGTGGAGGAGGGGGGGGGGGGGGGTCGAAAAGAAGAAGGCGCGGGGGGGGGGGGTGGGGGGGGGGGGAGGGGGGGGGGGGGGGGGGGGGGGGGGGGGGGGGGGGAGGGGAAGGAGAGAGGGGGAGGGGGGAAGGAGGGAGGAAGGGGGGGGGGGGGGGGGGGGGGAAGAGGAGGGAAAAGGGGGGGGAGGGAGGGGGGGGGGGGGGGGGGGGGGGGGGGCGGGGGGGCGGGGGGGGCCCGGGGGAAAGGGGGGGGCAGGAGGGGAACGGTTGGGGGTGACACCCCACTTATCTTGGTGGAGAGTGGGGTCATGGAGATTAGATAGGAAATAAGCAAAGAAGGAAAGAAGAAGTTCGTGATGGTTGGAAGATCAACGAGATGACACCAGAAGCTCCGAAGAAATCTCAAAAGAAAAATAGAAGTGGCACCAAAAGAAAGACAAAAGTAGGAAAGATGGTCATAACAGAAAGATATAGAGTGATATCGGAAAAAGAGGGCCTAAAAGAGAGTGAGATAAGGAGAGTCAAAAAAAGGAGGTGATGAAGGCAGGCAGATCTACCACTTGGGGGGAATCATTCGGAGTTTAAAAACCAAACAAAGTGAGAGAGAAGGAAGAAGGAATGGTGAAGATTCTATCACCTAACAAAAAGATAAGAGATGTTGTTACCCATGTGTGCTATAGTCATCAAGGTAGAGTGCAGGGAAGTACAAGAGTATGATGAGGGGGAACAGGGTATCAAAAATGAAGGTGGATCAAGATTTGATGAAACCTTCATCAAACACCAAGGCTTGGGCAGAGAAGGATGTAGTTGGATCTTTCCATTGGAAGTTTTCCTAAAGAAAAAGCAAACAAGGTGGTTGAGAACACCAACCTATAATATGATTCTACCATCTTTATCTAAGATAGGGTATTGAAAAACAGAAGATAAAATAGATATGGAAGGCAAGTCCAAAGACTTTTATGCCTATTTAAAAGCAAGAGGGTAAGAAGGTTAGCCTATAGAAGTTCGAGATGATCGAAGAGGAGATGAAAATGGGAGAAGGAGAAAAGGGAAGGATGCAAAAGATTACTTATGTTGGGTAAAGTGAAAGAGTTTAAAGATGAGTTGAAGTTATTTCTCAAGAAAAAGATGTATGGGGGAGGACAGGGATCGATGGCAGGAGAAAACTCGGATAGACCCTAAGGGAAACCTGATATAGAAAAGAAGAAATTTTTAGAAAAGTATGAAGGAATGAAGTTTAAAAACTAAAAAGGTTTCAAGAAAAGAGTGAAGAACGTGGTGATGGTGAAAAAGGAATGGGAAGTGGAGGAGTGAGAACGGATTAAAAAAGGCCAAAAGATGTTAGCTGATGACTGATAGATGCACGGGTATGAAACTTAAGTTCATGGATGCCACCGGGTATAACGATCCTTATGAATGGGAAGATAGAAAATGGCTTATGACTGATCGTGAAACTATTATACAAGGGCGGGAAGAAGGAGAAATAGAGGGGAACAAGATTTCAAAAGTGATAGGAAAGAAGTGAAGAAGTTGAGAAGGGTGAAAAGCTACAAAAGAAACAAGATGGAGGTTGAGAGAAAATCAAATGAAGTGAAGAAAAAGGAGTTTCTGGGTAAATTCTTGGTCAGGATCAGAGGGGAATTGAGGAAAGAAAATACAGCGATTGATATGGAGGCTCCAAAAGTCGGGATGTACAATGTTTGACAGGGAGAGTTGGCTTAAACGATTTATCTCCAAGGAGAAAAATGGCTAAGGAGAAAGGGAAGGAAGCAAAGTGGTGAAGAGTGGAAACTTTTGAGGAATTAAAAGATGCAGAAAAAGGGGAGAAGGGGAAATATTACAGCTATATCTAGCGAATCCCTGGGTGGGCTTGTGGAGAAAGATAAGAAACAGGGGATTTACATGTAAGACGTGTTGTGGATGCGGAGACGAGATATTCGAGATTGAGAAGGGCGGCTCTCATGATGGCCGCAGAAGCTAAGGCCATATTTTCAGGCTCATCCAATTGAGGTATTTACAACTTTTCCTCTTAGTAAAGTTTTTAACAAATGATTTGCAAGGATGGTATCTGGTGGTTGAGCTAAGTGAGTTCCAAGTGAGCTTTAAGCAGGAAATCAAGGCTCAAGCATTAGCGATTGTAGTAGAAACACGACCAATGGAACCCACCATTGAAGATCCCATTATATCAACCACTTGGGAGGTATATGTCGATGGTTCGAGTAATAAAGATGGAGAGGTGGAATTCTATTAAAAAGTCGGAGATTCATTATTCGATATGCTTTGAGATTCGCATTTGATGCGAGTAATAAGAAGAGAGTACGAGGCCCTAATAGCGGGACTTCGGTTGTCAAAGGCATTAGCTATTACAGATGTTACTATTTATAGTGACTCTCACTATAGTCAACCAAGTCCGGGGAGTATGGCATTAAAGAACCACGCTTGCAAAAATATCGGGAGATAGTGGGGCATGGAACCAATTTCGGAATTTGAAGATATCTCAGATTTCGAGGAATGAAAATTCAGTGGCAGATGAGCTATCCCAACAGCCAATGCAAGGAAAAGAATCTAGACCCTTCGGTCTATATTGAAGAGGTAACTTTTCCAAGTTATCATGAGAAAGAAATTTCTTATATTGAAGCGAACGTGTGGATGGATCCAATAATCGAGTATCTAAGGGATGACAAATTACCGAGGATCCAGAGAAGCAAGGTTGATCAAGATCGATCAGCTAGATTTGTCATTCGAATGGGAGACTATATAAAAGATCTTATGTTGGACACCTTATGAGATGTATAGGCCCGAGGAGCAAACTCAGCTTTAGCTGAGGTTCATAAAGGAATTTGTGGCGCTCACATGGGTGGCAAGAGCCCGCCCACAAAATTCTAAGATTGGGGTTATATTGGCCTAAGATCCAAGAAGCTGCTATGGACTACGTTCGTCGATGTAGTAAGTCAAATTCATGCTACAAGATCGAAGCGCCGGCGGAGATAATGACTTCAATTCTAAATCCCATTCCCTTTGCAATGTGGGGAATTGATATCATGGGCAAATTCACCAAGGCATCGGGCGGACGAGAATATCCGATAGTAGCAATTGATTACTTCACAAAATGGGTAGAAGCGTGCAATCGGCGACAATCATCGAGAAAAAGTGGAGAAATTTGTGCTTGAATCAATCATATATCGCTTTGGGATTCCAAAGATAATTGTCACCGACCATGGTACTCAGTTCGACCGTCCACAATTTGAGCAATTCTGTGGAACATATATCATCAAGCATCGTATGTCCTCAGTGGCATACCCCCAAAGCAATGGCCAGGTAGAGGTTACTAACCGAACGCTACTGGAAGGAATAAAGAGAAGACTCGAAGCTGACAAAGCTTCTTGGGTTGAAGAACTATATAATGTACTGTGGGCTTATAGAACTACGGTTCGAACACCTACAGGAGAAACTCCATTCAGGTTGGCATATGGATCCGAAGCATTGGCACCAGTGGAGATAATGGCAGGGACGTTAAGGGATCGTGAGTTCGAGGAAAAAGCAAATGAACAAGGACTGCTTGATAGTCTTGATTTGTTGGATGAAGTTCGGGCAAAGGCATTAGCACGAAATCAACATTATCAAAGAAGGATAGCGTCTTATTATAATACTCGAGTGAAGAATCGTCGGTACTTAGCCGGAGATTTGGTGTTGAGAAACACCCTAGCTTCAACTCAATCAATGCAATTTTTGGTTTTCAACAAACTATCTTTTGATTGGGGGGCATCATACACCACATTCAAGAACAAGATCCAACTATAAGGCATCGGATGAAAATTCGTGTGGGTCCTTCAACACTTCAACACTTATGGAAAATCTTTCGAACTTTCTTAAGTCGGGGCATCGGATGAAAATCCGAGTGAGTTCCTTTTGCAAGGCGTCGGTTTAATACCCGAGTAAGTTCCTTCGAGACTTATTGAATTTTTGAATTATCCTTAAGTATAAGGCATCGGTTTAAAACCCGAGTGAGTTCCTTCTCGGACTTATTGTATTTCTAAAAAGTATAAGGAAAAAGTGAGTTCCTTTACTTATTGTATTTCCGAAATCCTAAGTGTAGGATTGTTTGGACAACAAGACCTAATAAGAGATTCAAGTGCTAGCAAGTTCAAGATAAAGTAATTTCTTATTTCTTGAAGATCCGAGCGATCAAAACAATTACAAGGGAGACAACCGATCAAAGAAGAGGTCATGGAGTAAGTTATACAAGATGATGCTAGAAAAAATAGAGAACCATTAGAGGAGTCAAGAAAAAAAAGAAATGGGATTAAAAAATATCAAAGAAAAAAATGCGAAGAGGTCCAAAAGACAGAAGACTCTGAGAAAAAGGGAACTAGAATGCAAATCAAGAGATAATCTTATCTGGTCCAGGGAGGAGAAACGTTGGTAAAAAGGATGGAAAGCGTGGGAGTGTATCAAAATGAGGATCTTTCAGTAGATAACGAAAGAGTTGTAAGCATCAACATATCAACAAGGGTGTAAAGAAGCAGGAAACATCGGTTGAAGGTTAAGAAGGCTTCCTGGGTAATGTTTGATCGCGAAGGAGGGATCTTCGCATCATCCAAACGAGGACAATCATGAATCTTCACGCTGATAGAATCAATGCAGATTGGCGAAAAACCGAGTAGGCAGTGTGGAAGTAGAAGACGAAACAACAGTTGGGGGAGGTAATTTTCAAAATCAAAGGAAAATGAAGAAAGATACATACGGACTCGAAGACTCATGAAGTTTGGAAAGAGCTCTGAAGTCATGAGGGACACCATAAAGTTGAACAACGAAGGATAGAAGGATGAGCTACATCAAGAGAAGGAGAGCGCATCACGTCATTAGTGAAAGTACAAGAGGAGAGGATGAAACAAACAGAGTTAGAAATAGGAGGAGTGGGGCACATTATGGGTGTGATGGAGTCTCTTGGGAAAGCACGGGATTGGGGACCATGGGTATCAAGATCTTGGAAAGAGACGGTCACGGCAAAGGAGAGCAGGGAATCGCTTGAAGATAGGGTTACGCTTGGAGGATTCAAGGAACAATACCCCGGAAGCTATTTTGAGATTTGCGAAAGTGGTTGATCTGAGCCACTATAAAAAAAAAAGGAAGAAAAGGAAATAGTTTTCTAAAGAGAAAAAAAGAGAGGGAAGAGGAAGAGATGAGAAATCTAAAACATGTTGATATGGATAGGGGAAGTAGAGGAATAGGAGGAGGAAGGACGAAAGGTTGTTTTGGCACTTTAGCAAATCTATCTGAAGTCGGGATAGATGGAGAGTACAGAAGGCTTAAATAGCCTGGGTATAACGGTTGAAGGCTAGGACAAGAGATGAAATGAGCTTCAAAAGTAACAAGATCGATGAAGGATGCCACGGAACATGTGGAAGCAGACGGTGAGAAACCTAAGTGCCATTAAAATAATGAGGTATTTCGATTCATTGAAAGAGAATGGTACACAAGGAAGGTTTGAACGGAAGGAAGTGGACTTTGAATAAATGAAGTAGTGGAAGATAACGCATCTTCACAATATTTCTACAAGATCGTTATTCAGCGAGGAATGAAGAGTTAAGTGATAAGTTTTATCATTAATACTTTGATATTCAAGGCAATACTTCAGAGATGGGAAATTTTGAGACCAACATGAGTAAAGAAATGTCTATTCATTAAAATGAGGTACATCTTTACAAAAGAAAACAAGCTTTTCTTAAGAGGTGATATTTCTCAAGATCGAGAAGAGCCTTCCTAAGAATACATGGCTGAATCCTCTAGAACAACGAGACTTTGTGATTTCCCTCGAAGTGGGCGTCATCTAGATATGCCTATATTGAGGGTCATGGAAAGGATCATCTACTTCCGGGCCGGCGGGAGATCATACCAACTTTAAGACCTGGTGCATACCACGAAAAGGAGCGGTGTCGGGATCGTTAAGGATTGCTCCAAGTGGATGGTAGCCTGAATGTTGTAGAAATAGCAATAGAAAGGTAGGTCGTATTGGATGCACCCTTCGAAGTTTGATATGTGAGTTGTAGGGATTAACCAGATGTTCTTGAGATCCCTACTCTTAATCAAGGCGGTACAAAAAGTGGGTATGAACAGAATTCTGAAGCTTCAAGCTTCCTAGGGAGGTCACTTTTTGCGCACTCTGCGGGGTCTATTGTTGGCTTCCAATTCTTAAGTTTGAAAGGAGGGTGAAACAGGTCAAGCTTCCATGTGTTGATAAAAGCTCAACACAACATTTAAGACAGAAGATATCGAAGAAGTCATAAGAAATTATGAAGTCATAAGAAATTATGAAAACATAAATAAGCAAGAGGTTACTTGTAGATTGACTCACAAGGAGGTGTCATCAAAGATGGCAAAAGGCTCATGTGGATGTGAGGGCATTGGAAGGAAGACTTCACGCTTGGTTTTTTGAGGAGCATCAATGGGCCCTCAAAGGGTGCCTCTCACCTTGGTTTCTTCCCGAATAATAAGATAGAGGGAAGAGAAGCCTCTTATCTGAGTCAAGACCCGGCGATCGTTGTTCGGTGTCACAACGGCTTTAGCGGCCTTTAGTAGGCTTTCAAGGTTCGTTGGGAGGCAGCAAAGAAGAAGGACAAGAATCAGAATTCAAGACATTTCACTACAAATCAAAGGATGATGGTTAGAAGCTCACAATGAGCCAAGCCCGATCTTAAGGATGGAGTTATACTCCATTTCATATCCATGTATCTCTTGATACCACGGAATGGATTTGATCTTCAAGATGGCCGCCTGTCTTCTTTGGATAAGGAAGGCCCGGTTACTTGGACGAAGAAGTAAACCTCCTCAGTGGTCGGGAAGTTAAGATCTGATGGAGGCGCTCCAGAAAAAATATCGTTGGCGCCATCTTTTGTGGTTAGAAGGGCAAGTTCCTTTGGCGAGGATGCTGCCCTCCAATCAAGTTCAGCCCTATTGCGTTTGGAAAGAAAAATCGGAGGATGGGAGATAGAAAGAACATGAAAATGTACAAAAAGAAAGAGATGGCGTGATGCCAAGCTCAAAACACAAACCAACGATGAGGGGTATTGGGGAGGAGCATTTAAAATGTTGATTCAAACGAAAATAAAGTTAAAAAGGAAAGCGACCCGCTTTCCAGTGTATCTATGTACAGAGAAAATTCACCGAAAGGGATGAATCAACCCTCTCATCGGGGTGGGGAGCCCTAACCTGATATGAGGAAGGAAGGTCAAAATCTTGGATAGCGGAAAAAGAGTTTCTCCATTATAAATGGAGGGAAAGAGCAGGCCCACTATTGGACCCGAGGTTTGAGGTTGCCTAGAGGAATCAACGATTTTGGAAGATCCGGACTCGACAAGGACGGGAGAAGTTTCGGTTTTTCTTTCAAAACCTTTTTGAGAAACTTCAGCGAACTCCGCCAGAGGACGGTTAGGGTTTTGTTATCACTATCCGACGTTCGGGGCAGGAGAAGCAAAAGCATCACGCTATCACCAACATGGGGTACTAAAGAAGCCCTATCGTCCGCCATTACTTGTTTCAAGTAAACTACAAAAAGAAAAGACCATAAACTTACCGATTCAGGTGAGACGAAAGCTTGAGAGCGGGGAAGGCGAAGGCAGACGACAAAGGTTCAAATTCCAGACGGGAAGAATGAAACCTACGAAGACAACGAACCGCTTTTAAAACTCCCGCACGAGTGTTCGGGAATCTGAACGATCGAGATTGATGCAAAATGGACGATCAAGATTCAAAGACATTTTGAAAGTTTGAACTCACGAATCCGAAATAGGCGTTCGGAAACCGTCGCTTGGATGACGTGAGCCACGACAGATCAACTGCAACGGAGACATGTGGCCTTACACTCACAACGCTCGAGGAAAAGTGACCACCGCATTAAATGTGATATGACATTTAATGAAGCACGCAGAGATCATCACTTGACGACGAACCCAGTTAAAAACCAAGCCCTCGGGATCGACTGAACGCTTAGTCTGGGGGGCTCGTGATATGGAGAGTTTATGATCAGAACGGGTTCATACCTGGTCCGACCCTCGACCCCGGTCGAGACGGAGAAAACCGAAATCTCCCGAGTGAACCGGATCCAGAAGATGGCTTGCGAAGAAGAAAGATTATTCGCGCAAGCGTGCCCTAATCTTACTTATGGATTAAGGTAGTCACCCCGATGACGCAGACTCAACCGACGGCTGCGGATAATCATCATCAAAGGGATAACTATCGCATAACCTAACGGTTATCTCAGGAGTCCTCTACTAGCCCAAACTAGTAGAAGTCTATCGCTCAACGGATCTTATTGATAAGATCCAACGACTACCCGAAGAAGGCTCGAGTGCATCCAACGAAGGAGATTCGAAGGTACACTCTATATAAACCTCACTACTATACAAGGTGAGGGACGGATCAATTGATCAAGGAGAATACTATCTGAGACTCAGGTTCAGATACATACTGATAGACCTCAACTATCAGCGTCCTGCTATCTAGATCACCTTTCCCGTTTCTTCATTCATTAGCTCTGTGCTTCTAGTAGAGCCGTTTGTGATTAAGTTCATCAACTGACTTAGCCTTTGGAGGTGGACTCCCGACCCCAGCGGTCGGGCCACATCTGACGCTTTTGTTTTGCAGGACACTACTTAGAGATCCAAGGGCTGAGCAGATTTTGGACGCATCAGTTATTATCATTAATTATTAAAACGGCCTTACTAATATAGGTTTGATTCAAAACGGTTTCAATGACAATCACAATTTGTATCGGGATTACCCCTTTTAGGCCCTACCAACATAATATTTTTCAAAAGACAAAAGACTTGTGGTCTTTAAAATGTATCCCCATTTATTTACAAGTTTGATTCTAAAAAAATTATAATTTAAATGAATTAAAATTTTGATTACAAATAACTCATATTTATTTGCATAAATTTTATTAATAAAAATATAGAATGTTGCTCAGTGTGTAAATGACAAAACGAATAACCGAAATCCGCTTTCGAATATTCGTTGGCATCTGTTTATGGGTATCCAAATCCGTTTGATTACTAATAGGATGTGTCGATGTGGATATGGTAATACTCTTCAGACAGATTATTATTTAATTAAATTATTTATTTTATTTTTTTAAATAATTTTTTTGCTTGAGATAATTGATCTTTTTTTTTTTTGGATTTTATATTGAAATACATATTAAAGTAATTAAATTCTTAAATTCCAAACTCTTTTGGAAAATAAAATAGTAAAGATGTCAACAAATAATCCAAAACTTATATTCAATATGTATTTAACTATTTATACCCATTTAGATTTTAGAGAAATAGAGAAATCCAAATTTCTAGGGTTTTCTAATTTGCTATTCGATGAAAATTATGGTTATTATATGTAAGCTCGAAGGGAAAAAGAAAAAGATTTATCTCAATTCTCAATTTCTAACTTCTAAGACAATGGTCAAACTTCATTCCAAATTTCCAATTTGTCTTTCCCCCAAGTCTCTCTCTCTCTCTCTCTCTCTCTCTCTCTCTCTCTCTCTTATTCTATTTTTTCCTTTGGTTTTTCTCCAACAGCAAAGAGTTAAATTATTCATGAAATAGAATAAGTAGAGAGAAGAATTGTAATTAAATTTAGGCATATTTGAAAGTCAAGTCAATTATAGAGAATGTCACACAAACTCTTTTTATAAACTTAGAAACATCAGAGATTCAGAATCCAAAAGGGATCTGATAAAATGAAAAATTTGTCTTCAAAGTCAAGAACTTAAGCCGTAGGTAGGTAGGTTTTCATTCACAACTGTTCAATAAATTGATATATTTATTCAATACAAAAAAATTCATATTCAAAACCTTGTTAACAAGTAAATCAACGATAATTTAGTATTCAACAAAAAAAAAAAAAAAAAGAGTATTTTTTTCATAGTTAAAGCAAATGATGCTTTAGTTACAAACATAGCTATATGTCTTTAATAAATTTTTTTTGAAATATCACAGTAGAGGCAAAAGAAAGATGTTAGTATTCATGATGAGAAGTTGGGGTATAGATTTGTTAGATATTAATTCTCTATGTAATAGTTTTTATTATATTATCTTGCCTTAGTCAAAAAAAAAAAAAAAAATCAATATTTTTTGAACTAAAAATGACTTTGTTGGAAAAATAAAAATTACCTTAAAAATAATATAAAAAGTGAATTTATAGTCTAATATGATCAAAGTGACTAAATGTCAAAATCAAGACTCATATCAATGTTATGTTAGTATGAAGATCAGGGTAAAAATCTAGTACTGTAGTACATGATCATCATCAAATTAATATTAAGATTAGAGCCAAAATTAGGGTCAGGATCAGGGCCAAAATCAAATAGATGCATATTACATTGGTAATGAGGTTATAATTTATTTTTATTAATTTTCTACAAAACATGATCATGTTTCTAAAATTTGACACGTGTCAAGTATCCACCCATATGTATTACAATTAATTCCTCTCCATGTGGGTGGAGGGTCCAGAGTCTTTAGACTCAAATCAGGGCCAGGATCAGGGTCAGGATCAGGGCCAAGATCAAGGCCAGGATCAGGGCCAAAATCAGGGCCAAAATTAGGGCCAGGATCAAGGCCAAGATTAGGGCCAGAATCAGGGCCAGGATTAGGGCCAAGATCAGGCCCAAGATCAGAGCCAGAATCAGGGCCAAGATCAGGGCTAGGATCAGGGCCAAAATCAGGGCCAGGATTAGGGCCAAAATCAAGGCTTGGGTCAGGGCCAAAAATCAGGGATGGGCCGGGATGGGCTGGGCGAGCCAGAGAGTAATCCCAGGCCCGCCCTTGGCCCTAGTTCAGGGCCAGAATATTTTGGCCCTAACCCGCCCTTAGGGCCAAAATCTTTAGCCCAAGCCCTATTCGGGCTCAGGGGCGGGCTTATGGCGGGTCAGGGCCGCCAGGGCCAAACTTGCACCCCTACTAATTAGTTTCCACTCATTCTTTTTGTGCTCGTTCTATTTTCCTCCCAATGACCCCTCAACAAGAATTGTTATTCATGATCATCCTTCCATTTCTATTTCTGATCTCCCTCCATCACCATTTGCATCAAATATTTCTGTCATGGGTGATTCCCCCAACAAATTATGAATATTCTTCTCTGATTGACTTACCAACTATGGCTACATTGGTTTTGGATGATCAGATTAGGAAGAAATGCAGGCAGAGTTTAATTTCGTTCTTGTTGGTAAAGTGTTGGTAATCCGCCCATATCGTAAGCAAGGAGTGACTACTGCCCTATTTTGTGCTTGGAATACCAAACATCCAACTTCTGTTGAACCTATTAAGAGTGATCAATTTAGTTTTCATTTCTCTCACCCCATAAATTTGGATCATATTCTCTCTACTGGTCCTTGGTGTGTAAATGGGACTGCGATTCTCTTCTGAAAAAAGGAACCCCCAATGGAGAAGTATGCTTCTAATAGTATTCAGATGTGGCTTCACTTTCATCATATCCCTCTGGCGTGTTGTAAAGAGTCAGTAGTAATTCCCTTGGTGCGCATGTTAGGAGTGGTTTCTGAAATTCAACAACTCACTGGAGGTCCTAATGGTGCTCAGTCTGTCTTTTATCGTTGTCGTATATCTTTGGATATAAAGCAGCCTCTCCAAGGGTCTATTGCGATCCAACGAAAGTTAGGTGTGCAATTTGTTGTTTGTGTTTCCTATGAACGCATGCCTCCTTATTGTTACTATTATGGTAGTCTACTCCATGAATGCGATATTATTCTCATTGTCAGCGTTATAAGCAACACTAAGCCTACTGTGGACGAGCTAAGGTTGTCTCCCAGACCTCAACTCTCTCTCTCCAATCTCCGGTGCACATATTCCTACTCCACAAATGTTGGAATCTGTTGTGAATATTCCACTCAATCCGGCAACAGCAGGTTCTTCTTCAAAAACTCCAGCAAGGGCAAAAGTCGTTATAGGTGCTGCTGATATGGCTGATAAGACCAGTACTAACCCTCTGACGGTTAATCAACAACCATCAGTTAGACAACCACTGCATGGTAGAACTCATCCTATATTAGACACGTCAGGTATCACCCATTGTTCCTCCCTGACACCTGCTACTCCAAATCATTTGTGATGACACAACTCACACCTTCAGCCTTCCACACGTACCCTTCCCATCTCTCTACATTGGTGATGCGTCCAAAATCTGCTCAGCCCTTAGATCACTGATGAATGACCTGCAAAACAACATTAGACGTGGCCCGACCTTGGGGATCGGGAGGCCACCTCCGAAGGCTAAGTCAGTTAATGAACTGATCACATAGCTCTGGCAAGTTGCAAAGCTTTAATTTGAATATGATTATTGGAAATACGATTCAGTTACCTTCTTTGTACGTAGGTTAAGATTTATATAGTTTTTTACCTTCCAATCCAGACTGTTAGATTTGTTCGAGCCTTTTCTTGGTAGCCGTCAGATCTTTATAGTTAAGCTTCCTTAGCGGAGTAGTGGGTGAATTCCCTTATTCACATGATCTCTTGCCCTTAGTGCCTCGCAGTTACCATGTTCTGCATGATTGCCCACTTCTACGGGTGGTAACAACCGCTTCTTGATGGGTTATCTATCCCGAGTTTCACGGATTTGTGTTTTCCTTCTAGATGTGCAAGGTTCCTTCCTTATCACGCTATCGTTTAATTCGGCTCGTTTGAACCCAACATGGTCGGGTTGCTCTAGACCGGAGTCAAGGATTGAATCGAGGATGAACCCGGTTCAATTATGATTTTCCCGTATCACATGGCTATGTGTTTCCTGGTTCTCAAGCAACACAATCGTAAGTGCGACCTATGCTCAATCCAAAGGATACGATGTTTGTTCCAGATGGTTCTCACCATCTTGCTCCTCTCAACTAGCAGCCGTGCATCCAAGCAAATTGTAAATCCTTGGCTCTTACTCGGGATTTGTCTTGTTATTGAGAATAATATATGTCCAAGGCTAGAGGCTGACAGTCTGCAAGATGCTTTTGACATGGCAAGTCCTTCTTCTTCTAAATTTTCACCCATGAGCGCTAGTTTATAGCCCCACGGGCAACAATGAAAATGCTAAGCTGAAATTGTCAAGGTATTGGGAGACTGGATTACTACTAAATCTCTCACGCTCTGAGCATTTGGACTGTATATTTCTAATGGAGACAAAATGTATTGTGAGAAAGCTTCAACATCTACTTTGTCGTTTTCATATGGATGTTGTTATTGGGATTGATTCAGTTGATGTGTTTGGAGGAATGATATCACTCTACAATCTTCTATTTTAACTGATTGCATCTTGATGTGTCTCTTACCATTTATGGTGTTTTACCATTCCATTTAAGCTGCATTTACGGAGATCCGGATAGATCCTTGCATCATATTGTTTGGGATCAATTGGTTGCCTTAAGTAGCACACGATCTTCTAACCCTTGGGTTTTAATTCTTTCCTTCATTGGCGAGAGAAAACTGGTGGTTTACCCGTCACTGCTTCAGAAGTGAGCCCCTTTAACAATATGGTGCAACAATGTCAACCACTAGCTAGATTTGGGATGTCATGGTCCCAAATTCACCCGGACAAATTCAACCTTATTATAGTTTCAATACATGTTTGTTTCCAATTATAATTTCAATCAATTTTATGGTTTCTAATTATGCATTTCAAATTTTCAATCAACCTTACCTTACTTTATGTGTTTTGGTCAATCAACCTAACCTTTCACCCTAATTTCGTATATAAAAGACAAAAAATCGTCGAAAAATTTGTTTGACAAAATAATAATAATAATAATAATAATAATAATAATAATAATAATATTGATAAAATAATAATAGGATAATAATAATAATAATAATAATAGTGATATAATAATAATAATAATAATAATAATAATAATGGAATAATAGTAGTAGTAGTCTTGTGCCATAATAATAAAAAAAAAAAAAAAAAAAAAAAAAAAAAAAAAAAAAAAAAAAAAAAAAAAAAAAAAAAAAAAATGGATCACTCGCCGATATCACCGACATTTGGCAAATGTGGGGGGGGGGGGGGGGGGGGAGGGGGGGAACTCCGACTAAGGGTGTGAAATCATGCGGTACCAATTTTACCGAAAACCCGATAGAATCTAATATTAACAAAGACAAAAGTAAGTAAATCTAATTACTAGAGACAAAGCAAGTAAATTTGAGAAGATGAGTGGATGAAATGAAAAACTGAAATAGGGAATTAGAGATAGGTTAAAAGTAAAGTGTTTTAATTGTAAAATTACATCTATATCTCTTTGGTACGGTAACAATTCGGTTCGGTTTTGGTACATACCAACGGTACGAGTACTTGAAACTGGAACCGTAACCAAGAAATTTGGTTTCGGTACATACCGTACCAAATTTTGTACGGTGCGATACAGGTGCGGTTTTAGAAGGCATAGTTCGGTACTATTAGACGGTTTAGGTACGCAATTGACACCCTTAACTTCGACATAGCGATATATCGCTGACATTGGTACCATGGATTCAACAAGGGTAAATGTATCTTTTTCTAGATAAAGTAATGATATTAAGCACAAGGATGTTTGTAATAAAATAAATTCTAGAGAGTATATACATCATTTGCAAATCTAGTATATCTTGCTCAACAAAAGATTCTTAACTTGTGAAATCCCCTAGAATAACCCATTAACCTATTGGTGTCAAGACTCTAAACCCTCACTCTAATGGAGTTTAAGAGGAGAAAGAAAGTCAATCTAGAAGGCATAAAAAGGAGGTTTTGGCATGCCCAAAAATCGAAGCTAGAGAACTCAAATTTTGAGGTAAACTATACCATTCATCAAGCTTGAAAAGACCTTTCTACCCTCCGAAGCTCGTCAAAATTGGCCTTCACACGAAGGAGAAATAGGGTTGGTTGGTCGGAGGCTGTTGATAGCCTGGATCGGCCACCCCTGCCTAGTTTTAGGGCATATTTGGGATTATGGGTTTAAAACCTATTTTATGATTCTCCAACCTCATAAACACATTGGTTATGCTAGAGGGAGATGAGAATGTGGGAGGGAGGAAGAACTTGGGATTTTGAAGTTTCTTCACTTATTTGGTGGTGCCGAAGTGCGAGATACAAAGGGAATTGCACGATAAGGTAAGAGGACTCTAAAAACCCTCTTTGCAACCTCTCTTTTGATGTATTTATGTTGGAATTCTTGCAATGTTGTGGTAGTTGTCAATGTTGGGTAGCATTGAATGTTCTTTCTACCTCCATTAATGTCTCCCAACCCCATTGAACATTAGTTCATGCAATCCTTTGCATTTGAAATTGTTTTGGACCTCTTTGAGACGCCTGCGTGCAGACATGGAGAGCCCAAATAGGGGGTTTTCATTTGGGAATCAATTGGGATGTTTGAAAGGTGTTTTGGGGACCCTAATGTTGTTAGATTGAATACCCCAAAGCCCCATTTCGAGTTAATTTTGATATGGAGTCAAAATCGACCAAACTTTGTCACAACCCAAAGATAGGCAGTTCACCAGGGGCGGTCGACCAGCTCAGGGAGGCCCAATCAACCGCCCCCTGGTCCGATTGCTTGTTTTTCCCCCTTTGATCCCCGGTCAATCTGCGATTGTCGTTCATTTGATTTTTCATGTTTTTAAGGTTATTTTCGATCACTTGCACTCTCTTTTTGTGAATTTCATTGGACTTTAGAGATTGTTATTATCTTTTAACAAGTGAGGAAAGCACATTGCCATATCTTGTGTATTTATTAATGTTGTTTAAATCCTCATTTACATTGATATCTTATGTTTGTTATGAATTGCATGTGACTTTGCGCGAATGGAAGGTAATGTGGTATTATGTTTATCTCTTATTCCAATTACATGAGTTATGATATAGAAATTATGTGTATTTATGGATTGAATGGTAGGACAATATCCACCTATATTTGTATATCGACTAGGTTGTGGGTTCGTCCATTACTTTAGTGACCTTATCTTCACTTAGACCTAGGAACACGATCAATAACTGTTTAAAGGTGTTGGCTAGTGAACCCTCGAGTACTACTATCCTTTTGGCAGGGGTATGAAGCCGGGTGACCCGTGATGGTAGTGGTTGGGTCCTGTGTGCATCAAGCAGGCTCATTGTCATCATGAGATGATAGTGTTGCATATATTAGGGTTGGGCTCATGGACGTCCAAAAGATGAGATTCAGTGTCGTGAAGAGACATGAGGGGCATCCACACCAACATATGTGGATGGGCATAGGGTTAAGGAATGACATCCAACAGGTGCTTCCTATTGATACCATTCCTATGTGGAGAAAGATACCAAAACAAAAGGGCACTAGGCATGATGGGAGATATCCGGACCACATGTAGTATGAGACTTTATGACTTTGCATCTAGCCTAGGGTTATCCCTGACACATGTCAGTTCTCAGATCAATGGTGATGTGAGAGAGAGGTGACCTAATCCCTAGCCTTGGTTGATGTGACTTAACCCAACTATAACGGAGAACCCAAAGACGTGCTTGAGTGTTGTGAGGGAGAGTGACTGAGACCATCCAAAGGAATTTGGTGTATAGCTTAATGCGTGTCTACCATAGAGACCCCATTATTAGAGTTAGGAGCATATTACATACATATTCACTCACTCATCTCATTATATATGTGTTATACACCGATTGTTTATGGAAATGTGTAACGAATGCATGATATATGGTTATGTTAACCTCATTGAGTTTTGTTGAAATCATTCCTTTTTTGTGTATGTTCTTTTTAGATCTCACTACAGGTTATGAGGACCCCATTTTCCTAGAGAGTTTGCAGTCATTTGAGTCCTACGAGGGACTCACGACAGAGGACAAGAAACTACATTGCAAGTCATGTGCCTATTCTGATTGTGCCTATAGAGTCCAACAATTTTGAGATATTGGAGATATCTTATGACATATTAGTCGCCCTTGTATCTTTGTGTTACATCTTTCTCATCCAATTGATAGATGATGGCACTACTTAATCTTTTGAGCCTCTCGAGAAAGTAGACTTCCGCTGTTAACCAATCCTTTCTTAAACTCTGATATGTGATTTGACTAACTTGGGGATATTGGTTTAATCTTAAAATTATGGATAATTGTGATAACAGTTTTAATACTTGATTAATGCTTGTCACTTTAATCTTTCTTTGCTCTTTGATTATGCTATATAGTGTTGTGTCATGGATTTGGCCGTGAACCTTGATCTTGTAGGCATTCGGGTATGAACGGATCCAATAGGGTGGGGTGTGACATAACTCATTAAGCAACAATTCTTATGCTTAAACATAGAATAAGTATGTCTAAGGGCCACCCATAGATATACACACTATGGTTGCTCCATTTAGTGGTTGAGAATGATGGATCATGTAATAGTGAGTTAACAAAACATAATCTACTAACCTCGAGGTGTTGCTCAGTTGGTAAAACTCACCTCCTGTAAGTAGGAGGTCAAGATTCAAGAGTTTGAATCCTCTCAGGACTTGGGGGCCTTATATCTAAATTACATGTAACAGCTACACCTTGAGGATGTAGTCAAGAAGCCCATAAGCTGGCCTAAGTGAATCTCAGTTGCACACCCCTAGCAAACCTCAATTCCACACCCAAAAAAAAAAAAGAAAAATTGTCTACCAGTGGAAGAATAAGTTTGTTTATCTTGTGATTGGAAGGAAATAAATATAAGAAAACATAGAGCATGAAAGGAAAAGTAGGTGTTTTAACCGAAAAAATGAAAACCATGAAGTGTAGATGGGATGGGATTTTTATATTTGTTAGGTTTTTTATTAAAAATCTATATTAAGTTTCAAAATTAGTATTTTGCATTTATTTAATTTAATTGTTTTGGTAGTGTGTGGGACCCTTGAGGTAAGGGTGGTAATGAGGCACCATGAGTAAAGAAGGCCCTTCATGACCTTGGTTATGAGGCTCTTCATGACATTGGTCATGGGTCTTAATGGTCTTGATCATGGTGGTGTGGTGGGGTTACTTGAAGGGTGGAATTTACTTCAATTCTAACTCTTGACCATCAATTCTCATTTCAACTTCATGACCATTCATGGCCATTACCATGAGTGGGGTTGAGGTTATTGAATGGATTAAATCCAATTCATTGCCTTAAGAATCCTATGGGGTGTAAGGTGAGGTTTGGGCCTATATAAACCCAACATTTCCTTGCATGTGGTGTGCAATTGTGGTGTGCAATTGAGACACTCCTCACTCACATTGTTTGTTTTACAAAGTTCATTTCTTTCTTGAGTTGTCTAAGTGTTGTGCTCTAGCTTTGGGCTCCTTGAAGGGACTAGAAGAACTACCTCATCTTCTAGTTGGAGGTTGCTTTATCTTGGAGGTGGTGGTGCGAAGAACCCTTGGTAGTAGGGTGCATCAATTACCTTAAAGGCAGCATCAAGGCGTGACTCAACCTCATCGATCGGTGGTTCATTTGGTTGCAACTTCAAGCTCTTCGGATCTACTAATGATCTTCATCTCTCAATTGTATTGCAATTTCATTTTTGTATGTTTGAAGAATTTGTAATATAATTACCCCAACAATATTTTATTTTAAGTTATACAAGTATGCGAACATGTTTTTATTTTTTTACATGTTGAGGTGCCACTGTAATTGTTTCTCAATGTTTTTTTCTTTTTAGAATTGAGGTTTGTTTGGGTTAGTTTATGTGTACATTGACTACATTTTCAGGAGGTAACTTTATATCTATTTAAATACAATGAAGTTTTATTCCTGATCCCAAGGAAATTCAAACTCCTACCCTCATACTATGAAGCATGGATCTTTGAAAGCTCAACCAACTCTTTTTTTTTTTTTTTAAATAAAATGAAAGAGAAATTATGTAACCTCTAGTCACACATACAAAGAGCAGTTATGTAAACTTTTTTCCAAGAAATTCTAGCTCTTCCATACGAGGCTTTGAGAGCCAAATTTCAAAATCATTTTAACAGAAAGGAGTTCGAGAAAGCTTGAAAACTTAATATTGTCACATCTATTCAATATATATCCACACAAAAATAGGTTAGGTCAAAAGGCCAAGCTTTGTTCTAGGGTTTAGGTATAAGACTGAGAAAATCTGCTTATTGCACCAAATCTCTTGGATCTGGCAATAGGTAAGTTGCACATGGGCTAAACCAAAACGTATGCAGGAAATCACAGCCTCTACAAGAATTGTCATTTCCTTTCCTTCCCATATTAATAACCTAAAAAATGTCTTCCAAGAAAAGGTCAAATATCCAACCATTTCTTGTCAACTTAGGA